>NC_088349.1:10892500-11258750 GCF_036884655.1 Musa acuminata AAA Group
TTTTTATGGTTAGCTTGTGACTATATTTTGTGTTTTTTGCTTCGTAGTAACTACCATTAGTTTATATATATATATATATATATATATATATATATATATGGGGTTTGCTATGCAATTGATTGCTTTCAAACTGTGGTATAATATATTGGTATAGGATTCCCTGCTTGCTAGCATAGCCGAAACTGAGAAGCAGACAGAGATGGCTGCACGGGTTTCAACATGGAAGCAGCGAGTTGAGCAAAGTTTGGAAGAGCAAGTAAGTTATAGGAACCTGTTTCATGCACCTGCTGTTCAGATCTATATCATAGTACAAAAAAATACATTTATTCTGGATTTCATAAAGCATTTTCTTTTTTATAAACTTCATTTTACAGGAGATATGCCCGCCTTTTGATATTCACTTGTATGGTGAGAGAATCTTGGACAAACTTTTGATAGAAGCAGAGAGTGGAGATGGCATACCCTTTACAAATGTTGTTAAGGGTCAATCCAAACATGAAGTTGCTAGAATGTTTTCTGCACTGCTGCAGCTGGTTTGTACTGGTTTCTTATTTTCTGCCTATTGGCAAAAATTTTCTTGGAACGATGTGCTATGGAACTATTCTTTCAAGTAAATCAATAATTTTGTTCTTATTTCTAGTGGTACTTTTCTGATTCTCATTTTTTTGTGTCAGGTAAATAATGGGAATGTTGATCTCCAAACAGCTCCAGCCAAGGGTGAGTTAGTATGCCACACGGATTTAAATCCTTTTTATGTCAAGCTCACTGGCAACGGTAGCAGAAGAGGGGACATTAATGACCGTTCAGCAAGGAAAAGATTGAAGTCACCTGTTAGAAAAGTGTGCAAGAAAACTAATTTCTCTACTTCAGAGGCCATCTCACCCTCAAACTCAGCAGCTCAGAATGGCAGGTTCTCTGCTAAGCTTGGTAAGGGCAGCATCATCAGGTTTACACCTGATGGGAAAAGAAGACGAAGGTCTGCTCGTTTTATCGAACCATTTGATTTACGGTCTACAGGCTGATGTAAAGCAACTTGCTTCTCAGCCCAATTTGTTGTAACAAATGGTTAGGTATTTTCAGTACTGTAACACCAGTTTCATGTCTGTGGGAAGGCATGTGTATTACTAATTTATGGTTCTTGTACATCATTTATTAATACAAGCCTAGGTTTTTCATCTTTTCTATTTTATCTGTAGCCTGCCACAATTAATGGTCCTGGTCAGATTAAGTTTGATGACTGAACAACTTACATCCCAGGTTGTTAGGGTGTATTATTTTAGTCTAGATGAGGTATACATTGTCAAGTGGGTGTTGAGTTTCTGCCTCTTTTTTCCTCTGTCTATTGTTTGATATCGGGCTGGACATCCAAATTCTTGTATACCTGAATGACTTGACTATATATGTGTTTGAGGTACAATGCAACACATTGTATCATATAGATTGTATCAACAGATTGTGTTTGACCATATACGTCTTTGCTTGTGCAGGAACCAAAATTGGCAACCCATCTTGGCTCCATAAATGCATCTGACGTTGTCAGCCATTTCCTAGCCGGAGGAAGACGGTGGCCACATGAGGCTCCTTCTTTTTACCACCGTCGACGTTTCTGCAGAAGATAAGTATTCTTAGCATCTGATCCTCCTTGTCAATGCTGTCAATTATTTATGCGGTCCTCGTTGCTTGCACCACCACCTTTTGCTTTAAATCTATTCAGGCATTGCATGGGCAGCACTCCACCCAGCTGACCTGAGTTCCTTGGCAGGACAGAGTCCGGTAATTGTGACTCTCAAGTTTGGATGAGAACTCTCCATCAAGCCATCTTGCCAGAGATGCCAAGTGGATGGCAGAAGAAGAATCAGCCCCATGCAGCTGAACTACCACTTGCGTGGATTGGGGTTTATATTTAATCTCTTTCTTCATGGCTTATCATTTCAAAGTAGTATGGGTAGGATAAGAAGGACGATATCTCGCCAGAAACACCAAAGTGGATGCCGGAAGAATCAGAGTCCCCCACGCAGCTGACCGACCACTTGTCTCAACTGGGTTGCACTACTTACTACTTTCCTCGTGACCTGCCACTCGCAAGATGTAGCGCTGCATCGTTGCGAAACAGTACGTGTGAGATCGGCAGGACATGACATCGACAGCGAACCAAACAATGCTTTGCAGCATCAAAAAGGGAAGTTATATTTTCTGCCTTTAGTTGACTGCAACATAATTAAAAGAAAAACTTAGTCGTATTTTCCTAATAATGTCTTTGGCTAATCATGAATGATAGATATTAAAAAATAGCTAATATTTCCTATGTACTCTTAAAACCCTTTTCCTTTTTAAGATTCCTGTTCTTTGTAATTTTTCTCTTCCTTTTTGCTTTGGTTCGAATGCTATAAAAAAACATTTAAGTTTTAGATATTCGAAGCAAAAGCTTCCACTAAACGACGCTTTCATCTTAAAAGTCATATGTATATGTACTTGTTTTATTAAAAGTGGACAACTGTGATCAAACTTGTAAGGAAGCAAAGACTGAATTGTATTCATGTGACATCGCTATAATTCGAGTCCATTCTTTTATGCCCTCCCCCCCTACTCCTATCTGTTGTTTTTCTCATCTGAATCATCAATGGATTCCACTCGGATGAGAACAACAAAACACATTAAGAAAGTGTTCTTTTATGAAGAGAATACCATCCCTTGATAGCCATGATGATGTTTTTATAATCGATAGCCTAGCAAATGACCACAAACTGATGATGCAAGAAGATGCAGAGTTCAACTAAAAGAGTCCTCAAGTGTCCTAATATAAGATTCACCACGAAGGGTCAACCAGATAGATCCCTACTAGTACTAATTAATCGAAGCATTTGTTGTGCCTCCGTAAGGCATGATAAAGGCAACTTGATGGTGAGTTGATTCCGAAAGCAAAAACCATCACGCTAATGAGATTGGATTTTCTTTTGTTTAGAAAGTCAACGGTTGTGGAGCGGAGATCAGAGAATGGTTAGAAGACCTTACAATCATTTCGACTCCATATAAATAAATGCAGCTTAGAGACTATTATTAGCCTGCAAAGCAATCAAGTCGACCAAGCTAACTTACGACATGTCTTTATCTCCTCTTAGATCTTCGTCCAGAGGTTGATAATTGTTTTATCCTAATATTGCATGATGAAAGATTCTGTCATGTCATTTATTACTCACATGATTACGTGCCTTAAATCTGTGGGTCTTCAAGAGGTTTTTAGCTGCAAGTAGATCAATTTTATGTTGTTCTTTGTTCCTTTTGATCTTGATCATGTCGGAATTTTGATTCTGTGAAGACCAGCAGATGATCTAAACTGCAGGCAGGCAGGCAGGCAGCAAATTGCATGAACTCGGTGCCTACTGCCATGCTGTTGCTTGCTCCCATGCACCTCAGTTTCATAGATGGTTTTTCTAGTTCTGGATTGAAGATAAAAGAGGATGCAATCAATCCAATAAAGAAAACAATTTTGCTGCAAATGAAGTAAAGATCAAATCTTTTTTCTTCTCATAGAAAATTTGATGAAGAATATAATAAGTCATACAGTAAATTCAATTGGCACTTTTCAACCTATTATTCTTCATCTCAAATGTCACACTCTGCATTGCCTACCTCAATCTGCACTCTTCTCGGAGGTGTGCATGTCGGATGCATATTACCTCCACCATTTTGATCTCTGTGTACCTCCCTCCACCACTCTCTTCCCTATATAACGCCCCTTCCTCCCAACCTCCCCTTCCTCACTCTTGAGATCTCAGGGAAGAGAAGATACCAGCTCTTTGTGTATTTGCCTTCTTGCACTCAGCCATGTCTCTGCTCACAGATCTTATCAACCTCAACCTCTCTGACTGCACTGAGAAGATCATTGCTGAGTACATATGGTATGTCACTTTGTTCATCTGAAAGTTATTTCTCTTGTTCTACTCTGTCCTTCTAGCTTTAGATTATTGCTTGTTTCTTGGATATAGTTTTCTGCCATTTGGTCTCTAGCATTTGGTCACTGTTGGATTTTGTACAAACATCAAAATCAAAAAGCAGATTTTTTTTTCTTCTTCGTAGAGTCTGAGGATTTCTCGTGATAGGATGATGAATTATTGAATGAGATGGATTGATCTGTTGAGTCTTGTTTCTTTCTCCTCCTCGAATCTAATGTGAAGTGATGGTGCCTTTTGTTTTCTGTGTGTGTATGCAACAGGGTTGGGGGGTCCGGCATGGACATCAGGAGCAAAGCAAGGGTATATAGTTCATTCAAATTTATGATGTTCTTTGCTTGCTGTCCTGTTTGATTGATGTACACACGCTTCCGATCGGCAGACGCTCTCAGGCCCTGTCGGTGACCCCAGCCAGCTTCCAAGGTGGAACTATGATGGTTCGAGCACCGGCCAAGCTCCCGGACAGGACAGCGAAGTGATCCTCTAGTATGTGTTCGCATTCCTCTTCATTGTGATCTTTGTTTGGTCAAGTTCTCATCGTCTTTGTTATGAGAGTTGGACACTCTTCTTGTCTACAGTCCTCAAGCTATTTACAGGGACCCTTTCAGGAGGGGCAACGACATCCTTGTAAGTCTATTTTGGTATCTTCGTTTTGGGCTTCCTTCATGAGAAGTGATTCCTTTGTTTCCTATTTGAGGTAATGTGTGATTGCTACACACCACAAGGAGAGCCGATTCCCACCAACAAAAGACACAATGCTGCTAAGATCTTCAGCAACCCTGCAGTTGCTGCAGAAGAAACCTGGTACAGCTTTGGTTTATGTTGTCTTACACCTGATGATTTGTCTGAGGTTGGTCTACCAAGGTTACCACCAACGCGATGTTTGTTCTTCCCTTGATAGGTTTGGGATCGAGCAAGAGTACACTCTCCTCCGGAAGGATGTCAAGTGGCCTCTTGGGTGGCCCATTGGAGGCTTTCCTGGCCCTCAGGTAATTTGTTCCTGAATCTGGATTTGTAGAATCTCTAATTATTGGGGACATGAAAATATGGTCTCAACAGATCTATTGTAGCTGAAGCAAATCTTGTGTTCTCCCAACTCATAAATCTTTGACTGGTTTGATGATGGCATGCTATTATTTCATATGAATTGTTTAACAGTATGAAACCCTAGAGGGATAGGAACTTGTGGTGTAACTCGGGAAATGGATGTGAACTTGTAACAGGGCCCTTACTACTGCTCTGCTGGTGCTGACAAAGCTTTTGGGCGTGACATTGTTGATGCCCACTACAAAGCCTGTCTCTATGCGGGAATCGACATCAGTGGCATCAATGGAGAGGTCATGCCGGGCCAGGTAAATTGGAGTCCTTTTATGGTGTTAAAGGTTGGTCTTCTTGCACTTGTCGTCACCTCTGGGCAATGTCATGCGTGCTGCAGTGGGAGTTTCAAGTAGGGCCTTGTGTTGGCATCTCGGCTGGTGACCAGCTGTGGGTTGCTCGCTACATACTTGAGGTAATGCCTGACTCAGAAAGACTTATGATTTGATTGGCGATTTCATACTTCTCTTATATGGTGTGAAGCAATTTGAGTTTCCAACTTAATTGCACTTGGATCTCTCTGCGAACAGCGAATTACAGAGATCGCTGGAGTGGTGCTTTCCTTTGATCCAAAGCCGATTCAGGTGACGTCAATTTGTTGTCTTGATCTGCAAACATGAATTCATGTCTTGTGTCGATAGCATTGTGGTCGCTTTGTGACTGTTTTGGTGCTTCAGGGTGATTGGAATGGTGCTGGTGCTCACACGAATTACAGGTGATGCCATCAACGAGATGGTTGGGGATCAAGTTTCTGACTTTCCTTATGTTGCTAACATCTTTTTTGTTCCTTTTGTAATTGCCAGTACTAAGTCCATGAGGAGTAATGGAGGGTATGAAGTCATCAAGGAGGCAATTCAGAAACTTGGCCTGAGGCACAAGGAGCACATAGCTGCCTATGGAGAAGGGAACGAGCGCCGCCTCACCGGGCGCCATGAGACTGCTGATATCAACACCTTCGTTTGGGTACACGATCCTTGATCGGTAGAGCTATGTTTTATTCACAAAAAAGAACTTGTAATCCTTAGCTTCTTCTCATCATCGACAGGGAGTAGCGAACCGTGGGGCATCGATTCGCGTTGGACGTGACACTGAAAAATCTGGCAAAGGTCGATAACATCTCTTTTTCAATCAAAATTTGGGTATCCTTCTGTTATTTATCAATTAAAAGATACATGCCATACTAAAATGGATGTGTTTTTGCGCATTTACTTGATCAGGTTATTTCGAAGACCGAAGGCCTGCTTCCAACATGGATCCTTATGTTGTCACTTCCATGATCGCAGAGACTACCATCCTTTGGAACTCAGCTTAATTGCAAGTGATCAGCTGTTTGTGTCTCGTTTCTGCTGGATCTTTGCCGGTGGGGTTGGTTCTCTTGCATTGCATCTGATAGTTCGGAGGGAATGATTGCCTTGTGTTGAATATGAGGCACGAAATTTAGATTGAGTTGGACTTGATCCATTTTCCTGCCTTAGTTGTCGCTTGTTGTTCCAGTTATATCAGTAATAAAAGTACATTACCAGCAGAGATGAAACTGTGTCACTGTTGGAAGTGGATTGTTTGATGCTTTTTGTTGGGCTGATCCCTTTGTTTTAATTTATTCTTTCTCTAAATAAATGTAGAATTTATCATTATGAATATGACTGAAATTTTCCTGTTAGATCACAATGAAACTGCCCATGTCTGTTATGAAACTCAATGAATACTTTTTTTCCGAAAAGCAATAGGGGATTATACTATTTCCCATGTCTATCGTTGATCTGTCTTTAAAAAAAAAATTATTTATTGCACAAAAATGGATTAATGTATGCGTCTAACTTCTAAATATACGTTTTTCGTAGTTCGATCATATGTCTATCCTCATAACGTTAAAAAAAAATATATCTCTTATTGCACAAAAAAATTAAGGGATATTGTTTGAATCTCTAAATATATTATTTTCATGGTTCGATCACTCGTTATACAAAAAAAAAAAAAAAAAAACGTTAATGTGTGCCATCTTAACCTTTAAACATACTATTTTTCAGATCACTTACCCACTCTCAAAAACAAAATCTACTCAATAAAATACACTATTTTTCAGATCACTTATCCCCTCTCAAAAATAAAATCTGAACATAAGGGGTGTTGCGAGAATCGAACTCGCGACCTCTCGCACCCGAAGCGAGAATCATACCACTAGACCAAACACCCGATGTTGAAATTATCTTCCATTTATACATATGTATATTATAAGAGATTTAGAAAGACCAATATGTCATATGACTTCATAGAAAACTATAGAGATTGTCCCCTTACTGTCAGAGTCTGAAACCAACACCTCCACATTTACCATGTATGTTTTACTCCCTTATAGATATAAGCTCATTAAGCCTATGTACAATCTACAAGCAAACAGTGGAGAATCTTGGTTGCAAATAGTCCGATTCATAGGATCGGTAATTCTATGAATCTTGGTTGATCGTGGGCATGGTTCTTCCATTGAAAGATTTATTTTAAGAATTTTCTTCATGCATTACAGAGTCCGAAGTGGAGAATCTTTTTTACTTCTTTTATGCCTATTATCAATGGAAAACCCAAGCTAGATGGGTAGATGCAGGATAGGGTGGGAAACAGGGTGATACAAGTATCCCGCTAGATCTTGTTTCAAATATAGATGAAATGCTTGTTCCCTGGGTCCGCAATTGGATGTAAGGATGATCTTGAATGGTCGATGAAACCTGATTCGTTCTTCTTCCTCCTCGTTATGTGGCTTTGGAGGTTATTTTCTTCACGGTGTTTACAAAATACCTATGTAGGTGTTCGATTGGGTAATTACAAAATACCTATAATCAGCATTTCGATTCTTGTACTTCAAAAAAATATTCTTATACTTCAAAAAGTAGCACCGGGTCTCTATACACTTACATAGGTGAAGTATTTAACCATTTAACCGTAATTATTTTTACATCATTAACTTCGTTGACAGAAAAAATTATAGTCACATAAAAAAAATATGAATGTAAAAAATAAAAATATAATTTTATTACCTTTTAAATTATTAATTTTATATAAAATTTAAGGATTTTACATAGAAAGAGCCAATCGTACTTTTCTACTCGTTGGTTGCATTTGTCACTCGTTCCTTGTTCATTATATCTGCTCATTTTTTCACTCGTTTGCTCGTTGCATTTGTTCAACTATTGCTCACTCATCATGCTTGCTCACTTATCGCACCTACTTGCCATCGTCGACATGCACAATTTATCAACCTATTCAACATCAAAAGGCATATATCAAGCTCTCACTTATTCGTTAAGCTCTTCAATTGAGAAGTTGCAGGCGATCACTTCTTGTTTTTTGGTGTTTAAGAGCGATGGGATAGCTTACCCAAAGCCTTGCATGTGAATGGGCGAAAGAAAGGATTCAAGCAAAATGTGTCTCCCAAGGTTACGATAGGACTCCAATCAATCAACACATAGCTCAGGAGCGACATAGAGCGACGAGTGAGCAGGTGTGGCGGGCAAGGGGGTCAGCGACAAGCAAGTAAGTTGGAAAGAGAAGAAAATAAGAAAATCGAGAGAAATTTATTTAAAATTAATAATTTAAAATATAATAAAAATATGTTTTTATCATTTTCATTCGTGTTCTTTTTGCACATGTGATTTTTTTTTTATCAAAGAAGTTAACATCGTAAGAAAAATAAGGATAAAATATTTTATTTTCGTAAGTATATGGATCTTAAAGTTATTTTTAAAAATAAAAAAATTAAAATACTAATCATAATTAACTATAGCGGGTAATATGTAATTAATTCCCTTCTTGATTGACTACTTTGAGTATCAATCGGGAGCTTTTGTAATATGTAATTATTTGCACAATCTTTTTTTTTTCTTGAATCTTTGATTGAGCCGATTTTTTCTGGTAGAAGGCTCTAAGTTGGGTGATGGGAGTTCGTTTCTGATGACTGCAAGTCTGCCCTTCTAATTTTCTCTACATTGGTGTGAAGTTGAGAAATGCGAAATATGCTTTTCGTTTTCGCTCTGAATGGAGCCCTTTCACCTTGATTGTATTTGTTACATGGTAATCTTCATGCATGGACTAATGGAAGCGACATGGTTACTTTATATAATGATTGAACTAGTTTACACAGATTCCCGTGTTTGACATGTAATTTAATAGCATTTTGAGCTGCATGATCCGACACTCATGGTTGCTGGATCTGCAGTGTTTAAAGAAGGAGAGTAAGAGAAAAAGAAATCGAGGAAGAAAGGGGAGGGAAAATTCATTGCTCTTGCTAAATGCCACTACCTTCATTTACATATTCATGATGTTTTCCGGTGTGTGTGCATAGTTAACATCACTTCATTCCACACTACCCCAATTTGTTGTTAATGGGGTTGCATGATTAGCAGCTGCATTTTGCAACGCAACATGGTAAGGTGGCATGCTGGCTTGTGACAGGAACTGTGCATGGTTTAAGTGACTCGGTATTATTCAGTTTCATTGAACCATGTATCATTCAATTTCGATGAACCGTTAAGGTGAGTGATTCCTATTATACCGGAGATCATATATCGGGGAGAGGCCAACCGAGTACGCGTCACTAGACCTAGTTAGGAAGGAGAATAGCACATTGGAATTGACTGCAGTATAATAGATCATTCTATCTATTCTACGTACATTATGGACTTGTAGAGGTATGGTATGGATTGCATCACCTGCGATACAATCCATAACAAGGATTGCACAATTGATTTTTAATTGTTGTCAGACACAATTCATACTTCTCTCGAGTGTTCAAATTGCTATTGTTACTTACCCCTGATTGATTTTTCAGCCTCCTGCAAATCTCTGTCTCTTTAGTGGACAATTGATATGGTAACCATGTTCCAATAATTTCAATTTAGTTTTTCCCATTAATCAATAAAGTTTTTTAGTCCAAATATAATTGGATATATCATAAATGGAACTTAAAAGAGCGTTTTTTAGTTTTTCTTGAATTATTAACTTATGTGGTGTATTTTTTTTTTAAAATGAGAAATATCATAATAATTGGATATACAGTTGTGAATGTTGAAAGATATAAAATTTTTGCTTGTTTTTTTTTTTTTTTTTTGTTCTTTCTGTTTTATAAGAAATCCTTCTGCCACGTCCAATTTAACACGAGCAGTTGGGAAAATTATATCATTTTTCCAAGAATATAAAAAGTTTGTTATTGCTTTAAATATCTCTTTTAAAAATTTAGTTTACGTTTCATTTTTCAGTGAATGATGATCGGAAAATGATTAAATTAGTTTTTCAATCTAATCAACAAAATTGCATTGGCAACAAAATTTGGGCTTCTCCGTAAAACCCCCACCCCAAAAAAATGGAGGAAAAAAAAAGTCGATAATAACAAACCAACGGGGATGAGGACGAGGAGCTCTCAGCGACAAAATGTGAGTAAGTTTTAATGGCAGCCAATCAAAAGTAAAATTATGTTTTGCTAGAAAATGGTTTAGTTAAAATGTCTATGTAAAAGTTATAGAAGTTGATGAGTGTATTACTGTTAATTTCAGTTTAAGTATTTTGATTAATGATTTAAGTTAAACGAAGTTAATGGGTCAGTTAGTTTATTAAACTCGAGTCGTGACATTTGGTATTAGAGTCGACTTCGTATTAGGGTATGATAAGAGGATTCGAGTAGGAAAGTGTTTTCCGTGAATGAAGTTAGATGACTCATCATGATGTGGAGTTACCATTGAGTTACGCCTAATATGTGCATGTTAGGGTTTGATTTGAACTATGCTGTGCCTTAACGAGAATCTTAAACATTTGAATAGGAAAAATGGTAAGTCTCACATGACAAAAGCTAATATTAACTTATAAAGGTTTGATCAATGGTTTAAATTAAATGAAATTAATAGGTCATTTAGTTTATTAAGCTAAGGTCATGACACAAATAATATTTATTAATTTTTTAATCTAATTTATGTAAAAATAATTCAATACTAATAAAATAATCATCATAATAATTATTAAATATTAATAAAATAAAAAATTTATATGATAATTATAATCATGATAAATATAAATCATACCTTTATATAAAAAATAAATATTATTTTATAATTTTAAATATATGTATATGAATAACTATACAAATATCAAAAAAATAATAATTAAAATTTAAGAATCACAAACAATAAAATTTATCATTAATATGCCATATGAGAAAACTATAACAGAAATTTATAATTTATATTTGTTTAAATTCAGTATGAAACCTTAAAGTTCAAAATTGAGTTAAACATCAGTTTAATTAGATCAATCAAAACTAAAGTTGATCAAAGTTAATAATTGATCAAATTTTAACTTTCTCCTAATTTGATCAAAACGAGATTGATCAAATCTAAATATAATCAAGTAGCTAAAAAGTAATCAAAAATAAATTCGATAAAAAAAAATTAAGGATCGACCAAAATTGGGGCTGAATCAAAATTAAAGTTTGACCAAATCAAGATGGTCAATAATTTAACAGGTCAAAAGAGGGCATTGATCGAAGTCAAAATTTGGTCAAAATAGGATATTAATTAAAGTCAAAATTAGATTTTGATCAAAGTCAAGATCATATAGTTGTCAAAAGGGCAATCTAAATGGCCAAATTTGATATTTTGATTTAGTCAAAATTAGGGCTAAATAATCAAAATGTTGTAATTTTTCTCTCTGTGGTTGGCTCCGCATCGCATCGCAGCTTCCTTTGCTGTGCGTTGTCTTAGCCATCGCCGTAGTAGCTTTGTGCCCACGCCATCGTCACTCAATGCACATCGTCGTCGTCGCCATTCACTATTGTACAATGGAGCAGTCGTTGCAGCGTGCATTGTGTTTCGGTTGCCACAGTGCAGGATCGTCCATCGCTGCACTACGGAGCGACTGTCATAGTGCACCGCCGTCTGTGCTGTGATGTTTACCATCTGTATGTTTGACTAACTCTTCCTACCGACTGAAGTGTCCAGCTAAGCCTATCAATCTCTTTATAGTTTGACTTGCCTCCCACAAGCTTGATGTAGTCTCCTAGTGATCTTTGGTCAGAGGGAAGAGAGATCTTTTGCATGTTTGTTCTGAAACGTGAACCCATGTAGATGGAAAAAAGCTGGAGTTGCTGCTGCTGCTGCTGCTGCTGATGATGATGATGATGATGATGATGATGATTTCTGCGAAGCTGATGAAACCAATGGCCAATTGTCCTTTGAGCTTATCCAGTAAGGAAAAGGATCAGATGCGTGTTCCACTGCGGCATGAGCTTGCGTCCAACTTCCAAAAGAAGCCACACATACAGAGAGATCGAAACACTCCGCTCGACATAGATTCTATATCCTTTTATTCCGGCTGAGTGCAGATATCGAAAGATAAACGCAAAGGACCATATGAAAAGGCTATCCACCAATAGATGTTGGAAATCTATGAGCGTCTTTTGCTATATGTATGTATGTATGTATGTCAGTGAAGACATCAGCAGCTAAAATGCAAAGGACCAACGAAAAGGATATCCACCAACCTAGTTTAAATCCACAAGAAAACCTAGAACCATGTTGTTCTCCGAGAAATCTGAATTCACTTCAAAAATACTAAATGAACTATTTAATATATAAGATTCTTCTTTTATATGAACGCATGATTATGGACAAAATAAAAGCAATAATCTTGTCTTTTAACCTCGGCCATGGTCTCACCTTAGCAAGTGTGTATCACACGCATCCACACAAGCGATTGTGAGGTCACATAGGTGTCCACTTCCACTTGGGATTATAATATACGTAACCAAAGGATCATCACAGATGAATTCATGGAAGTCATTATCAATCACCACAATCGTGACTTCCACGTATAATCCTCTGATTAATATATATATGTGTGTGTGTATATATAAAAGAATTTTAAGTATCGAACGTCACAACTGAAGACGAGAACTTGGAATCGATTGGTGAGTGTGCAAGTGTGAGCCTTTGCATTCCACTTTCTCTGTTGTCTATTGGTAAAGATAAAAGCATTTGTTGTGTTTCTTAGCCAGCTTACATGATAAAAACTGTGACTGAGAAAGATTTTAGAATCAAATCTCATCCTTATCGATTACTCTTTGCTAAGAGAATAATCTTATTTAGTGATCTTTATGCTCCCAAATAATAAAAAAGGATTGCTACTTAATAGATCTCCATAAATTTATAATATTTTTTTAAAAAAAATTAATTTGATAATCAAATTCGACTCGGATGAGTTAAAAAGTATAGATCAGAAAAGCATAAAAAAAATCCTTTGATCATCAAATTAATAATAAAATTATATAGATCGAAATCAAATCGGATATAAATTTGTGGTTCGATTTAGGATTGGAAGAAACACCGACGGGTCAACTTTTGATTAGGACCCCAACCCCACAAACCAGGTGGGCTGGTCACATCATGTCAAATCAACCATTGCCACCCTCCACCATTATCGTAAATGGCATCTCCTTCCAAGCAAAACCAATTTTGTATCGGGAAGGATGCGAAAAGGAGAATTAGACTTAATGATTTGGTTAAGCATCCATCATACACCAAGTGGCCCCCAAGTGTCGAAGATTCTTCTTCCTTGGTGTGATGTGGATCACAAGATCGAGCTGACCACATATAATTTCAAATAAATGATGATCTTTATGACAATTCAGTTGAGCTAAGAACAGCTATAATGAACCAAAAAAATGATAAATGTTATACTTGATATGTTAAAGACATGAACATGGTTTTATTGCATTCACTTTATTTATTTGTTAATAAAACTCTAAAATTAGTCTCATCGTTGGAATCTTTTCCTATCACTCAAACCATTTAAATTGTGCTACTTTTTATATGTCACCATTCGTGATGTCCTCCTCTCATGTAATTGCCGCAATGATCGTTATGGTGTTTGTTACTCTCATCTTATTTTCAAATATTCTCTATTTTTCTCCTGTTAAAATAAGAATAATGTGGATAGAGAAACTAATGACATCTTCTTCTCATTGTTGCCTTGATTCAATATTCTTATAAATATGATCATATATGAGTTCTCTTATTAAATATATCTCAATCGTTTCCTCAAGTGAAATATAGTACAATCTCACTATCTTAACCTCTTATATATACTACAACAATCACGTACTTGTCCCACTACGTGATTTGAATACAATTTGGTTCGTTCAAGTTTGACTCGATCTGAAATATGTGTGTGTTTCCGGTGTTTGACTTCGTCCCATTGGTCGGAAGCCACAAGAGACAATGCGGAGATGATTCCAAAGCCGATTCAACTCTTCACAACACATAAAATACTGAAAGATTAGATCATGCATGAAATAATGTGCCAATTATCATTGGTCGGCGGGATTGGACCAAATCAGAACGCTAAGTTGAATATGACGTAGTCAAAACTAATAATTTGGAGCTGACCTTGAACAAGTCCATGTTTCATTAAATTGGAGCAGAACGGAACTCGGTTTCACATTCAAATCCTGACTCTTAATTGCGTCCATCGAATAGATTTCTTGACTCGAGTGTTCGTGAAGGACGCGAGAGATGATAGTTGAGAATCGATTAATAATGTTCATATAATAATGATGCTAGTCAACCGTATAAAAGATTAATATCAATCATTGTCGGTTCAAATAAGAACCCGAAATCATAATTCCACTTCCGAAAAGTTAAGAATCGGAGTCGAATTGTCCGATAGGTTTCAATTCGATTTGGAATCGATGAACTATCATGTGAACGTCACCGACAAATCAAAGGCATGTTTATGTTGGAATTGTGAGGCGTTAGGAGTGTTGTGGGTTGATATGACATCATCATCTTCATCATTTCTATGTAATAATTCATCAAATATACTCTGAATCATTAGGGACAAATAAATCATAAAGGTGAACATGAGTCTTATTTAATTAGATTAATTACATATTATCTCATCTCATATAATTAGTTACTTTTAGTATCGTACTTTTAAAAGTTACATTAAGATCCTTAAAATCAAAATATTTAATCCGTTGTTTCATCAAAATCTTTTTCTTTTTTTATATATTTAATTATGTGAAATTATTTGTTTGATCATAGAGATTTTAACGATTTACTTTCGTATGTATAAGAATCATATATAGAAAATTTGATGTTGGAATTATGAGACGATAGGGTTTTGTGGGTTGATATGATATTATCTTTATGATTTCTCTATAATGATTCATCAAATATATTTTGAATCATTACGAAGCAATCATGAATTTTGATTTGAGTCGATTAATTTGGATAAGTTTTAGGCAAAGAGAAGATTAATTATATATTATCTCATATAATTAACTATTTTTAGTATTTTGATTTCTATATTTTTAAAAGTTATATCGAGATCCTTATACTTACCAAATTAAAATATTTAATCTCGTCATTTCAATAATTTTTTTTTAATTTTTAATCCTATTAAAATTATTTTTTAAATCTTATATAAGGATTTTAATATTTTATTTTTCTAAATAAAAATCATAATATAATTTAAAAAAAATATATAAAAATCGAATTATAAAAATAATTTAAAATTAGCCTCAAAAGAGATCGGACGGACCGATTCGTCGACCCGACATTATCCAACTCACGTGCCGCCACGGTAGCTGACGAAGCCATGTCGAGTGGTCCGATCGAAGCCGAGGCAAGCGATCGAGAAGCGCGACAGATAATACCCGGAAGCGACGCCTTTGCCCCCATCAAGATGGAGTCACCGCCTCCTCCCACGCGCTCCACGGCCATTGCCTTTCCCCAAGTGTCCCCCTTCTCCTTCTCCGTCTCCTATTTATAGCCCCTCTCCCCGCACCCCTCTCTGTACTCGTCCCCCGAACCAAACTGTCCCTTCCTTTCCCTTGCCCTTCAGGTTCTCTCGTTTGGTACATTCGATCCAACTCATCTCTCTTTCTTTGGAGGAGGCGCGGCAGGAGGAGGAGGGAGAAGAAGACGATGGTGTCGTTGGTGTCGCGACAGGGCAGGCAGTTGCAGCGCTACACCAAGAGCGGGGGTCGCCTCGTCGTCGGGTATGTGGGTCTCGTCCTCTCGCTCCGGGATCGGACGGAGGAGTCGCGGGCTTATCTGATGCAGAACGGTTTCTTTTCGTGCGTGCAGGTGCATTCCTTACAAGTTTAGCCCCCGCGGTGAAGGCCTCGACAAGTCGATGGAGGTCCTCGTCATCAGCTCGCCCAAAGGCAATGGGTTGCTGTTCCCGAAGGTTTGCGGAATCTGCCCTTTTCTTCCCGTGCCAGCGATAGATCGGTATTCCTTTTCTCGGTCGTTAAGGGACAAAAGGGTGTAATATGGATGGTTCCTGTTGCCTTCGCAGGGTGGTTGGGAGACGGACGAGACCATAAAAGAAGCAGCCTCGCGGGAGGCATTGGAGGAAGCTGGCGTGCAAGGGAACGTCGAGGTCACCTCTGGATCCCTGTTCGCTTCCGATCGAAATCATTGCAGCAGCATTAATCGCTGATTAGTTTCTCATGTCATCCTTGCAGCGTAAGCTTGGGAGATGGAGGTACAAGAGCAGAACGTACGATGCATACTATGAGGGCATCATGTTCCCTCTGAATGTTACCGAGGAACTGGGAGATTGGCCTGAGATGCATGTGAGACACCGCAAATGGGTAAACCAACCGCTGCATCTTCATTCTTCATCTTCGGATTCTTTAGATTCAATTCAGTATTGTTTCGATCTCTTACACCGATGCGATCGATCAGGTGACGGTGGCCGAAGCCAAAGAGGGATGCCAGCATCCATGGATGAAGGAAGCACTTGAGAGATTGGTGAAGCGGCTCTCCGATTCCGGCAGGAGGAGGAGCAGCAGCAGCACTATCGCAGCATCTTAGAATTCTTCTTCCTTGGCAATATTCAGTGTACATGATGTTGGGGATGAACTCTCTCATCCTTTCAAGTAGCTGATAGTTTAGCAGACTCTGATCATTCTTTACATTCTTTCAGCCTGATGATTGCGTATGTGTAATCATCATTTTACTGTGGATTGTTGCAAGGAAATCAATGGAAACTTGTAGCACTCAGAGCTACTATACTCTTCTTTCCTTCCCTTTGCTTGGTCACATTGGTATTCTTGTTTTGTGCTGACAAAGCAGGATGGTGACTCATGAATCTGATGCAATTATTAAAGTTGAATCCATCTCTCCTGAACCAGATAGAATGGAACATGTTTGGTTTTGGCACAATCAACATGATTGAGACATTTTTGTCCAGCTTCCACTTCTCCATGGATTCTATACTTGTTTCAGTGAAACCTCTAAATATATTCCGGCAACTTTTTCATGTACAAGGCTAAGATCAATTGCAGGATATTTTGTTCAAGCTTGAATGCAAGACTAGATTAGCAGCAACATAAATCTCACTACGACTGTTGATTGCTTTGTAACAACATTCTTAGAATAATGATTTCACTTCAATTTCTAAGTGGTACTAGATTGTCATAAAGTCCTGAGTTTGAGTTTCATCATCGTCACTTATGCTTTGTATAAATAAAATAATTTATTTTTGTGCCAATTTATATGTGAGTTATCTAATTATATGAAAAATAATAGTGTTGCCAACTTACCCTTCTACGTGACTTAAAAGAAGCCACGTATGTAAAGGCATGAGCAACTCATGGAAATGATCCGTCGGCCTCCACAAATCTTAACCCATGGAAAAAGGCCAATGAAGCCTAATAGCGAAAGTGTCCAATCATGCTGATACTTGGAATCTACGTGCACACAATAGTACATGTCATTCCCTCACGTGGTCACCCAATCGGAATATGATCTTAGGATAAGTCACACGAGTTGACCATCACTACACGATGACCAAACTTGTCCTCTAAGCTTCCTCTCGATTGCATCATCGGTCGCTAGTGATTCGTCGCTCATGGTCATAATTTCATAAAAAGTCATAGGGAATATTAATTCTTAACGACGTAGCCCGACTCTTCAATCATCATCAATCCCCATCTCCTGTACATTTCAAGCATGACTCTACCCTAATAAATGGCACACCCCAAATTGTCCTTCTCAATTGTAACTAACATAAAGATGTATTTACTAAACCATTGACAAAATTAACCCCTAATGATATGAGAAGCTGAAAGGGGGATGAGCAACTGATCACCCTCTACTAACAAATTAGGTATAAAAGTCAACCCTCGAAATCGAACGAGGGAGGAACTCAACCTAAAACTCTCATGAGCTTTGTGATTACTTGGGCTTATATGACAAATCTGTGCTTTTGGAACTGAACCAAATCATATTGACTAATTAGTCAACAATACATAGAAAATAACATCTTACTATTCCCTAAGAAAACATGGATGAGTAGACAACAAGAATTGATCATCTATTTATGTGTCAATTTATAGGTGAATTATCTTGAATTATAAGTAAAATTATTATTCTAGAATCATGCATTAATAATTAATTTTTATGTACTAATTATACTGATTAATTGTCACGATTGTGCTATTGCTAGTAAAGAGATTGATTTTAGTTTAGAACCTTTCAAATCATTTCTACATTATATTTAGCTTATTTTTTAATTTAAATAAAAAGATTTATTCTCTTTATAAAAGAAAAGAACCAATAATATTTTTAATTTATCTTTGGAGTTAAATATCTCATTCAAATTTTGTCTTTTTGATCCAACTCGTAAAAATCAATAGAAAAAACAAATCTCCTATGATACATTGGATAGAGTGAATATGCATTCGCCATTGAATCAATAGAACAGTCATACACACCAACCAACGTATTTACAATAATCATTATACCCTTGGAGAACAATTAATGCACATTTATATTCCTTTGGTGCCAATACGGACATGCTTTTCCTATTCGACATGTAAATCAAATTCACCAGTTTTCATTCATGTTTTCTTGGCTGTTAAAAGAAAAAGACACTTATGCCCTTCATGCAGTTTGAATCTTACTCGGTTATTCATCCACAGGTTCACAATATAACGGGAGATGTGAGTGTTTTCCATTGGATTGATAAAAATACGGACTTTTAAACAACATATAGGTATTCCCAAAGGATATTATAAAAAAACCCTTATAAGGTCCAAAATTACGAAGGGATGCAATACCGTATCATACCGATATTTCGAGATTAACTCTACGGTATCGGTGCATCGAATAGTTTTATATATTTTTTTTATTACTGTAGTACTGTTACAGTGTAATACTGTAGCACTTTAGTAATACCGGATGGTCCACATATCGATATGTCGTCGGATCGATACGTACCATCCGTTTCGGATGGTACCATTCTGCATACCATACTTTAAACAATAATTAATATTATTATTTTTATATCCCTCCAAATATTAACATCCTTTATCTGTATATACATCCCTCTCATTAATATTTATCAAAAACTCATTTTAATAAAAATCAATCATATTTAACACAATTTGGTTTGACTTTGAAAGGTATATTATGAATACCCATAATATTCTTAGGGCCAATTCCCAAAAGAAGTCCCTATTTTTGAAAAAAAAATTTAAAATATTTTTATTTTAATTTTTTTATAGAATATCTTTTATAAATGATCCTTTTTTTCTAGTCCCTGTCGATCTCTAGGGATGTATTAAGACGATAATTTACTGTTACATTTCAACCATTGTGTGATACATGAATATATACGAAAGTTGTTTATTCTATAGGGCTATATATGTAATTTTTGGGCAAAACCAGTCTTTTTTCTGAAGCATGAGGGACGCAACCAACGATGACCGTCGCGCGACATGGACACCACGATAAGGCTGACCGTTACAGACCAGTCCTGTTCCCGGACACAGTCGCACAGAACTTCCTATGCGTACAAAGCGATCTGACCGTTGCATCTTAGATCCAACGGCAACGCTCTTCTCCTTCACATTATGACCTCGTGCGGTCCCCCGCTCCGCTCGTTTCTTTGTGTCTCCGGAGGGTGGGGGAGAGAGAGTCTTGAGAGACAAAAGCCGGGCGAGAGAGACTGGCGGAGCGACGAAGTCGGGCGTACGGCGAAGAAATCTGAGGGTGAGAGAAGAGTAGGAAAAAGGAAGAAGAAAGAGATGATCGAAAGGATTCCCGAACGAGGGTTTCCGCTCGTGCTCGTCGAGGAGAGGGAAGAATTGGTAACTCGTGTCGCGTAAACCCTGCCCTCGATCCCCACATCGCGGCTGGGATGCCGAGAATGCGCGCATTTTGATGGGCTCCGCGTCGCCGGACTCGATCGAGGCTGGGCAGGTGCCGTCTCTTTTGCTTCCTTCTTAATCGATCTTCTATTCGTTGATTGATCTAGCCCTTGTTGACTGTCTGTTTCAGTGATAGAACAACCCCATGTTTGATATATGTGGTTAGATTGTTCTGTCAAAGGTTTCTATCAGTTTCATCAAATTAAGATAGAGCACCTAACTAACATTGCCAATTTTTTTCTCTGGTCCAGTTGAAGTATGAGACTGTCACAGATGGCCTCATCTCAAAGCGGTGAGAATGTTGTGACGCAATGTAAAAATTGTCGCTGCGGTGAGGCGGACACCAAGTTCTGGATCACCAGGGCCTCTGACAATCCTGACAAACAAACAAATACATGTCCTAATTGCAATGTTAGTAAGATTTTGTTGAGATCAACAGTGCATCGTTTCCACTGCTATATTATCCCTCTTTCTCTCAAACGAGTCTCTTTATGAATAAAACAAAAGATTGATAATTCATATATTATGATTTATGTTACATTTAGAAATATTTTTTGAGGTAAAACCTAATTGTATGTTATGCTGCTTGGATTCTGATGCATGATAGCATATCTAAAGCATGTTTGGGATAATTTCAGAACTTGAAAGAAGTAAGATTCATTGTGACTGTTGGTAAGATTTTTATTGCATTTTATCTCTGATGAACTGTCTGAAATCAAATTTATCTACCAGTAAATGACTGCCAAGATAACCAGCTTTTCGTGTATATTTTGAATGCTTTAGTCCCATTGTATATTTACTTTTGCTGAGTGTGAATTACTTTTTGTAGTTAACTCTTTTGGATCTTCAACCTTTTGCCCTATGCTGAACTGACAAAAGATAAGCTCCTTCTCTTATTTGTTTAAGGGGAAAATTTGAAACCTTGAAACAGTTTCAATGTTGACTAATGAACTCGTGTTGTTATTATGGTGGATTGATTAAGATAGAACACCTAACCAACAAACAATTCAAAGAAATTTAGTCAACTTAGAATTGATAAATACAAGTAGACACTGTGCTATAAAGCCAATAAAATACCTCTGCCACATGATTGGAGGTAGCAGAAGATAAATCAATTATATAAAAAGTACCAGTCAATATGTGCAATTTATCTACATTAAAATGCAAGCATCACATGTCCAAATTTAGGTGTTAAATATGCAAATATACTAATTTACATTGTCAACAAAAAAATGGTTCTCACAAGTGGAGGCTTTAGGACCAAAAAAGCAAAATCATTAACTCAGATAGTTGATTTGGCATATTTGTTAAATATAAAGTAAAATAAAAGGCAAATGAAAAAGGGTAAAAGTTAAAGATTTTTTATTGAGATTATGAAGACTTAAAGTTTGTTTTATCTTTCTTTTCCTCGTCCTCAATTCCTCTTTTGTTTCAAGTCCTCTAATCTCATCCTCCTTTATTTCGAGTTCTGGCACAACCATAGTTTTCCTTATCGGTACGTATCAGTGTACTGACCAGCTGTTGGTATAATATGTACCAAGCTGTACCAAGCTAGACTGAGTGTACCAACGCACGATTCATAGAGACATACCGATGTATCACCTATACCGGTCTCCTGTCGTACTGGTACATAATGCTTGTATTGAGCAGTATGACAAACCTTGGGCACAACAATATCTGCTAAATGATGCTAAATGAGAATAAATATGATGCCCAGTGCGACTCCTATGGCTGTAGTTCTCTGCTTCCTTGTGTTTCCTACAATGTCATAATTATGGATTTAAAAAAAGGAGATTTTCAGCATTCACTGGGTTTGAATTGAATTTATAAACCTTAAGGTTGTAACATGTATGTTCCTAGTGAGGACCGTTTAATCATTATTTTCATTGCTCAAGCTTAATTTTTTCTCCTAGGATGTTGCTCTAGTTTTATTTCTAGACCCCAGCTTAATTCTAGAGGTTCTTACTATATCATCACTTCGGAACATGTTTTTTGTTTCCTGGTGTGAGGATTTCTAGCTTATAGTAGAAAGAATATGCATATTTGAACTTAATGCCTTAATATTGATATTTTCTTGTTTGATTAGATTGAATTCTTAAGTAGAAGAAAACATTTATTTTAATAATATATTTATTCATTGGTTTCAATCATAGAATGATATACTATGAAGCAGTCAAGGATTTACAAACAAACCAATTGAATATTATCAGTGGTTGATTGTACCAAATCACCAAGTGAAGATTGAAATTTGTGTACTATAATTAACAGATTAGTGATCTAATTTTTTCCCTCTCTTGTTTAATCTTTTCCTGTACCCCCTGTGATTCATTTTAAGGTTGAATAATTGCCAGCAATGCCTCTGCATGGGCTTAATTTATTCCATGCTATGTTGGTTGCATTGAGACTTGAAAAACAATGCATATGCCATGCAGTTTCGATAACCATGTTTACCAAGGCAGAAGCATAGTATTGCATTTTATCTTGGTGAAGAACTGTACCAATTACATAGGACAGTACTTTATACCTAGTCTTTCATATCTCAGTTAAACCTTTGTTAACAGTTACTGTATATCTACCGTATACAGTCATTGTACAGGTGCTATGGCCTTTTGTTGTCATCTTATGATTTTGTTTGTGTCTGTTATATAAATCTAATTGTCAGTTAGAAGTAGACCACCTTTGAAGCTAGATAACTATCGATGCCAACCTTTCTGCTAGTGGTTCATTCTCCTCTTATGCGAACACAATAATCTTGTGAAATATGTGGATTTTCCCTATTCATATACCACTTCTTGCCTGTTTATGCAACAATTTTGAAATTCATTCAAAATTCCATTATTTTAGATGCCTCCTTAAGATTCATTTGGGCTAAGTATACCAGGAAAACAATGACTGAACTTGTCTTCATCCTTTTTATCTGGACTTTCACTCAAGTGGGACATATGAACCTTTGTTAATGATTTGGTGTTTAAACCAAGGTATATAGTTTCGAATGATACCGCCCGGTACGAACGGTATGTACCAGCCCGATAGTAAATTGGTACGCAGACCACTCGCTATCGGACGGTATTTTTTATAAATAAATAAATAAATAAATAAATAAATATATATATATATATATATATATATATATATATATATATATATATATATATATATATATATATATATATACGGTGACGTCACACTTTTTTTTAAAACTTTTATATATAAATATATAAATAAATAGATATTTAGATAAACGATTATACATATATAGGCAACATCGCACATTTTTTTTAAAAACTTTTATATAAATAAATAGATATATAAATAAAAGATTATATATATATATATATATATATATATAGAGGCGACGTTGCCTTGTTTTTCTATGACGTCGCCCCGCCTTGGGAGAAGAGAGGCATCGTTGCCTCGTGTGGGGGAGAAGGGAGGCGACGTCGCCAAAATTATTATTTTTACTTATATATATATATATATATATATATATATATATATATATATATATATATATATATACCGAATGATATACCGAGCGTTTTACCGCTCAGTATACAGTACCGTACTGTACCGAGAGAATGTCGAAACTTCGGTACGGTATGATATTTCAATCATTGGTTTAGACTATACCTCTTTCTTATGTTAGTATCTGTACTTTCTTGCTATATATGCCTTGAGCCCACCTCATAGTAACTTACTGTTCATAGTTGGTGCATATATTAGCATGAGATCAACTTCATGAACCTAATAAGATCCAGGCTTGTTACAACATTTTTATCTGCATTTGCTTAAATCTATCTCGTATGTATGATATGTTGTTAAGCATTTTTTTAAAAGAAAATCACAATTACTGAATGCTAGACCTTCAGTGCAGGTACTTAAGAGTGGACCACTTTTCATTTCGTCTAAAGGTAGTTGCTCTGCAGTCAATCCATTTTTATGTTAACACATTAAAATGGTTGACATGCTATGTTTATTAGTATTTTTGTTCCAGTTTGTTGTTTTGGTTATTGTTTATATGATTATTTGGTAAGAAATTTAACACCATCTATACCAATTTCTTATATCATTTATGTTCCAATTCATGACATGCCTTTTTGTCTTGTTTACCTTACTACTGAACCATGAAGGATATTTTCTCATGTTCTCTTATTTTCAGTTGTTTATAGTATAGAAGGAATGATCCTTTTTGAACTTGCTATTGGATAGAGAAGAGGCTATGAATAGTAGAATGGCAATTTCCTCTTCCTAGATAATCCCTTAATTATAAGTTCATAGCTATTGCTTGTTTGCTTGAACTTGCCCTCCTTTTATTTAAAGGTCAGTCCTATACTGAAACCTGTTCTTAAATGGTGTTAACCTAGAGGATCATTTCCTATACATAGGGAAGGTGGGCAGAACTCATGGAGTACGATTTGTTAGTCATGACAAACAAATGACTCCTGTAAGGTCATAACAGAAAGATCTCCCAGATGGAGAGCTCATAAGTTGGGAATATAAGGAGGGATTAAGATTGATTAGTGGTTAATTGAAGTCAGCCTTTATTGCATATATGAACATAAGAGATGGGTTAAGTTCAATGAAAGATTTTCAATTTCGGGTATCGGACTAATGATGATCGAAGGCAGGATAAATAAAGGTCCAATCCGTTCCGGCATGCCAACACCATGGTATGCCGGAACATATTATGGTACCAGGATGCTGGGGAAGGGGGGAGACAGCGAGGAAGGAGTATGCGGTGGTGTAGTGAGCATGTCCAGGCCTGAAATCCAGTCTCCATTTTCTTTTCAAATAATCAATAATTTTCTGTTCTTTTAAGCATCGTCCTGTTTGAACATGTATTTGATTGTATTAATTTGTCCTGTGAGGATTTTTTTATGGAGAGGTATCAGGATTTAAACAATACTTATTTGCAATTGAGAAGTTCGACATTCTATAGTGTCAATAAATAACTTAATTCTTTAAATCTGTATATTTTATGTTGAATTATATTTTGACCATAGCATTTTGTTTTGTTTGATCTCATTCCAGACATTGTGTATTGCCATCCTTTTTTGTCATGGTTTAAGGACATCATAAAATGTAGCTCTTTCGTATTCTTTTGTCAATTATATATATATAAAAAATTAGTATGATTTATTTTAAACTCTTTAAAATTGCAGGAATAGGTTGGACATCATGGAAGAAACGTTGGTTTGTTCTTACACGCACATCATTGGTCTTTTTCAAAACTGATCCTGTAAGTACATTATGTAGGGTATCTTATACTGAACTCTAATATTATTTGCTCTTTTTTATGATAACATTAACCATATCACTTGCTGCATATTTGTATGTTGTTCATGTGTATGGACAGAGCACATCTTTTGTGACCCGATTGATTCGAGTATGGAAGAAGTACCACTTTGACAACTTCTATAAGCTGTAGTTCTGATATTTGTTTAGTTTATCATCATAAGCTACTCTAAGTCTCACCACTTGCTCATATTAACATAGAACATGCATTCCCCTATAACGAGAGTTTTCCTTCACTACCATATAAATTACTCCAAACTTCAGTGGTTTCTTTTCCATAATAACTTGACAAAGGATAAGCATTTCTCTGCAAAGAGGGCTTGTGTCACTATTATGCTAAACTACTAGAGATACACTAAACTAAGGATTTAAATTTTGGTACGGTACCAGTTCTGGTAACTTACTATACTGCTACTGTACTGGTATACTGGGAGGTATACTCAATACTGACCTATACCGTATGGTATCCTTGACTAATATAATAAAATAAATGAATAGTAATAAAATGGTATCGAGCTACATTTTTTGCTACTGGTAGTTGATTGGATTGGCAAATACTTTTCCATACTGACAGACAGTCAAGATTCAAAACCTTGCAAAACTATCAGAAATAGAAACAGTATACCATGATAAGATGGACCAAGTTGTTGCAGTCAAAGTCTACTTTATATCTGGAGTCTGATTTGTATGATTTTCTAGTAAGACTCTTTTGCTTAACTGCCATATATTACACATCCAGACCAGCACATTAGATTCTTCTAAATTTTAATGTTCGCCTGGACCTTCTAGACATGCACTGTTGATGCATGAGTAACCAAATATTTTACACATTATTCAATTTGGGCATGGAGTGTTTTGGCACACGAGTTGGGGGAGGAGGCATCTGCTCCTTTGCTTCCTGACTTCTGCTTTTGGTTGTGGATTAGACAATTAAGAATTTATAAGTCATTAGTTAAAACAGCATATTATCTGAATGGAATTCAATTAGTCAACTTAATACTTTTCTCGGGGAGGCCCATTCACTAGTTATTGGAAGGAAGAAGGAAGTGTACAAACAAGAAATTCATTGTTATCCCATTTCAAACCCCTTTATTATTGCCACCACTTTGAAATTTCACTGCTCTCAATCTTGCGCTTCAAGCCCTCTTTCCAGAAACAAAAACCCCTAACATCAATCTGATTGAACTTCTGACCCCTCATTCTTCCCCCCTGTTCGTCCACCCTAACCTCCTGGTTCCCAGACCAACAGGTGAGAGAACCCTCAACAGCTGGCTCCATTCTATAAATTCCATCCCATCCAGTGGTGCACTCTTTTTGGTAATGGAGCTAATGGGTGACATTGAAAAGAAACCTCAACTACCTTGAACCTGAATCAGGGCTGATTAGATAATTTCCATCTGCTTGAAAGAAGAGCTTGTGGAGAACCAAAATAATTGGAAGAAGGCATGAAAAACATTAGATGGTGGCCCACTGGAAAAGTTGGATGGCAAGCTGGACTAGGTGGCACACTTGTTATGCTGTTAAGCATGAAAAAAAAAAGACATCAAATTTATCCATGATTGATTCTGGAAATGAACTATCTATTTATTTTGAATTTAATGGACTATAAAAATATCTGATTTTACATGAAGAAATATAGAAGTCTGATATCAAAATATTTTTAAGGATTTATTTATGGGGCTTTTAGACATGAAAATCTCATCTTAAACGATCTATGGTATTATGAAGTCGCCTTACTTTCATCAATTTTGTTTAATGTGGATCATAACCCATTTTGCTTCATGAATTGGGATGCTTGCATAGATGTTCTTGAGTTTTAAGTGCTTGGAACTGTGTTTCTTGTGCAGTAACTGAGGACTTCTGTCCAGCAAGGACTGCCATTCTGCATGCTGAACATGTACTAGTCAAAGGTCACCATGCATGCATCCAACACAACTTGACCCACCTATTTTGGTCATGTGCTTATGGATGCCTGGTTATCATGTATTGTCAGTTGCAATTTGGCATGTGTAACACAGTTTTACATGCAACCTTGTGATCAAAATCCTTTACACTAAATACTTTGCACAAGTGACCACCAAGCTGAGGAAGATATAATGCATATGATATTTAACAAAAGCATAAAAATATCAAGTTAAACATCATTTTAGTGAATTGTCTATTTATGCTTGGAAAAGATATATTCTAATATTTTCGTTTTCTCATTCAGATGTCAGAAAATATCTTATGCTAGAACATTTACATGCCTGTATTTGTGTTACATCTTATATAGCAAGTATTTGTAATTCCTATTCCTTTTTTAAACTCGATTTGACTTGGTTTCATTCCATACAAATTAGTTTTGCATCTTGCTTTAGGGTTGTTTAGCAGACTATGTTTTTGCCTCTATGTTGGACCTTAATGTTCATTCAGTAATGTCCAATGTCCCTAATTTAACAAAGTTAACTGGTTCTGCATTACCATTTAGCTATTTTCTTGTAGATACATTCTGAAATCAAGGAAAACAAAGTCTAGTAACTTAGTTCCTAGTTATTTGATTAGTCATAAGGGGTCACTTTACAGAACACCATTGATGAGAATACGAGTTGTTCCCTTCACAAGAACATTGTGGTTAATCATGATATGCATCAAATTTTCAGGCTGCTCTCCCTCAAAAGGGAAGTGAAGCAAATATAACTCTTGGAGGTATTGACCTGAATAATTCAGGAAGGTGAGAGATTATTTGAAGTCCTCTAGTTGAATATTGATTTTACTGAAATTTGATAGTTCTGATTGATTGTAAAATCTGCAGTGTTGTTATTAAACCAGATAAAAAGATTTTGACAGTTCTCTTTCCTGATGGCCGTGATGGGCGAGCTTTTACATTAAAGGCAGGTTTACATGTTGGTTATTTTAGGTTGGTTTAGATTTTATTTTCTTTACCATTATCTGGTATTGCAGGCAGAAACTTCTGAGGATCTATATGAATGGAAAGCTGCATTAGAGAATGCTTTGTTACAAGCACCTAGTGCAGCCCTTCCATTGGGACAGAATGGAATAATCCATAATGATAAAACGGAATCAACTGAAGCTTCAGGTGATCAATGTATGTTACCACATTGTGCAATAACACTATTTCCATAAGTTTTCTGTCATTCTTGTGAATTTTCATGAACTTGTGGATTTCTAGGTATTCTGGAATACCCTTTTAGACTCTCAAGTTTCAACCATCAAACTGAGGGGTATCGAGCTCATTAGGTGATGCCACCATACATCAGTTCTGAGTTATGTATATGTGGTATATATAGCTGCATATTATTAAACAATACCCTCAACCTTTTAAATCCAGGATATGCTTCTAAAATTAAAGACAAGCAACAGAACTTTCGCAACTTTTGGTCATATCTTGAGTAAATCGGGATTAGTCTTCTCCATCAAATGAGTTTGAGCCGTTTGACAATATAGAAAGATCTTATATTATTAATATGTTAAGCAATAGATTATGAATCTAATATGATAAGACCAAGATTCTTTCTAATATACTGATTCCTGAATTGGTCCTTAGAGATGATTGAATTATTTTTCCTTAATTTATCTCTTATCTGAAGGCTCTTGGTTTATTTTCCATCTGGAATCTCCCCTCCCACCCAATGTTTACTTCTCATATCTAATCTAGTTCATCTGATTTTTCTCTACTCTGCTTCTGAGTTATCTCTCATCAAACATCACTCAATTATAAATTGAAAATAGTTGCTATCTATATCATCTCTTTGTTTCATGTCTCTTTTAGTTCTCTCTCAACTTTCATGCCCTACATGATCCCTCTCACACATTTCAGTACAGAGAGTTAATATAGGCATAACATGCTCCTTAAGCTTCTGTTCATCCATCTCTTTTTAATGAGGCAACTCCATGTTTAGATCTCTATTCATCTAGCCTAAATACATTGTTATTGAAGTAGTGATGACTAACATGTAGAAACTTGAGATGTAAAAGTTTTTTACTTGATATCAACCTTTTATTGTGAGAATCCTCTAGTAGATTGATGATACTTCTGTTTCATTTGATGAATTAAATTTTCTGTGGCTTTCCTAGAAAATGCATTCTGAAACAAAGATAAAGAAGCTGTCTTGTGCATGTGATTCATCGCCATCCTAATGATGTTTGATGCTTCATCACATATGCCCATGCTTCCCTGTTGTTGTGCTTAACTCTAATAAGAGTATATTTGGATTGCAATTAAATTGTGATGTTGTTGCCTTTCATAGATTTTTTCTATGTTCTGAATTCCCTCTTTATTGCAAGACCATAGTAGGTGGATCATGGATGTATGATATAATATTTTAATGAAATCTAGAAGTCCACAACTGATGTTAATACTTTACCATTGTAGTCAAATTGTGAATTGAGTTTTAAAGATAATCAAATCTTCTAAAGGACATTCAAGATGCAACCTCATTCTCTTAGTTCCTTGGTGAGCGGCTTTTGCATCATGGCAAACTCCAGTTTAAGTGGCTGACAGGAAACCCAGATGGAGTATAAATGCATATTGAGCCATTCATTTTCTGTTAGAAAATATAATTTTATTTACTAGAAACTGAAGTCCATCACTCAATCCTTATAGAAACTTCTTTGTGGAGAAAATGCTTCTGATCAAACTTCTGTATGTTTAAGAGTAGATATATTTCATTAGCAGCAGTAATACATTTAGGCATGCATGTATATGATTCTTATGTAGAAGAGTAGAGATATTTCATTAGTCAGCAGAGTTTATTCGAACTTATATTTTTTTGTTGTTACATATGTATATTGATGAATGTGGTTGCAAATAGACGGTTTTGTGATATGATCATACATTTTTTTCCTTTATGATAGTTTTTTTTGATTTTATGATTACTTCATTGTTTGCTGACATTGTAAGGTTTTAATACAGTATGCATTTTATTTTGACCATGACTTAAGAAAATCCTGTTACAAGTTTTTTTTTGCCCTGGTCAATTTTCTGTAAAGCATACACATGCTGCATGTGGATAAACGATTGGAACATCTTTAGCAAAACTTAATTATTGATGTAATATATAACCTTGAGTCCTTTCAAAGTCTTAATCTGGGATATTCTCTCTGTGAACTTATGAAACTACTGATTTTGTTAAATTGCACTTGTCTTTGTTTTCATCTGTTCTTGAATGTATTTACGAGTGGCTGGTCCTCGCACATTGCCTGCCTTTGACTGAACAATTTCTGTTTTTTTTCCTTTGCTTTTTTCCTCTGAAGTGAGGGATATACAACCTGTGAAGTCCACCATAGTTGGTAGCCCTATCTTGCTTGCACTTGAAGATATTGATGGGAGTCCATCTTTCTTGGAGAAGGCCCTCAGGTTCATTGAGCAACATGGTAAACATTTGTTTCTTGTGTTATTTATAGTAGGTCTTCTTGATTTCCTCTGTCAGCAAAGAGATTGTTTGTTTTTATCAAGGTACCATCAGTTCTAATTGGCCAAATCTGGTACGAAACATTGAAAGTTGATACTTGTGTTGTGGAACTTGTCCGAGCAGACTACTGATGTTATTATACAGCTATTGTTTTGACTTTTGAAGCAAATATACAGCTTCAGTTCTATTAAGTGTTCTAACATGTAAAAGTTTAGGAACTATATCATGTAAACTTCTCCTAGTTCAGTTTAAATGCATTCAATATTGAGCCTAAAGATCTGTATGTGATTATCTTCACCACTTTTTCAAAAGGTATCAAAGTAGAAGGTATCTTGCGGCAGTCTGCTGATGTTGAAGAGGTAAAACGCAGAGTTCGAGAATATGAACAGGGTTAGTTTTCTTTCAGACTATTGTATTTCCTTTTTCTTATATAATAGTAAGCACTAACCTTTCTCCAATACCTTTATGTGGAGTGTGAACCAAATTTGGCCTCCTGACCTGCTTCAGTACTTTTGTTTTCTGCAACCAGTGTGTTAAGCATAATGTTGCAGTTAAAGAAATTCTGGTTTTAGCCATGTTTCGTTCAAAGAACTTTGGGTTTTATTTTCTCACTTTTTTACAGGAAAAGTCGAGTTTTCTTCAGATGAGGATGCCCATGTTGTTGGAGACTGTATCAAGGTACAATTCTGTTGGGGACACCAACTTAACAATTTTTTATGAATTGTGCCAGGTTTCATAATTTATTTTTGTTTCATGCAGTATGTGCTGCGGGAGTTGCCAACTTCTCCAGTTCCTGCATCTTGCTGTACTGCTCTGGTTGAAGCATACAGTATGTTTGGATGGAAATTCTATTTTGTATCATTACAGTGATCTTATCTCATTTGAAGTTTACAACTTCATATTTTTAGAAAGTCACTTTCCAAATATGCATATTTGGAAGTGAGAATAGAATATTTTTAATGCATTGTGATCTAATGGTTAGGTGAGGTGAGACAATTTTACTGAGGGCAATATCAATAGCTAAAATAAGAAGCATGAAACTCATCTTATTGTTTCTGATAAAGTAATGACATGGAATAGAAGCTTCATCACTTCTACATGAAAATGCCAAGATAACCATGGCCCTGGCATTATGGTGCCAAGTCCAGTTAAATAATGTATCTAACATTGCTTTTGATTGTTGTTGTTAGAGCCATAGATATGCATCTGCCAAGTCATTTGCATAAGAACCTATTATTTGCTTCTTCTTTTTCATTTTTTAATTTAATTTAATTACAATAGAACATTATAGTTCCTCTTCTGCCTTCAATTCCACATAGACTGGAATTTTCTTGACCATGAAACTGTCAACATCTTGCTGTACCTTCATGTTACATGAAGAAAATATAATGCCACATACATGTGAAACTAGTGTTGTCAAAAGCACTAGGCAAAATATGATGCTAAGGTCTATTTTTGCCCGAGGAACTAGCTGTGCTCCCCTAGGTGCTTGTCGAACAAAACGAGCTGCTTAACTTACAAATATTATAATTTTTTTCCAGAAGAATTTCAATCAAAACATGAGTTTGATATCATTACATATAGAAGATTATTGTCACTAACATACCATATTGCATACATCTAACCATCTATATGGAGCACTTACTTAAAAGATTTAAAATCAAATAAGTTCACATCTAAATATTAAAACAAAAAATTCAAATATCTACTAACTCAAGAGTTCTGAAGACCACCAAGATCTACCACATCATCAACAAAATCATTCCTCGATTACATGATTGTTGTTGTTGTCCACTGAGAGAAGAGTGAAGTGAGGGATAAGTGGGAGGAAAGGGAGGTGGTGGCAGGTGTTGGCTCCAGAGAGAGGAGGAGATGGTAGAGAAGAGGGAAGAGATGGTGGTGGTAGAAGTTGCTGACCGTGGAGAGAGATGGGAGGGAACAGTGAAGAGAGGATGGTGATAGTGGTAGTTGCTGGCTGTTCCATGGGGGTGAGGGGAGGGTTATTATGCTTTTATGGGTTATCAGGTCAGGTTGGGTATTAATGGGTCAAGTGAGTCAGGCTCCTAGTTGCCTAATGCCTCTACTGAGGTGCTTGCGTAGATGGCACCTAGTAGAAGGCGCATCGTCCGAGTCACCTCGAATCCCTCTGGGGTGCCTCACCTCACCTAAGCACCTAGGTAAGTGCTCAAAACGCCTATGTGAAATTTTGTTTAGCTTTTACAAATATACATGAACAATCATGAGATATCAGATGTATGGAGTAGGAAAACATACAAAATATGTATAGTTGACTAGTTGACATATTACTCGTCTAGTCTGATATAATGTTTTTGTTATATGGAAACATGAATGTTAAATGGAAGCAAAAAGGATGACATCATAGTAGTTGTCATTAATCTTCATTTATATTGTCAATTTTCTCCTATGAGAAATGCTGTCTACATGACATGATGGAATTTCTGTGTCTTTCTATGGTGATCGACTCTATTCTCCCTGGCAAATTGTGGTGGAGACTAATTGATTGACTATCCTTCAGCCTTCTGAAAGGATCTTGTTTTCTTTGAGTACTTCCACAGATGAGACAATTATGGAACAAGTGCTCATTTGAAAGCTCCTTTTGTTTTATCTGAAAGGGAATAGCCTTCAGGTTTTCTTGGCAGTTCTCTTTGGGCAATGGCCAAAGCATTAGGTTCTTGAAGGATACTTAGGTTTAACTATCCCTGTTGGAGTACTTGTTTCTAGATTTGGTGCTCACATCCCCAATAAGACTCTAATTGCCCAAACTGTCTCTAAAAAGCTAGGCCATACTTCTTGCTGATTGGTCTCTCTTTGAAACAGTGCATCTCTCATCTTTCTTATCTCCCATCTGAAACATCTTTATCTCCTAGAAGAGGACTTATTCTAAGTGGCAATTCTTTATAATTTGTTTAATTTTGGTGGATGTCTCTGGCCATTGTGAAGTCTGCAGAGAAGTTTGTATTCTGAAGTCGAAACATTTTATGTGGTTGGCTATTAAGAACAAGTTGTAGTCCCAAGAGATCTTTCTTAAGAAATGGTGGATCCAAGCTGGCACTTAATCCTTTGCTCCTCAGACTGAATCCATTTATTTTATTCTCCACTGAACAGTGGGGACCTTCTTATTCTGCCTTGTGTTTGTTGAAAGAAACAATAGTTCCTCAAATTTTTTGAATTAGTTATATTTTCAGACTCGCTTCTTCATGGTTCAGAAGTTCTTTTGTGATAACTGGGTGCCTCTCTTTTGGTGGACTCTAATTATTCTGTTGGAAAGTTTATTTCTCTCAGATAGCCCTTTTCTTCAGTTTCTGCTTTGTGTTTCATTTTTGGTTTTCCCCCATGTTTTTTAGTTTAACTTGACGAAATAAATCTGCAGCATTTCTGCTTTTGTCTGTACTTCCTGTACGAAGTGTAAAATGTTCGATAACCAGTTAACTGCATATCTTTCTTTGGTTTCAAGATTTTGCTTGTTATTCTGCATTTCTGCTGACTCTGTATAATGTTCACTATATATATGATATCTATTAGGAACTGGTCGCGAAAGCAGAGTTGACTCTTTGCGTGCTGCAATCTATGAAACTTTCCCAGAGCCTAATCGTCATTTGGTGCAGAGGTATATTTGCCTGTAACTACATTTAATGTGCATCATTGTTTTCATGCATCAACAAATTTTCTTATCGAAAATAATCACAATGGCTATATTTTCCCCTATCCTCTTTGTTGCCTCCCCAATACCTGCATTGCATTTCTCCTGCCTGTAAAATTTATGATCTTTTGCATGTTCTGAATCTTCAGAATATTGACAGTGGCTATTGAGTAGTAAATTTTTATCCAAGGTTCTATATACCACCCAAGCTAGTTCATATGGGGCAATATTTATGGGTCCAACTGTAAACCAGCACTCAGATTAGCCCTTTTCGAGAGTTCCAATCTGGTTGTTCTTTTTTTCTAATATGGGGTTGCCTTGCAATCCCCACCATCCATTGTCATCGGGCTTTCCATCCACCTGTCCAGTATTCCTCCTACTCTTCTTCTTCTCCTCTTCCTCCTCTCCCCCTTCTCTGTACTATGGCATGTACAGGCATATTGTATGGTGGTATGTCAATACAAACTTGACCTAGACCAAATTGGTCAGGGACAGTATACTTCGAACCATGATTATAATCTTTTTTTTTTGTCTGAACTATAATAGAATAAATCTTATATGTCTGATATTCAAGACTTCGAACCATGATTATAATGACTTATTTTTGTTATCTGAACCATAATAAAATAAATCCTATATTATTCAAATATTAGAGTTGAGCCAGATTATAGAACAATGTTGTGCATAAGCTTGAATTAATCATGGTATTTTTTAAATTGAATTCTAGTGTACTTTGGTTATTTTGTTATTTTTTCTCAAGCTTAATACATTTATATCTTTTAAAGATATCTTGAATTAGTAAAATCCATAGTTTCTTTTTTTTTTTTGGTGTTCAAATCTACCTTAAGTTTGCCAATATTTGGACAAATCAAGTTTAAGCCAAGTAAATTTGCTCGGTCTAGATAAATAGGTATAATTTCAAGAAACTTATTCAGGGTAGACAATGGACTAATTCTTATTCTTGCACAAATAGATAGCAATGATGATTATGGATCATATCTAAAATATGTCGTATGTCTTTGCACTGAAGGTGGCATGTGTTAGCTTGGACCATTGACCTGAAGTGTCTAAGCTGAAGTTAATAGTAGTATATGTATATCCATCGTGCTCATAAATCAGAATTTCACTCACTTCCAATATGGGACTAGTTTGGAGGTATTATAGAAGGTTTTTCAACATGCTATGTAGTTTTACGCTTATGATTCTATAACTAGATTTTTTTAGTTATCCAACAGTCATTAAAAATTATGGATAGACTCAACAATTTTTTATAGATGCTTTTTTGTCAGTCTTTAAATTTGCAGAATATCAGCAGGTTATAATTATTTGGTGAACCAAAACATAGAGGGCCCAACATCGGAATGTATTTTATTTATTAAAAGTATAATTAAATTATTTATTTTGGGATTCTTAAATTATTTATTTATTTGGTGACTCTAAGATCACTGTTTATTCAGGATTCTTAAGATGATGCAAACAGTGGCTTCTCACAAAACCCAAAACCGAATGTCACTTCCGGCTTTAGCAGCTTGCATGGCCCCATTACTTCTCCGCCCTCTTCTTGCTGGTGATTGTGAATTTGAGGATGATTTTAATATGGGTGGAGATGGTTCTATTCAACTTCTGAAAGCTGCTGCAGCTGCTAATCATGCTCAAGCCATTGTCATAATTCTCTTAGAGAAGTATGACATAATATTTGATGTAAGGTTTCTTTTTTACTTTAATGGAAAATGGTTGCATCATCTTGTCAATTCATTTGATCGTGATGAGCTAATAACTGTCATTCAGGAGGATCTCTTGCATGAGGATTCAATGTCGTCAGAGCTTTATTCTGACTCTGGAGATGGTGATGTTGAAGATGATGATTCAACTGACAATGACATGCTAGATGATGATGAATGTCTTGATGAGCATAATGGTAGCAATGATTCAACTGACAATGACATTCCAGAAGATGATGGATATCATGATGAGCATAATGGCCTTGAAGCAGATATAGGTGATGATTCTGAACATTCATCCAGTGAAACAATTGGTGAAAGCAACAGCAATGTTGGAAGTAATCCATGTGATGATAAGGTTCCTATCCCACTATTCTCCCAAGTTTTTTTGTTAAAGAAATAAGGCAATTCAGTTTTAAATGTCTCTAGCATTCTAGAAAGTCATTTGTTCAGACAAATTGTAAATTTTGTTTAGCACATTAATTCTTTTTTGTTGTATAACTATTTTTTAGGTTTATTTCTTCTGGTTAAATATTAATAATGCTAGAAACTGGTCTTTGTCCTTTATTGTTTAGCAAGAAATTATTTTTCTCTATGGTTCACTTGAGTTTGTCACTTGTTTAGCAAGAAACTGATTTTGCATTTTAACCTATACAAGTTGTACCCTAGTTTCTCACAAGCTTAAAACTACTCTTGTAGGAAAGTTTGAAATATGGTGGCTTAGTACCAATTTGTAGAGGGAGACTGCAACTATTAATAGTGTTTTCTTTTAGGGAACTTGTGTAGATTTGCCTCAAGGAAAATTGGAATTTTGTGGACAGAAATCTTGTTTGATATAGAGCATTATGCATGTCGACCCGCCTTGCTTGTCATAGCAAGCACATGTCATGCCAACAGAATAATGGCAGCACAAGTTGGTGGTAGCTTTAGGGTCTTATTTTAAATGTTGTTGATGAACGGCTATTAATTTGGTGATTATTATTTTCACTTTCAAATATTGGTACATTTATATGGGTTTAGCAGCAATAAATTAAATAAGAATGTCTCTAGTAGTTTGAGGTGCTCAGTGATATAAAAGAGTGAAAGGGCTTGAGCTATAATAATGGGATTGATCCAGTAGGAGTTGCTGTGGAGATATATTGGTATGATTAGATGCACTTACTACTACTTAGGTCTAACCATTGTGTTACAAGGTTAAGTGTTCACTCTGTTGAAGCCGTGGGCAGTATTTTTATCAGGTAATATTCTCACAAAACATGGCTTGTCATAGCAAGCACATGCCATACCAACAGGATAATGGCAGCACAAGTTGGTGGTAGCTTTAGGGTCTTATTTTAAATGTTGTTGATGAACGACTATTAATTTGGTGATTATTATTTTCACTTTCAAATATTGGTACATTTATATGGGTTTAGCAGCAATAAATTAAATAAGAATGTCTCTAGTAGTTTGAGGTGCTCAGTGATATAGAAGAGTGAAAGGGCTTGAGCTATAATAATGGGATTGATCCAGTAGGAGTTGCTGTGGAGATATATTGGTATGATTAGATGGACTTACTACTACTTAGGTCTAACCATTGTGTTACAAGGTTAAGTGGTCACTCTGTTGAAGCTGTGGGCAGTATTTTTATCAGGTAATATTCTCACAAAACATGGTATCAAAGCAGAATTGAGATCCTGTATTTGCAGACTAGTACCTGTGGATTGCTTAGGGCATGTAGTGTCATCCATCCCTTATTACTAGGAGTGTTTTCAGGCTGAAGCCTCTTAGGCTACTTAGTTAAGATTTGTCCCATCAAGTTACTTGGCTAGTATATCCGGTTGTTTCATGATAAATGAAGAAACAATTAGACTGGAGTATGAAGAATATGTTAGATCTTTATCTATGTTTTAATTTGGAAAGCTTGATATACTTGTTGCCAGAAGCTGTTAGTTTACATGGATAAGGCTCAGTGAACTGTAACAAATTAGGTAACTGGACCTTTAACATTTTGAATTGGTTTAATCATCAAATTTGTTCTGAATTAGCACCTGCAGCTTAGTAGGAGTAATTTCAGGCCAAAGCATCTTAGACTATCTAGTTAAATGTTTGTTCCGCCAGGTCTTCTGGCTAGTCTATCAGGTTGGGTCATGATAAGTGAAGAAACAATTAGATTGAAGTCTTTTTATCTATGTTTTAATTTGCAAATCTATGTATTACTTGTTTCCAAAAGCTATTAGTTCACATGGATGAAGCTCAATGAACTCTAAACAAGCTAGATAATTGGACCATAATATTTTGAATAGGTTAAAGTGTCAATTTTTCTGAATTTATCACATGTTGGATCTCACGTATTTGACTAGGGTGGCCTGGTGGACTAGAGATTGCCAGACTTGATTTTTAGGCTGTAATAGTTGATTTGTCTTGTTGGCCAGATAAACTCCTGGTTAGCTATAGTGTATCCAGACAACCACATGGTTGAACAATCAAATGAACATTTTGGGTTTGGTTACCATATATATTGGTCATTTCTTGGGATGATCTGGAGCTTAAATTTGCATACATTTGAGACCATCTTAGAGGCCTTTCTCCTTAAATTTCTTATTACATGTACTTAGCTTCCGTTCTTTTTTTTTTCCAAGTTTTGCACTATTTAAATATTTTCTTTGTGATTTTTTTCATGTGGTTACAAGAACTAGTTATTACAAAATCTATTAGAGATTGAGTCAAGGGGTTTGATTTTAGTGTATAAAATGTTATTGTTAAGGATCTGCCTCCAAACTCATGATTGTTAAGGTTCATAATATTTGGGTGTGGTCAGAACTGTGCTTAGTTGTTTTAAACATATTTTAGCTATTTAATTGTTTGACTTGTTCTAATAATGTATGCAAAATAATATTGTACTTACAGTTCCTGAACAATCAGAAGAGGGATGGTGCATCACTTCAAGATAATGATGTCCCTGATGCCTCCAAATTTTTGGCAGATACAGCACATAATACTTTGTCACATGATGTTTGTCATCAGAAATCATCATCAACATCTGATATTCCATATGCTGAGAATTCCAGTGTACTGAAATGCAGAAATTTGCTGCACGATGAAAGTAATGCCATAGCTTCTCATGATAGAGTAGCTAGTGTCGCCTATGAGTCTGTTGGTGATGATATACCTACTTCCACAAGTATGAGTCATATTTTACCTTCAAGCGACCAAAAAGCTGTAGACAAGTCAAATCAAATGGTACTCGCTTCAAAACGACCTACTGTATGGGGACGGACCTCTGTGAGTATATTTAAATTCCATCATTGCTTGCTGTGATAGATTATATTCTCATATGTTCCCATTATCCAGGCAAAAAGGAACCTTCCCATGGAATCAATGGATTTATCAAGCAAAGATGGGTACATGATCTCTTGGAAAATATGTTCTTTGTGGTTTATCTTCTTTACCGGCTACTATTTGTAATTTAGTAAAAATTTTTACTTTTTTGATGATGTTTGTAACCAAATTTCATTCTGAAAGTAATTTAAAACATCAATTCTGCAGGATTGATGTAATATATTGTTTAGGCCCTTAAATGACACTATGCATCAATATGGGGTTTTTGCATTGTTAATAGTATCTTGGTCAACATGTTATGTTCTGACTTGGTTATTTTAAAATCAATGTTCTTTGATTTTAGATATCACATCCATCATGTGTAGTTGTATTGACATATGCACCTTATATTCTTTTACCTTTTGCCTCGGTGACATATTAAGACTGTAGCATATTTTGTGTATATTTCACTTGAGTTGTAAATTTCTTGCTGTGAAATTATAATTAAATTTCAAACTGATTATGATCCTTCTTTGACTGATCAGTAGCTTAGAACAAGCCAAACAGTTGTACACCTTAAAACTGGATAGTCTATGATGAAATTTTGTCTGGTTTGGTTGGAAAGAAATGCTTTCTTATTGTTATATTCTGAAGGATCTTTTTGGTTGGTGCACTACCGTATATTAGTTGAATTTTATTTGAACAAACTTCCAATATCTGAGGATTTATATATTATTACTTGAGGAAAATTTCCTGTTATAAAGCTAATTCACTTTTATGTTGAAGTATTGGTTTCATCCTATCAACAGGATTGCTGTTCAACAGCTTGAGAACACAAAGAACGACTTGCAAAATAAAATTTCAAAAGAGGTACCTTCTTTATTTTTCAAATCAAAAAGTCAGTTCAAATAATTAAGAAAATTTTTATGTTCAAAACAAATGCCCTTTTGTTAAAGGTAAAAGGAAATGAAATTTTACAAGAAAGTTTGGAAAGACGAAAGGAAGCTTTGCATGAGCGTCGCCTAGCTCTTGAGCGAGATGTATGTACTGCATAATACATCAGATGTTAAAACTTTCTTTATCTTAGCCATGACTTCTTTTCTTGTGAGTGAAGAAATAGTCTTATGTTCTTTTCTTGCTACAACTCCTTTCCTGGATGGTTATTGTGGAGTTAACGGTATGCTTACTCTATCTTGCTTGATAAAAGGATGTTTGCATTTATGATGCTCCCTGTATTGAATTTTCATTTTTTTGTTTCCTTTGGGTAATGGCCAACATGTCATCAATAACCAAGAAAAGGAAGACTTGGAAGAAAATTACTTGATTTTGCTTACACTATCTAATCAATTTATAAGCACTTGCTTAGCAGCCATATATTAATGCACTTTGTCTATTCATCTATAGATAGAGGATGTTGGGAACCCAGTCATGACTTTTTAGGGGCCTCTTATTTATCTTTTCACATTATTATCTCTGTTAGATTCTACATCAAAGTTGTTGCAACATTATTTAGACATGCACTTGCTGATCTGACATGCTATGAAATGAATAGCATCATTTGACATGTTTAAACTATAAGTCCTTTATTAGTTAGGTTCAACTTAGGGCCAATCCTTTTTGTTATTGCTTATCCAGTTTGTACTAACTATTCCTCATTTGAGACCATGGACATTACATATTTTGGCAGAAGTGAGACCCATAGTTATAGTGCCTTGGAATTCTATCATTGTGTCTGCACTGTGATGTTTTAGTTTATGCTATTTCTAACTTCATTTCAGCTCTTAACTTAGACTTTTCCTATTTTAGATACTCAGAAATAGTCATTTTGTCTTTGGATAATATCCTGACAAGCTTCGATTTTCCCGAGAGATTTATTATCTTGATTCTGATTCAAAACTCTGGTGGTACAGTAATTGCAAAAGTTCAGTTTCTTTTGTTCTTGCTCGTGACTAATTTCAAGCAACTTAATATGACTTTTCATAATTAAATACACATGCGAAAATTATATTGTAATTTGCTAATTCTTATTGAAGATTTCATCCTTTCTATATTTTCTACGTACAACTTTGTAATGAAGTTTTCGTTTTGATTCTAGAAAATGTTTTCTTATTTCAGTATCCCGTTTGCATTTATTATATATAGCTCCCTGCAGTTCAATCTTATTCGCCCTAGATATTTTACATTTTTTTCAGTAGGAATCTTTTCGGATTTATCACTATTGAAATAAATCTCTGTTGAAATAGATAGAAAAGTTGCGAGAGCAATTGCAAACTGAGAGAGATCTCAGAGCATCCTTAGAGTCTGGATTAATGAACATGCGACCTGGGCACATATCTTTTGCATCTGCCATGGACAGCAAGGTTAGTTTAAAGTTTAAAGTGTTTAAGAAGCTAATTTTGTAAAAAATTCATAACATAGAGTTGTGTTAAAAGACAAGGGCAGATCTAGAGGAAGTCGCTCTTGCTGAAGCAGATATAGTAACTTTGAAGCAAAAAGTTGCTGATCTTCGTGGGCAGCTTAGTCGTCAGCTAAAACGAAGTTATGCTTCCTTGTGTGAGTCATGCAGCAAACATATCCATAGTAGGGATCATTCTGCAGAGTAAGATATATGATCCTTATCAGTACTCATATCTTTCTTAATGCAAAATTCTGGATGCCTGTTCTCTGGGTGTTTTTCTTTTGTCTTTTTTGGGTTTTGGTTTTTCTAACGTTGCAAGTATCTTAAGCCACTCATACTTCTTTGTTTCGTAAAGAACTAACTTCAAACGTAGTTTTCTGATAGTGCTAAGATTAAAATATCAAGATTCTAGGAGCAGGTGAAGTTTCAAGTGGCTATTAAACATGATTGGCCATAGTATTTGAGATATATATTGGCCTGATCTGACAATTGGATGTCAATTGGCTGAAATCAATATCGAAAAGTAAAATAACATCAATATCATTGGCCATAGGATCTAAGTTCCGAATACAGAGTTTTTCATGAAAGAATAAGTGACTCACTCATCATAGATATTTGTGTTAAAAAACAATTAAAAGGAATGCCCAATAGAGCTACACAGTCTAATAGATTTCTTTCATAATTCAAGTTATTTCATGTTGATCCACTTAATTCAGTTAGTAATTATTTAAGAATGTCGAGTGTCACAGCATAACAGTCATTTGCATTGGAATATCTTTTCAGGTGAATTCTTTGTCATACCTTAACTAGTCTTCATTGTCATACAGGAATGACGCATTGGAGGATGTTAATAACAGTCTTGGTGATCAACATGGGAGTTTTTTGAAACAAGCTGTAAGTTTATCATGTTGACATCCCTTCTTGACAGTTTTGACATTCCTTGTTTATTAATTGTTAAACAATGTACAGTCCTTAAGGTGCTATTGTGCTAATACACCAAGTTGTTCTCTTTAGTGGATAACCGAGATGTAAATTAAAATTTTGTCGATACTGTTATTCATATTACCTAAATGAGACTACCTGAAGAATTTCAGTCAATGTCATATCACATCTGTTTGAATGAAAAGGGATTCTGTTTAAGCACATGAAACTAATATTGACTTCTGGTGTAGAGGTCGTATTGGAAACACAACTTCAGATCAATGTGCATATTTTTAAAATAACCAGCTTACTGGTTTGGATTAGTATTTATACTTCTGTCATGATCATGAGTTTTTAATATGCATTCCTCTTGAACTTAGCTGTGTTCTTACATGATGAAATTATCCAATCACAATCTTCTAAGATCTTTCATCTGAGAACCTGTCACTTTGACCTCTGTTTTGCTTTCTAACAATTCACCAATTTTCTCAGGATCATTTTTTTCTTATTTAGGCCCAATGCAGCATAGAGTAGGAGCATATTGATAATTGGTCCATCCAACCTTTCTTTTATGTAAATAAAAATAAGTGGTCGGATAGATTTTGAAGTGATGTTCCATTACCTCCATAAGTTATCTTGGATAGCTCAAAGTGTTGACTTTTCAGAATTTTACAATTTAACAACCATGAGAACATTTGGTAAAAATATCTCAAAGTATTTGTTTCAGCAACTGTTTTCGGACACATTTGTTTAGCCAAACTAGACAGTAGCCATTTTAAGTGCTCATATAACCTCCTTATATGATATTGCAAAATAACTTGATATAAATTTGAAACTAATCTAGGTTACCAGGGTTTGAGCTATAGAAAATTAGAAATAATCCTTCTATTTGCAGGAGTGAAGTTGTGTGCACTGGTCCTCCTGAAACCCTATACTTATTTATTATGGAAAGATAATACATGTTGGTTTTTATCTGGTAGATCATTTTTCAGCTTTTTCAGCTGCAAATTCATTTCACTGTAGATGATTTTATCTCCTCTTGTTTATTGGTTCGATATCTCTTTCCATTGTATCAAATATTATCTTGTTTGATAGGCATATCTTTTATAGGTGCAGGATTCTGTGTCTGGAGGAGCCCGTGATCTGGTGCCAGCAAAAGAGCAAGAGCTACCTTCTTTAAAAGAAGTGGAGCCTCAGGCTCAGAACAGAGAGTCATGTAGTCAGAATATGATCACCTCAGGAACCAGAAACACTCCATCTAACAAGGATTCAATGTCAAAATTCTCTTCTAATAATGAGGTGCACATGCTAATTTCTATTATCCTGCTATAGCATTTTTCCTCTTTCTCATGCCAATCAGCTCCCAAATCTGTGACTGACCCATGCATATATTTTTCTAAAAATTGAAGGATACAAAGACACAAGCACAATGTTTACCTTCTTCTCCAACTGCTAAGCCTCAATCCGAGCAGCTCAATACCAATCGAAGTAGCATGGAGTCTCCAGTTTCAAAGCATTTCACTTCCTTGGGTGAGGTATGCTTGTATATTTTCTGCTGTCTTGTGCATGTACATGCATGTTTGTGTTTGTTTGTATCACCGACTTCTTGATCACCGGTATGCTTTAAGATGAAAATACAATTTATTTATGTAGCATATACTGACTTGTTTTGTAAGCAGAACATCACTGCAGCTGACCATAAGAATGTGGAAACTCAATCCCAGGAATCAGTGCCATCATCAGATTATCAGCCATCTCAGAAGCAAAAGACAGATATAGCAAATCCAAGCAGCAACTTATCCCAGGGGCTTAATAAAGTTCTTCCATCTAATGAAGAGCCGGTGAAAGCTAGAAAGGGTAGTGCTTTAAAGAAATTCTCTTTGTGGGATGAGAAAGCGAAGAAAGAAGTCCAAGATCCATCTTTATCTAATAAGCATCCCTCCCATGAGCAACAACCAAGTGACATGACATCAAATAATTTGAAACCTCACATTTCTGCTAGTATTTCATCTTCTGAGGATGTGACAGTATCTGGGCACAGTGGAGCTACAACAAGGTTCTCTTCAAGACCTGAGGTACAAATCTTTTTACAGTTACAATAAGCCTACTACGGAAGTAATTATTTGCCACTGGGTTTTGAGGGTCTCACCATCCACATATCAGATATAATCATCCAACGTACATCAGAGGCTTACTGACTTGATTAAACTATTTTGATTTCACTCAGGAAACAGCCTCATCATCATCGTCATCATCAGCACTTGCCAAGTTGACGAACCGCCTAAACTTTTTGAAGGAACGCCGTGCACAACTTGTAAACGACCTACAGGTTGCACGGAATAGCCTTGGACCAGGTCCAGATGGTCCTCCCCCGAGAACCAACTCTAGATGACTATGAATCCATCCCAGAGGTGATTCTTTGGATACCTGGGTGCATTTGTGCTGCTTCCTGAGTTATCAATGTCTGGCATGGCGACCACCATGATTGCTCACTTCTAGCTGGTGAATTTAATTGGAACTTGACAGAATTTTGGCACTTATGTACAGTTAAAACACTTGCATTTATCTCTGCTTCTGAGAAATTGCTGGTAGTGATTTTAGGAAGTTTGTAAAACATGTTTGAAGACGATAATAGATATATTTGAGTAAGCTTTTTTCATATTTGTCATCGTACTAGGGGCTCAAATGCTTTTTCTGATTGATTCTGTTTAATATACAAAACGCCATACACTGCTGGTTTGCTGCTCTTCATGAAACATGAGTTGATGAAGCGTCCAAATGATGGCATAGATCAGCACAAGAACAAAACCCCTTATTGTCGCGGATAAAATTTTAAATAGGATATTTGATGTAATGCTTATGTATGTCGGTGTCTTTTAGTATGTTCATGCTTTGCACAGCATGTAAAGAGACGATCGAATGCTTAACAATCTCATTTTAGTTGGGTTTGGTGATTGTTTTAGGTTTATAAATAAAGGTTGTGTCATGTTGATACTTATGAGAGATACTCGATTTGTAGTGGATCATTTTGACCATTTATTGTGCAACCATTCAGAGCTTGTAAAATCTGTTTGTAATTTGTATTAGCTATGAAGTGTTTTTTGAAATGTTTGCTTGTGGATCCCGAGTGAGGCGCTTTCTCTAACCCGTTTACTCTTTTGTAGGTCTTAAGGGACCATGAGAGGTTTCGGGAAGGCTGACCTTTGTGGACGGACAAGTAAGGGTGCTGCACGACTTAAGCAAAACTAGTTAAGTTCATGATAGATGGTATCAGAGTGGGACAAGCACTCATAGAAATACTTTGCATATAAACGTAGGGGACCTAGCGGGGCTACGTTTAGAGCAGCTAGCACGTACGATCGTTTGAGGGAAAACAGGCATGAAGATGTAGGGAAAAGGAGTCGTTCGGAGGAGCAGACATCTAAGATTGACATTCAGAGAAATGGTCAACCCTTCATACAAGAGGCACCACAAGAACAAGTATGCTTGGAAGAATGCGTAGCGCACAAAGGTTGAGATGATTAAGTTCGAGCTACGGCTTGACGTTGACAACTATACTTGATGGTGCTTAAGGCAAGCGATGTGCTTGGTAAAGGATGAGACCATGCAAGATGGAATGAGTTGCTCAGCGACCAAAAAAGTTGTGCAAAGCTCATAGAGGTGAGGGGAATTGCTAACTCGAAGAATTTAGTACTCATGCAAGGGCTTATATACGGACGATGGAATGTTCGTGGTCATCCCAAGGCGACCGAAACTCAGCGCCATAGAACATTAAAACTTTCTCTTCGGCATGAGAAGGATACATCCGTAGGAGGCTGAAGTATGCAGCGAGTTCAACATGTTGCTAGGCCTTGAGTGGTGTAGCGAGGGTTGTATTAACGTGGAGTCACAATCTAGCAAGTACGTTTGCAGGAGGCAGAACAATACACAGTTTGTTCAGCAAGTCGGAGTAGTCCAAGGGGATGGTGCTCTCCGAAACTTTCAGAGGGAAGGAAACGAAGAGAGATGTTGCTCCAACGAGATAGATATCCAGGAGGAATAAGTCCCGACTCTCTAAAGGGAGAATCATGTACAACAGACCGCACATGTTGAGGAGTACCTCAAAAACAATAACTCAACGAAGCTCAATGGACCGAGTGAGCGACGAGGAGTCATTACATGATCTCGCTTAAGAGAATGCATTGGTAGATGCATTGTGAGATCAAGTACGGGAGCGACCCAAAGCAATACAAATGAAGACACATTTGGAGTCGATATAGAAATCAGACTCAATGAAGAGTTGACCCGTGGAATGTTAGGCGCGAGAGCCACCATCAACTCAATGCAAAACGAGGAGCGGAGCAACTTGGGTGTAACTTGATGAAGTACCCAAGCCATATGAAGGGAGCCAGCATAGAAGATGGAACATGGAGCAGAGGCACAAAGCTTTCCTTGGACAGAGGTCAAAGACATGAACTCTTGCAGAGGCAAAAGCGGGATCATGTCATTCCATGAGTCCTTCGTTCTGATGGAGTGGACTCATCTTGCATGGTGCCAAAGACGAAGGGAGCTTCTGGGCACATGCACCTTATCTCGGAGAAGCATTTGATGGAGGAACTAAGGAGACTCAACTTGCGGAGGCAAAGTTAGGTTCAGAAGGCCTTGACACGGGGTAAGAGGACGCAGAGGCAAGTACTCTTGAAGAATATGCCACAATGCTGCCATTCAAGTTGCTATGAAGGAAGCGGTGCACAACGGAGATTGTGCTGGTAGGGGCAGAGGCCTAGGATCCAGATAATGGTACACCAATTTCAGCGAAGTCAGTGGACTTCAGGAGCTACTATGCGACAGACTATCCTAGAGCTGTGTTTTTTCTGAGTGTGACCTGAGAGCAGGTGGACGAAGGTTGATTGTTAGAGGAGCAAACAAAATCGAAGGTGGAAGAGGCCTTGCGATGTGTTGGCAAAGATCACACATTGAGGGATCATAATTCGAGTTCATCCCACAAGGATCAGAATGCAATGAAGATGTCACCAGGAGGTGACATGGTGCAGCAGATCATGGTGGAACAGTTCGTGGCAATGCGATACACACGAATCTAGTCCCATGAGGAACTATATCATATAAAGGTATGATCGGGAGCTATTGGGAGCTCCACTTCAGTGAATAACACGACGATAAGAAGGGTTATGGATTCAAGGAGTGAAAGTCATAGTACGGTAGAGGCGGGTCTTTCGTGTGTGCATCAAATTTTACATCGGATGAAAGCCTTGGTCATCAGCATATGGGGGTTGTGTACCATCGAGGGAAAAGTTCAAATACATGTAATAGTGAGTCCCATAGGAAGGACTTGATCATGCAGAGGTATGATCGAAGTAGCCAAAGAGTTGGACTACTCTAGAACCCATATTTGCTTAAGGGAGCCCGGTAAGTCAGAGAACAAGGCCGAGTAAACGAACATTGCTACCAAGGAAGCTAAGGAGAACAAAGTTGGTGCAAACCCTACAACATGATGGCAAAGGCCATGCATGGGAGTTGTAGTCTGTCTTTCCATCGACCAAGTGAAACTACTTGGAGAACATAGAGGTATTGATGCAAAGGGTCGAAAGGAGCGAGGAAGCGACGACGAGTCCAGAGGGACTTAGCTACCCAAAACTAAGCATCGGTTAGAATGGAGGTGGACTCGAAGGAGTGCCATAAAGGTAGATCCACCAATCGTGAAGAAAAGGGATGCAGATGCGAGGTGACGGATAGTAGCGTCATGGGTATGGCAGCACGATGGTATCGCAGAGGCGGGACTTCCGTGAAGTCATTGATCCCATGCTCTTATAGAGGGAGAGCGCTTGGTCGTGAAAGGGACCGAGGAGGCGGAGCATACAGGGGCAAACTCCAAGTACCGAGACAAGGCTGAAGGGTAGAGGCCAAGGAACTTTGTAAGATCGATGTCAACGAGCTTCTCATCAAAATAGCCGAAAGTGAAGGACTTCAGGTTGTGTAAGAGTGCACGACCAAGGAACGAAGCAGGCAGTACGCAGTGATATACCTTTGCAACTCAGTGGAGTAGGCGGTAGGGTTGATGAAGAATACGATACAATCCTACTAGTGACCAAAACTACAAGAGACTTGCTCCAAATTAGGTGAAAACTTCCTGCATTCTAGAAGTTCGATGGAATTGAGAAGGTGAATCGCAGTAACTAACTCAATGCAAGGAGTGCAAACACTTCAAGTACTTCAGAAGTATGAGCAAAGAGCAGGCGAAGGCCAGTAACCAGCTCGATGCATAGAGTACAACCTTCGAGGAGACAGGTGAAGTTAAGTAACTTTTGCCTTCTCAACCCTTAAGAGAATTGGTGAAACCGAGTACCCAAATTCTCTTATCTATCCAGTAGAGGGGCTCTGCAAATGTTCAAAGACCATTCGAAGAAATCAAATGGAAGACAATAGTTGTCAAATCCTCACTAATTGTGATTAGTGCTATTGAGAGTAGATTACTCGCTTCATTTTCCAAAAGAATGCCAATCGAAAGCGGGCAAATTTTGTGGAGGAAGAACCCAAAAGCTTCAAAAGTTTGTGAGGCGATGCTTGTTAAAGCTCCAACAAGCATCCACCTAATTCAAGTAGTATGGGGCATTTGAGAGACTGGCGCATAGCAAGGATGATTTTTTCCTTCATCTAAAGGGTCCACAGGAACCAACAGGGATCAACACAACTCAGCCAACCCCACACTAGAGTCAGATTCATTGGCGAGTTGAAGCAGCATGGCGGATCGAAAGTTTGACTACTCAACAACAGCAGCGGAGAGTAGTTGGGAGCCAAGAGGCGCATTGCAGTTGGAGTAAAAGATTGAAGACTCAGTAAAGGCGAGGAGTCGTAGTATCGGCAAAGGCTTCGACAAGAACGTCGAAGGAATGAGTGGGGGAGAATGTCACGGACAAAATTCTAAATATGATGTTTGATGTAATGCTTATGTATGTTTGTATTTTTTGATATGTTCATGCTTTGCACAGCATGTAAATGGACGGTCGAAGACTTAACAACCCTATTTTAGTTGGGTTTGATGGCCGTTTTAGGCTTATAAATAAAGGTTATGTCGTGTGGACACTTGTGAGAGATACTCGGTTTGTAATGGACCAATTTGACCTTTTGTTGTGCAACCGTTCAGAGCTTGTAAAGTCTGTTTGTAATTTGCATTGGCTATGAAGTATTTTCTGAAATGTTTGCTTATGGATCTCGAGTGAGATGCTTTCTCTAACCCATTTTTTCTTTTGTATGTCCTAAGGGATCATGGGAGGTTTGCTGACGTTTACGGACGGACACATAAGGATGCTGCATGACTTAGGTAAAATCAACTAAGTCAATGACAGCATGATGGCAATTACATCAACTATTTGATGATGCTATAGTTGGATTGATTTCGTGGAAGACAAGTCAGTTAAGCATATTTAATCTGAAATAGGAATACATGCTCCTTACAATGCTATTACACAAGCGCAACTAGGGCAGGTTCCACTGGTACAACGTCATTCATCATCAGGCATTCACCAAAGTTCTATTCCTCGACCAAGCCATCATCGACAAATAGCTTTCTAAGTAACCCAGGAATGGGTGGTAAGCTGACACCTAATACTCCCTCCTGTTGCTCAACAACTTCTCCCATGCTCGGCCTGCGGCACTCCACGTCCTGAATGCACCAGCAAGCTATCCTGCACGCCCGACAGAGCTCCTTCTCGTCTGCGTTCCCCTTCATCTTCGGATCCAGCAAGCTTAGAGTTGTCGCCTTCATGCAGTTTGATTGCGGTCCAGAGAGGGCAATAGACGAAATCCAAGTCTTCGCATCTCTCCGTGTTTCGCCAGCCGGAGACCAATCTCGAAGCTGTAAACGCCCGCTTTGGGGGTGATGGTGACGGAGCCTGTGATCCATTCTCGGGCGAGATAGCCAAAGGTTCCCCTCACCGTCGTCAGCACCCGGCTGAACTCGCTATGGCCGCGACACCTCTGAGAATGACGACCATAGCCTTCAAATTATATTACTAAATCTAAAGGAACCACCATCATGAAATTTGGACTCTAATTGAGTTCCAAACTTCTATCACTTCAAATCTTTTTTATTTGGATATCATCCGATTGAGCTGTTTTTTTTATTGTTTCAATCAAAGGAGGCTAAATAATCATATTAGTTATAAGAACTTGTGATTCTTACCAACGCACTCTGGTATCTAACTTTCTTGAATCTTCTAAGATATGTATCCTAAGTGGTTATTATCCGTAATCGATTAGTTGAAATTTTTTCGACTAAGTTTATCAAGAACATAATTTGCTTTTCTAGGATGATACTTTACGGCCATATCATAATTTTCCAATAGTTGTAGACATTTTCTTTTCTCAAATTCAAGTCCTTCCAAGTGAAATTAAACTTTACACTTTTATTAGGATCAATGACTATCTTACTATTACAATGTAGATAATGCTTCAAAATTTTAAATAAAAATTACTATTCTAAACCAGATGATGTGTTGGATTATTCTACTCAATTTAAAAGCATTAGATAAAATCTTACCATGCTACATTTACAAATATCTAATCATACCCTTAAAGCATCGTCATATATAATGAAGCCTTCATTGTGGTATAGCAAGAATATAGGTTGATATCAATATTCTTTTGACTCTTTAAAGTTTTATTGGGAATCATTTGTTATATATGTATGATATACTAATAATTGATCATGCAATTGAATTATCATAACAAGATGGGTGTAAATCTCCATTAATCATGTGATCAGACGACTCTAAAGATTTACAATATATTAGATTGACATGGTTAATCATTTCTCAAGATGCTATATATATATATATATATATATATATATATATATATATATATATATATATATATATATATATATATATATATATATATATATATATCCAAGAAGATAGGTGAAAGTTCTCATCAATCATGTGACCAGTTTATAAGTATAAAAACATCTTTAAAAATTTACAATATATTAGATTGACTTGATCAATCATTTATCAAGATATTATATATTTTAAGAACGTAAATGTAGTTCCCATCAATCATGTGATTTATACATAAATATGAAGACATGTTTAAAGATTTACAGCATAATAGGATGACTTGATTAATCATTTTTTAACATATTATATATATATATATATATATATATATATATATATATATATATATATCTAAGAAGGTGTGTGCACGTCCCATCAATCATATAACCCATTTATAAATATGAAAATATTTTTAAAATTTTATAATATATTATATTAACTTGATAAATCATTTCTCAAGATATTATATATATTCAAGAAGTTAGGTGTCGGTCCCCATTAATCATGTGACCCTATAAAGATATTTTTAAAGATTTATAACATATTAGATTGACTTAGTAAATCATTACTTAAGATATATATGCATGCAGGTGTCATCAATCATGCGACCAATTTATAAATATGAAGGTATCTTTAAAAATTTATAATATATTAGATTGACTTGGTCAATCATTTCTCAATATGCTATATATTTTCAAGAAGGTGGGTTTAGGTCCCATCAATCATGTGACTCATTTATAAATATAAAAATATTTTTAAAGATTTATAATATATTAGATTGGCTTGACAAATCATTTTTCAAATTATTATATATATCCAAGGTGGGTACTAGTCCCCATCAATCATGTGACCCAAGACATTTTTAAATATTTATAATATATTAGATTGACTTGCTAAATTATTTCTTTAAGATATTATATATATGTAAGAAGGTGAGGGCAAGTCCCATATCAATCATGTGACCAATTTATAAATATGAAGACATTTTTAAAATTTTATAATAATCATTTCTCAAGATGCTATATATATTCAAGATGGTGGATTCAGGTCCCATTAATCATATGACCCGTTTATAAATATGAAAACATCTTTAAATATTTATAATATATTAGGTTGACTTGAGAAATTATTTTTTAAATTACTATGTACATCCAAGAAGGTGGGTACTAGTCCTCATCAATCATGTGACTCATTCATAAATATAAATATATTTTTAAAAATTTATAATATATTATATTGACTTGGTAAATTATTTTTAAGATATTATATATATATATATATATATATATATATATATATATATATATATATATATATATATATTCAAAAAGGTGGGGGCAGATCCCTATCACTATTTAAATATTTACAACATATTAGATTGACCAGATCATAAATATGAAGACATTTATAACATATCATATTGACTTAGTTAATCATTTCTCAAGATACTATATATATATCCAAGAAGGTCGGTGTAAGTCTCCATCGATTAGTTGAACAGTTCATAAATACGAAGACATTTATAACATATTATATTAACTTAAGTCAATCATTTCTTAAAATATTAAATCTAAGAAAGTAAGTGCAAGTTGATAGAAAATCTTCTATTCTATTGAGAGAAATTCTTCTTCCTAATCTGTATAAATAGGAGAGAGATATGTTAATGCATTTTAAGCTACTTCACTTCTTCAATAAAACTTTTTCAATAATTATTCTTATCTTCTATTTTTTTTATCACAAGTCTCATCAATCATGTGACTCATTTATAAATATGAAAATATCTTTAAAGATTTATAATATTGACTTGATAAATCATTCCTCAAGATATTATTTATATCTAAGATGGTCATACCGCATGAATACGAAGACATCTTTAAAGATTTATAACATATTAGATTGATTTGATAAATCATTCATTAAGATATTATATATATCCAAGAAGATGAGTGCTCGTCTCATTAATCATGTGTCTATTTCATAAATATGAAAATGTCTTTAAAGATTTACAACATGTTATATTAACTTGATTAATCATTTCTTAAGATATTATATATATATATATATATATATATATATATATATATATAATTTTTAAATTTTTTTATTTTTGATGATTTTTAGTGAAGGTTGCTTGGCATACTCGATCAAACACCTTCAAACTTCCCAAATTCTTGTAAGTATTTAGGCATAATCGTGGCATTGGGAAGAGATCTAACTTTCATGTACATATTATCCTATTCAATGCTTCGCATCTTTCTCATGACTATGAACGGGTGACATTAATAACTGCTTAGTTTCTGCTGTTCATGTACGGTATTAACATAACTACTGTTGAAATAATAAGTTAGTTCGTAATTCAGAAGGGGAAAAGAATATTTATACTTCTTATTAATGTATTACTAATAATAATAATAATAATAATAATAATAATAATAATAATAATAATAATACATAACACTCATTCATTTTTGGATTTGGCTGAAAGCCATGTGAAGTTGACTTAGAGAACTCGAGATTTTGTGTCTATCGTATATTTCAAAGATGTGTTAGATCTCTAATTCTTAATATCTTAATTAACCCGATGTGATAGGGACTGTATACATATGATTGTTTGAGAGGTGATTGAAATGAAAACATCAAACTTTCGAGATATCACGTACACAAAAATATGAATAGATCCCTCTCACATTCAAGTTAGTTATTTAAGATATTTTAAACTATTATTCACGTGATGAAAGTTGACCTGAACTCTATATGATTAGATGTCGAATTATGATTAGTTGAAAGTATATTTCTTATCAACTAAGATTCACGAGCAGAGAGATATCGCCATCGAAACAGATGTTAAAGATGAAGCATTTTTCCGTCGACTGGTTACCCTGCTTTGTGTGTGTTGCAGAGCTTCACCATGTCTGCTAGGAGAAGACAAATGGCTCAGCTTCTTGCTCTCTGCTTGTCTGAATTCTTTCTTCTCTTTACCTTCAGCGCCCATACTGGTGTTGCAGATGACAGCCTCTTACGAGGCCAGTCTCTCTCTGGAGGTCAGACCATGGTGTCCAGAGGTGGCAAGTTCGAGCTGGGTTTCTTCACCCCGGGTAACTCTTCCAAGTACTACATAGGCATCTGGTACAAGGTGTCCAAGAAAACAGTAGTTTGGGTAGCCAACAGGGAGAAACCTGTTGCCAGTGCTTCATCCTCAGAGTTCACGCTCGCCGAAGATGGCAACCTTGTCCTCCGCCTCAAAGACTCGAAGAACCAGATTTGGTCATCCAATTCCTCGAGCCCCCTTGCTTCCAACTCCACTGCCGCAGTGCTTCTTGATGATGGTAATCTCGTTCTTAAAGATAATATAACTTCTGACACCTTGTGGCAGAGCTTTGATCATCCTACCAACACATGGCTCCCTGGAGCAAATCTCGGATTCAACAAGTTGACAGGCCAAGATTGGTTCCTCACTTCGTGGAGGAACCCAGAAGACCCTTCACCGGGAATGTTTACTCAGGAGATGGATCCGAATGGCACCGGCCAGTTGTACCTTTTGAGAGATCGGAGACATCGCTACTGGGCCTCCGGGGTTTGGACTGGAGAGATGTTTACTGCCATCCCAGAGATGAAATTGAACCACTTGTTCGACTTCAGACATGTTTCCAACGTGAATGTGAACGAGTTCAGCTACCGCGTCCTTAACACCTCCGAAACAGACAACTTAATGCTGGATTTCACTGGTGAAATGAAGAGGCAGAAATGGGACGATGAGGCCAAAGAGATGTTGCAGTTCTGCTCGCTTCCGTGGGATCCATGTGATGTCGACAGTCGCTGTGGGCCGTTCGGTAGCTGTGACAACTTCACCTCTCCTCCCTGTCACTGTTTGCAGGGATTCAACCCACGGTCACGGAATGAATGGGCCCTGGGAGATTACACCGGAGGGTGCGTCCGAAGAACCCCTCTAAGCTGTGGGGAAAGAGATGGATTCCTCGAGTAACCCAACACGCAGCTGCCCGCCAGCCCCGTGCGCATGTCAACCATCGGCGGTCGAGAAGAGTGTCGAATTGCTTGCTTGCGGAATTGTTCTTGTACTGCTTATGCTTTTCACTCCAATTGTTCGATTTGGCAGGGCGACCTTGTCAACCTCAAATATTTGGGTTCGAGCAACGGAGCAGAATCAGGAGCCATTTATGTTCGTGTTGACGCTTCAGAATTGGCGGATAATGATCATAAGAACAGGAAAAAGACGGCGACGATTGTCGTCGGTGCTGTGTCTGGTGTTGCTGTTATCGCTGTCGTCGTCTTGCTTTTGGCCTTGAGATACCGCAAAGGGGCAACCGTCGGAGCTTCAGAAGGAGTTCAAGGTCCTCTAATTGCATTCGACTACAAGCTCATAAGAAAAGCCACCAAGGGCTTCACCGAGAAACTCGGGCGAGGAAGCTTCGGGTCGGTGTTCAAGGGAGAGCTGCCGGACTCGGGCGCCATAGCGGTGAAGAGACTGGAGAGCGTAAGGCAGGGGGAGAAGCAGTTCAGGATGGAAGTGAGCACCATCGGGACGATTCACCATGTCAATCTGGTCCGCCTCCGTGGCTTCTGCTGCGAAGGTGACAAGAGGCTGCTCGTCTACGACTACATGCCGATGGGCTCATTGGAATCCGTTCTGTTCGCCGATGGCCGCGAAGCTTTGGACTGGAAGAAAAGGTACGGGATCGCGCTGGGGATCGCAAGAGGCTTAGCGTATCTTCACGAGAAGTGCAGGGAATGCATCATGCACTGCGACATCAAGCCGGAGAACATACTTCTCGACATGGACATGTGTCCAAAGATCGCCGACTTCGGCATGGCCAAGCTGCTGGGCCGCGAGTTCAGCCGGGTGCTGACGACGGTGAGGGGGACCATCGGCTATCTCGCCCCGGAATGGATCACAGGATCCGCCATCACTCCCAAAGCGGACGTTTACAGCTTCGGGCTAATGCTGCATGAGATCGTCTCGGGAAGTCGAAACACGGAGACGCGCGAAGAATGGAATCGGTTTTACTTCCCTCTTTGGGCTGCAATCAAATTGCAAGAAGGCGACACTCTGTGCTTGCTGGATCCGAGGTTGAAGGGGAAGGCGGACGAGGAGGAGCTGAGTCGAGTGTGTAGGATTGCATGTTGGTGCATTCAGGATTTGGAGTGCAGTAGGCCGAGCATGGGAGAAGTGGTTCAGCAACTGGAGGGAGTATTAGACGTCAGCATACCGCCCATCCCTGCCTTGCTAAAGAAGCTTGTGGATGATGAGTCGGCTGAGAATAACCACTACTACACCACCATCTAGAATAGATACTGGTTATGAATAATGAATGTTGTAGTGAGGTAACACGCCTTATATGCTCTGCTGTAGCGTGATAGTATTGTAATTCCGCTATGTTACGTTGATGGAAGATGTTGAGCAAAGCTTAATTAAATAAAGAAATAGTTTATTCTAGTAGTGATTGCTCATAGCATGAATTTATCTGTTTCTTTGTCACCTATAGAAGAGAAGAAAGTGGATAAATGGATCAGTCCAAATGGACGATTTAAATTACAAATATCTTTTATGAGAAAAAGAAAGAGAATTGAATTGATCTAAATACCATTATTTAAATTATTATTAAAAAAAATATCGTTGAATAATATTTTTCCCACGTTATCCGACCACAATCACGTCCTGTTGTTACTAGTTATCATAATGCAATCAAGAATATCGTGCAGGGATATTTTACATTTTTTAAAAAAAATAAATAAAAGTTAAAACTCCTTTAAAACTTTCCAGAGAGTAGTTTTAAACTCTTCCAATTTTTGAACTTAATTTTAGAAGAAAAAAAGCATAGTTTAGATGTAAACAACCATCCAATAAATGAGGAAAAAATTATAATCAAGGAAGGCTAATCGAACTAAAATTCCTAAATTTTGAATAAAAAAATGTGATTAAACAGCAATCATCGAAAACTTCGACCAGAGGAGGAAAATAAGGAAAATAAAAATGCAAATTTGAGCTCTCAGTGATATGGCCAATGTTTTCCACAGACGAGAAGTTCCAAAAGAGGATCATCTCTCCCGAAGGAACCCAATTGATGGCAATCTTACCGAAGCCCTCGCACCTCCCTCTTCGGGGCGGGGAAGAGAGCATCCTCCAAGGGGAGATTTCCCCTTTCGCACCGAGAAGAGGACGGAGATCCCCGAGCACCGCCAAGAAAGGGATCAACAAAACCGGGAAACCGCAGGAAGAGGACTCTCCTCTTCTGGCTTCAGTTTCGGTGTGGTTAAAGCAAAATAAATCATCATCGAGCTCCAAAATGGCCCATTCTAGGAGAAAAGATCGGCCTTTTAGCGATTCATTAGAACAATAAAATGTAGAACCGACGAGAAAATGCGACGATCCATAGGCACCATTGACATCGATCTTGCATCGCTTCATCTGACAGTTCCTGGATCGACGGTAATCGAATCCGGGTTTTTGAGACTAAAAAGAAGAGTGCAGAAAAAGAATGAAACAAGCAACGCAACAAAAGAAGAGAAACGATCAATGAGAGGTAAACAGAAGGCAAATCCAAAACCGACGAAACATGGAATCAGGCGTTGGAATTCGAAGGTGAGGACGAGAAGAGGGGCATACGAAATTAGGGTTCCGCCAACGAGGACCGCGCTATCACCATACGAAATTACGAAAACTTCCTCCACGCGGTAACTTCTCCCACCTCGCTTTGAGATCCACATATAAATATCATTAGGGTCATCGGGAGTTGTGCTCGATCAACGACATTGTACGTGGGCTTTCTTAATTCGGGCTAACCCAACCAAACAACAACAAGTCGCTCTGCTGTTTGTCACAACATATAGTTGGGCCCAACGGACCTGATTGTCCAATTAATGCTTACTTCCACATATTTATCTTTACAAAGTCTGAATATTTATATTTTCCATTACAAATTATATATATATATATATATATATGCAATTTTAACTTTGCAGAAATAGTTATTGTTGAATTCCCGGGTCAACGGTCAAGTACAAGTTCGGCCTAAACCTCCGTATACAATACCGATGATGTAACATGTAGCACGTATTCTTTATGTGGATTCTAAGATGTGGTATCAGAAATACTTTCGACACGTAATACTCCCTCGTGTTGCCGAACAACTTCTCCCATGCTCGGCCTGCCATTTTTGGACACCATGGTCTGGTCTCCAGAAAGAGATTGCCCTCAAAAGAGTCATAAGCCTAGCCATGCTTCTTATTCTTCTTTGGAACTCTGCGACACAACTTAGCTTATTTAGCTGTTGGTGAGAAGCAGACATGTTGGTTCCTCTCCGAGATAGATCTTAATACGATATTTTGTCTCTTTCGTTTCTCCCCTCGTGTGAGTAAAATATTTATGACATTATTATTTTTGCCTAAATAAAAATTTAGTTGTCTAAACTTAATGTATCTCAGTCCAAAAATAATCAAGGATATTTATTTTTCATAACATCTTTAAATTCTCAAGTGACTTTTCTCTTACCATGATTCTTTTATTACACTTTGATATATATGGTATAGTTCTTCCTCAAAGACATTGATTTTTTGCTATCTATAATATGAAAATGTTATTTTTTATATGATAAATATAAGTCATGTTTACGACGGAGCCTGAATATATTTTCTATAAAGCACATTATGAACTTCATTAAAATAGATATAATGGAGCAAGTTTATAAGCTTTTTTTTTTTAGTTTTTAAAAACCTCAAATAGTCCAATGAATCTATGACTCAATATGCCACGTAAGTCCAATTTCATGACACATTTGCTAGGAGAAACCTATAAGAAAATATGATCTCCAGCCTTAAATTTCAAATCACATAACTATTTTATCTGTGTTGAGCTATAAGCAATCATTAGAACTAGCTTTATCTATTTTAGTGTTTCTTTTATTATATCATGTCTCAAATGCTTTCTATCACTAATATCATCCCCAACATATGAGTGATTTATATTTATAACTACAAGTTTCACATGAGACCATCTTAATTTTTGCTTGATACCTATTTTATAAGCAAACTCTACCAATGATAGATTGTCTTTCACCCTAAAATTATCTCAAATCAATAACATTAAATCTAAACATGCCTTCGTTTTAACTGTCTATCTATTTATGGGTGGAAAGCTATACTAAAATTTAAATTAGTTCCTAGAAATTCACGAAGGTTTTTCCAATAATATAAAATAAACTTGCGATCTGATACAATAATTGCTAATATAATCAAACAACCTTATCAATATATAATTTAGCTATTTTCCTTAGAGTGCTATGGAATTTTAATAGCATGAAAATGTCTTGACTTAATTAAATGATCCACAATCACTAAAACAATATTATTCCCTTTACCAGTCTTTTAACAATCCTTTCATGAAATCATAGAGATGTTTTACCACTTTTATTGAGGTATATGAAAAGGCTCTAATTTTCTAGGTGACTTTCTATGCTCAAATACGACATTATAAAATATAAATTTTCTTTTGATAATATTCTAACAAAAATTTTCTAAGAGACCTTTATACATTTTAGTACCACTTGCATGTATTGTATATCCTATATTAAGAGCCTTATTCATGATTTTTTTTAATTTTAAAGATAAATTATATTTTAATTTTAAATATATATTATATTACTAAATCTAAAGGAACCGTGACCATGAAATTTGAAGTCTGATTGAGTTCCAACCTTCATCACTTCAAATCTTTTTTATTCGGATATCATGCGATTGTTTCATGCTAAATAATATTAGTTATAAGAACTTGTGGGTCTTGCCAACACACTCTAATATTTTTTTTTTTTAATCTTCTAAGATATGTATCCTAAGTGGTTATTATTTATACGAGAATAGTTAAACTTTTTTAGCTAAGTTTATTAAGAACTTAATTTACTTTTATAGGATGATACTTTTGTAAGTATAAAAATATGTAATATACTATATTAAATATGGAAATAACCTTTATGTCTTGAAATCAAATGCTTAAATCTAATTAATGATGCGTATCTTTTGATGACATCTGTTCATAGATCTCTGTTTGATTTGTAAGGTACCGTCTTTAATTCAAGATCGTTGTCAATCTGCAAAGTGGAACTAGATCGTTTCTTCTCCCTTCCTATCTTTTCACGGACCACCTAAATTGATAGATTAGGGGATTAGGGGATTAGGGGAGAGGGAGATTGAGAAAAAAGATAGTTCACACCCTTGAACTATCATTATATATAATGAAGTATTCATTGTGGTATAGCAAGAATATAAGCCGGTATCAATATTCTTTTAAATGCTTAAAAAAAAAATAGAATCATTTGTTATATATATGTATGATATATTGACAATTAATCATGAATCATCGTTACATATTAAAATGACTTCGTCAATCATTTCTCAAGATATATCCAATAAGGTAGGTATAGATTTTCGTCAATTATGTGATTAGTTCATAAATATGAAGATAATTTTAAAGATCTACAATATATTGTCTACAAGATAACTTTAAAATGACTTGATCAATTATTTCTCAAGATGCTATAAAGACCGTGGATATAAGTCCTCATTAATCATGTAATCAGTTTATTAATATAAGGACATCTTTCAAAATTTACAATATATTAGATTGACTTGGTCAATTATTTATGAACCTAGACATAGGTCCCTATTAATCAGGTGACCATGGACATTAAAGATTTACATTTATCTATCATTTCTCAAGATATTATATATATATATATATATATATATATACTTAGTCAATCATTTCCCAAGATGTTATATATATATAATAAGATGGATACAAGTCCCATCAATCATATGATAAGTTCATAAATATGAAGACTTATAGCATATTAGATTGACTTGGTCAATCATTTCTCAAGATACTATATATATATATATATATATATATATATATATATATATATATATATATATATATATATATATATATATATATATATATATCAAAGAAGATGGTTGTAGATCCCTATCGATTATTTAAATAGTTCATAAATATGAAGAAATTTCTCCATCAAACTTTACAAATTCTTAGAAGCTTTTAGGTTTAATCGTGGCATTGGGAAGAGATCTAACTTTCATATGAATATTATCATATTCAATTCTTCGCATCTCATTACTATGAACGGGTGACATCTAACTAATTCTCTTAGTGTAATAACTGCTAAGATAGTTTCAACGGTTCATGTCCGGTATTAACATAACTACTTTTAACATAACAAGTTAATTCATAATTTAGAATGTTAAAAGAATCTATACCTCTTCTTATTATGTTACTAATAATAATACCTAACACTCGTTCATTTTTTGATTTGGCTGAAAGGCCATGTGAACTTTACCTACAGAACTCAAGACATCTAACCAAATTCATCGATGAATAACCAAGAAAATAAATTTGAGCATAAAGATATCACCCATCGAATGAAATAAATGTTAAAAGAAGATATTGAGAATTGATTCATAAATAATTATCTAGATAATTATTATATTTTAAATAGTTATAATCATATCTTAAATAGTTTTACCTAGGTAGCTTCTGATTTTAAAAATTATAATATAATTTTTCTATCAAATTTAATCATCGAGTGACATAAGTAGATGAGATAGTTACAATAATATCCTATAAATAGTATCATAGTTCATGAGGTAAGATAGTGTGCACATGAGATTATTTTATAAGTATTCTTAGTCTTATCTCTTGTTTAATTTTATTTTAATTTTTTAATTAAAAATATTCTCTTTTAGTTAGATCATAGTATTTTATTTTATTTTTCTTGTTGCTCCTCCATCCCAACGTATCAAAACGTTTAAGGTCAACTGGTTACCCTGTTGGTGCAGTGCTCCACCATGTCTGCTAGGAGAAGACAAATGGCTCAGCTTCTTGCTCTCTGCTGGTCTGAATTCTTTCTTCTCTTTACCTTCAGCGCCCATACTGGTGTTGCAGATGACAGCCTCTTTCGAGGCCAGTCTCTCTCTGGAGGTCAGACCATGGTGTCCAGAGGTGGCAAGGTCGAGCTGGGTTTCTTCGCCCCAGGTAACTCTTCCAAGTACTACATAGGCATCTGGTACAAGGTGTCCAAGCAACCAGTAGTTTGGGTAGCCAACAGGGAGAAACCTGTTGCCAGTGCTTCATCCTCAGAGCTCACGGTCGCCGAAGATGGCAACCTTGTCCTCCGCCTCAAAGACTCGAAGAGCCAGATTTGGTCATCCAATTCCTCGAGCTCCCTTGCTTCCAACTCCACTGTCGCAGAGCTTCTTGATGATGGTAATCTCGTTCTTAAAGATAATATAACTTCTGACACCTTGTGGCAGAGCTTTGATCATCCTACCAACGCATGGCTCCCTGGAGCAAAGCTCGGATACAACAAGTTGACAGGACAATATTGGTTCCTCACTTCGTGGAGGAACCCAGAAGACCCTTCACCGGGAATGTTTACTATGGAGTTCGATCCGAATGGCAGCGACCAGTTCTACCTTGTGAGAGATCGGAGACATCGCTACGCGACCTCCGGGCTTTGGAATGGAGACACGTTTACAGGCATCCCAGAGATAAAATCGAACCACTTCGTTGACTACAGCCATGTTACCAACACGAACGTGAACGAGTTCAGCTACCGCGTCCGTGACAGCGCCGCCACACACTACCTACTGATAGATTTCACCGGTGAACTGAGGAGGCAGAGATGGGATAATGACGCCAAAGTGATGTTGCAGTTCTTCTCGCTTCCGAGGGATCCATGTGATGTGGATGGTCGCTGTGGGCCGTTCGGTAGCTGCAACAACTTCACCTCCGCTCCCTGTCAATGTTTCCATGGATTCAACCCACGGTCTTCGAATGAATGGGCCCTGGGAGATCACACCGGAGGGTGCGTCCGAAGAACCCCTCTACGCTGTGGGGAAAGAGATGGATTCCTCGAGTTACCCAACACGCAGCCGCCCGCCAACCCCGTGCGCATGTCAACCATCGGCGGTCGAGAAGAGTGTCGAATTGCTTGCTTGCGGAATTGTTCTTGTACTGCTTATGCTTATCAATCCGAGTGTTCGATTTGGCAGGGCGACCTTCTCAACCTCAAATCTTTGGGTTCGAGCAACGGAGCAGAATCAGGAGCTATTTATCTTCGTGTTGACGCTTCAGAATTGGCAGATAATTATCATAAGGACAGGAAAAAGACGGCGACGATTGTCGTCGGTGCAGTGTCAGGTGTTGCTGTTATCGCTGTCGTCGTCTTGCTTTTGGCCATGAGATACCGCAAGGGGGCAACCACCGGAGGTTCAGGAGGCGTTCAAGGTCCTCTAATTGCATTCGACTACAAGCTCATAAGAAAAGCCACCAAGGGCTTCTCCGAGAAACTCGGGCGAGGAAGCTTCGGGTCGGTGTTCAAGGGAGAGATGCCGGACTCGGGCGCCATAGCGGTGAAGAGACTGGAGAGCATACGGCAGGGGGAGAAGCAGTTCAGGATGGAAGTGAGCACCATCGGGACGATTCACCACGTCAATCTGGTCCGTCTCCGTGGCTTCTGCTGCGAAGGTGACAAGAGGCTGCTCGTCTACGACTACATGCCGATGGGCTCATTGGATTCCGTTCTGTTCGCCGATGGCCGCGAAGCTTTGGACTGGAAGAAAAGGTACGGGATCGCGCTGGGGATCGCAAGAGGCTTAGCGTATCTTCACGAGAAGTGCAGGGAATGCATCATGCACTGCGACATCAAGCCGGAGAACATACTTCTCGACATGGATATGTGTCCAAAGATCGCCGACTTCGGCATGGCAAAGCTTCTGGGCCGCGAGTTCAGCCGGGTGCTGACGACGGTGAGGGGGACCATCGGCTATCTCGCCCCGGAATGGATCACAGGATCCGCCATCACTCCCAAAGCGGACGTTTACAGCTTCGGGCTAATGCTGCATGAGATCGTCTCCGGAAGGCGAAACACGGAGACGCGCGAAGAATGGAATCGGTTTTACTTCCCTCTTTGGGCTGCAATCAAATTGCAAGAAGGCGACACTCTCTGCTTGCTGGATCCGAGGTTGAAGGGGAAGGCGGACGAGGAGGAGCTGAGTCGAGTGTGTAGGATTGCATGTTGGTGCATTCAGGATTTGGAGTGCAGTAGGCCGAGCATGGGAGAAGTGGTTCAGCAACTGGAGGGAGTATTAGACGTCAGCATACCGCCCATCCCTGCCTTGCTAAAGAAGCTTGTGGATGATGAGTCGGCTGAGAATAACCACTACTACACCACCATCTAGAATACATACTGGTTATGAATAATGAATGTTGTAGTGAGGTAACACGCCTTATATGCTCTGCTGTAGCGTGATAGTATTGTAATTCCGCTATGTTAGGTTGATCGAAGATGTTGAGCAAAGCTTAATTAAATAAAGAAATAGTTTATTATAGTAGATTGCTCATAGCATGAATTTCTCTGTTTCTTTGTCACCTATAGAAGAGAAGAAAGTGGATAAATGGGTCAGTCCAAATCGACGATTAAAATTATAAATACCTTTCATGAGAAAAAGAAAGAGAATTGAATTTGATCTAAATACCATTATTTAAATTATTATAAAAAATATATCGTTGAGTAATATTTTTCCCACGTTATCCGACCACAATCACGTCCTGTTGTTAGGAGTTATCATAATGCAATCAAGAATATCGTGCAGGGATAATTTACATTTTTTAAAAAAATAAATAAAAGTTAAAACTCCTTTAGAACTTTCCAGAGAGTAGTTTTAAACTCTTCCAATTTTTGAACTTAATTTTAGAAGAGAAAAAAGCATAAACAACCATCCAATAAATGAGGAAAAAATTATAATCAAGGAAGGCTAATCGAACTAAAATTCCTAAATTTTAAATAAAAAATGTGATTAAACAGCGATCATCGAAAACTTCGACCAGAGGAGGAAAAAAAGGAAACTAAAAATGCAAATTTGAGCTCTCAGTGATATGGCCAATGTTTTCCACAGACGAGAAGTTCCAAAAGAGGATCATCTCTCCCGAAGGAACCCAATTGATGGCAATCTTACCGAAGCCCTCGCACCTCCCTCTTCGGGGCGGGGAAGAGAGCATCCTCCAAGGGGAGATATCCCCTTTCTCCCCGAGTAGAGGACGGAAATCCCCGAGCACCACCACGAAAGGGATCAACAGAACCGGGAAACCGCAGGAAGGGGACCCCGAGCTCCAAAATGGCTCATTCTAGGAGAAAAGATCGGCCTTTTAGCGATTCATTTAAACAAAAAAAATGTAGAACCCATGACAAGATGCGACGATCCATGAACATTTGGATGTCGCACGTCCATAGGCACCATTGACATCGAGCTTGCAACGCTTCATCTGACAGTTCCTGGATCGACGGTAATCGAATCCGGGTTTTTGAGACTAAAAAGAAGAGTGCAGAAAAAGAATGAAACAAGCAACGCAACAAAAGAAGAGAAACGATCAATGAGAGGTGAACAGAAGGCGAATCCAAAACCGACGAAACATGGAATCAGGCGTTGGAATTCGAAGGTGAGGAGGAGAAGAGGGGCATACGAAATTAGGGATCCGCCAATGAGGACCGCGCTATCACCATTCGAAATTACGAAAACTTCCTCCACGCGTGAACTTCTCCGATCGCGCTTTGAGATCCACAGATCAATATCATTAGGGTCATCGATAGTTGTGCTCGATCAACCACAGTATTAAATGGGCTTTAATTCGGGCTAACCCAGCCAAACAACAACAAGTCGCTCTGCTGTTTGACAGAACATATTGTTGGGCCCAACGTACCTGATTGTCCAATTAATGCTTACTTCCACATATTTATCTTTACAAAGTCTGAATATTTATATTTGCCATTGCAATATATATATATATATATATATATATATATATATATATATATATATATATATATATATATATGCAATTTTAACTTTGCAAAAATAGTTATTGTTGAATGATAAAGGTAATAATGGCGATAAGACTCGGGTTGTTGTTAGTTGTTCCAAATGATGCCTCGTGCCTCTGTTAACCTGACAGCACCTGGTCAACACGGATCGGAACGCTGATCGAAGCACATCGCATCGATTGAGGCGTGAGGTATCATCTGACGTCAGCCGAGTCTTATCATAATTACTATCATCATCAACATAATCATAAATTTTAAAAATAAACTAATAAGTCTAATAAATATAATAATACCACGTTAAGCCCAACTATTAATGTCAATCATAGTGATTGTATATAATCAATGTCATACTTCTTGTACCACAATATTGTTAGTTTTTTCTAATATGATCCATAATGACCTCTATAATTTATCTTGTTCAACTATAATATATATAAACATAAATATAAATAAGATAATAGAAATAAATAATTTTAATTAAGTAAGAAAAAAATATTAATAATAACATCCACCTAAACATGCATCATCATCATCAGATCTTTTATAGCTTGCTCATAAGTCATATTCTGAAAATATATTCTTTAAATATTTTAGACTATAAAGCTTTAACAAATTAATCAACAATCATCATGCTCAGGTTCTCAATTGATACTTATTATTTCTAGACTCTTTCTTCAACCATCAAAACTTTATCTCGATGTGCTTAAATTCACTAGAATAAATATCATTATTAAAAAAAATATATTGTGATATTATCACAAAAATATCTTCAGTAGCCTGACAATCAAGTCAACCACACTAAGTCATTCGATAAAATTTCGCTGCCATAAATATTGATTTGTAGCATCAAAGTATATCACAAATTAACTTTCATTGTTTATGATGCAATAAACGATTACTTTATATTTTTTTCAATAAATTGTTCCTCCAACTAATATGAATATAAATCCTAAAATTAGACTGTTTACTGTCGAAACAATTTATAAAATCAGCATCTGAATATCCCATTACTTCAAGCTAATCTAATCTCTTATATATATGAGCGTATAATCTTTTATCCCAACAGATATCTTATTATTTTCTTTATAGTTTTTTAATATTTCATTCTTGGATTATACTGATATCTATCCAACTTTATAATCGTAAAACTTGATATATGATATTATCCAGATTTAAGTATATATTAGACTTCCCCTCACGGTCATCAATGTTGGAATTAAACTTGTTCAAGAGGCATAAAAATGTTCATTGCATCAAGTGGGAGAATCAATACATCAAGAAGAAAAATTGGATTAAAAGTCTATAGAAGGATAAGTCAAATTGGTTATTGGTTCTTGAAAGGGTTTCTTGAAAGAGAATGATTCATCTTGAATACAATTAATATAATGTATCTTTGGGGACTATATAAACCTCATATGTTGGGTCATGAGTGTAATAGAGTTTCTGAAATTGTAAAAGTATTTTTCTTGAGAGAAATATAGAAGATAGAAAGCTTGTCCTACTCTTCCTCTATTTGATAACTCCATCCCCTCTTCCTATCAACATCAACATTTGGTATCAGAGCATAGGTTAAGCTATGACTTCTTCCTCAAGTGCCATCTAACTCCAGATCCCCAGATTGACAAGAAAATTATGACATATGGTGCATCCAAATGAAGGTTCTTCTAGGCTCCCAAGATGTATGGGAGTTTGTAGAAGATGGATTTGCTGAACCAAGTCCAGTAGAAGAAGGAGCAATGAATGCAGAAGGAAGAAAACAACTCAAAGAAAGAAGGAAGAAGGAGAAAAAGGCTTTGTTCACAATCTACCAAGGCCTTGATGATACAATGTTCGAGATCATCGCTCCAGCAAATACTTCAAAGGAGGCTTGGGAAATGCTTCAAAGAGCATTCGGTGGTGTTAATAAGGTAAAGAAACTTCGTCTACAAGTTTTACAAGCCGAGTTTGAGAAATTACAACAAGGTACTTCTGAAACCATTTCTGATTACTTCTCAAAAATCATTTCTATTGTTCATCAAATGAGACGAAATGGTGAACAAGTAAATGATCAGAGAGTAATAGAAAAAATATTGAGATCTCTAGATCCGAAATTTGATTTTATTGTTGTTGCGATTAAAGAATCTAAAGATTTGGAAAAAATGTCTTTAGAAGAACTTATGGGTTCCCTTCAAGTTCATGAACAAAGGATTACAAAAAGAGGAGAAGAGAAAACTATGGAGCAAGCACTACAAGCTAAGTTTGCTCTTGAAAATAAAAGAGAATCAAATTCTTAAAGAGGAAGAGGACGAGGACAAAGAGGAAGAGGAGGCAGAAATCAGACCAATCAAGAATCTCCAAACAGTGAAGATGTTGGAGAAAATTATAGCCAAAGAGCCGAGGTTATGGTCGAGGACGTGGCCGAGGCCGTGGACGTGGCAGAAACTCTAAAAGGTCTGAAATACAATGCTATGTTTGCAAAAGGTATGGACATTACTCTTATGAATGTTATTATAATCCTAACAATCAAGGTGATAAGGCAAATTTTGTTGAGGAAGAAAAGAAGGAAAATCAAGTTTTGCTAATGAGTTATGAAAATTTGAAAAATGATCAGTCTATGACATGGTATCTAGATACAGGAGCCTCAAATCATATGTGTGGCATCAAATAGCTATTTTCAGAAATAGATACAAGTTATTCCGGGAACATTACATTTGGCGATTTGTCTCAAAGACCAGTAAGAGGCAAAGGTAAAATTCTCCTTGAACTTAATAATGGCAAGGAAGTATGCATTTCAGATGTTTATTATGTTCCTGATATGAAAAATAATATTTTAAGCTTGGGACAATTACTTGAAAAAAGTTATGAAATTGAGATGAAAGATATGGCTCTCTCAATTCGTGATAAGAATAAAACACTGATATCACATGTGAAAATGGCAAGGAATAGAATGTTTCCTCTACATTTGAGTATTTTTGATCAATCAAATTGTTTTAAAGCCGATATTGAGGATATTTCTACACTTTGGCATCTTAGATATGCTCATTTAAATTTCGAGACTTTGAAACTTCTAGAGAAGTATAATATGGTGACAGGAATGCCAAAAATTGATCACCCAGCAAAATTGTGTGAAGTATGTGTCATGGGTAAGTAAGAAAGAAAGCATTTCAAAGTGAGAAGAACAAAAAGAGCATGGCATCGACTCGATCTAGTGCACTCGGATGTTTGTGGCCCTATCAATCCAGTAACACTTGGAGGAAGCAGGTATTTTCTTACATTTACTGATGATCATAGTGGCAAAACTTGGGTTTACATGTTAAAAGAAAAGAAATAAGTTTTAAGCAAATTCAAAGAATTTAAGGATTTGGTTGAAAGACAAAGTTGTTGTAAGATTAAATGTTTAAGAACAGATAGAGGTGGTGAATATATATCAAATGAATTTGAAAGTTTTTGTAGAAATAATGGAATTCTATATCAATTCACCATGCCATACACACCTCAACAAAATGGTGTCTCGGAAAGAAAAAATAGGACTATCCTTAATATGGTCCGATGCATGTTAAAGGAAAGAAAAATTCCGAAAGAATTTTGGGGTGATGCTGTTGCTTGTGCAGTTTATTTGCTTAACAGGTTTCCGACAAAGCGAATTGGTAATGTTACACCAGAAGAAGCATGGAGCTTACAAAAACCAAGAGTTGATCACTTAAGGATTTTTGGAAGTGTTGCATTTGCCAAGATACCAGAAGAAAAGAGAACGAAATTAGAGGATAAAAGCCAGAAATGTATTTTGTTAGGTTATCCGGAGAATTCCAGTGGTTACAAACTCTACAATCCTATCACAAATAAAGTTGTGATGTCAAGAGATGTTGAGTTTGATGAACAACAGATTTGGAACTGGAAAAGTGATGAGCAGCATAAGAAAGCTGTAGCTTCAGAAGAAGATGATATAATACAAGCAAGCACCGAAGTGGCTGTGCTGGAATCATCACCTAGATCAGCTAGGTCACATGATTCAAGAAGTCCAATTATAAGAAGGACAAGACCGATTCAGGACCTATATGAAGTAACTCGAAGGATTGATACTAACAATGATGAACTTTCATTATTTTATCTTTTTGCAGGATATGATCCATTAACCTTTGAAGAAGCTTATAGAGATGAAAAATGGCGACAAGCTATGAATGAAGAGATTCATGCCATTAACAAAAATAATACATGGGAGCTTACTACACTTCCAGAAGACCACCAAGCTATCAGTGTTAAGTGGATCTTCAAAACAAAAAGAAATGCAAAAGGAGAGGTGAAGAAATACAAGGCCAGATTGGTTGCAAAGGGATATAAATAACAATATGGAATTGATTATGAAGAAGTATTTGCGCCAGTTGCTCGATTGGAGACAGTAAAATTACTTATCTCTCTAGCAGCTCAAATGAAATGGAAGATTTTACAAATGGATGTCAAATCAGCATTTCTTAATGGAGTTCTTGAAGAAGAGGTATATATTCAACAACCCCCTGGTTTTATTATTCAAGAACAAGAGGACAAAGTATATAAGTTAAAGAGAGCTCTTTATGGGCTTAAACAAGCCCCACGAGCATGGAATTCTCGAATAGATGCTTATTTTATTCAAAATGGTTTTTCTAAATGTCCACATGAACATGCTCTCTATACGAAATCTAACTCTAATGGAGATATCTTGTTTGTATGCCTGTACGTAGATGATTTAATATTTACAGGCAATAGTAGCTCCATGATTATAGATTTTAAGCACTCTATGAAAAAGGAGTTTGAGATGACCGACTTGGGCTTAATGACTTATTTCCTTGGTATCGAAGTTATCCAAGATAATGGAGGAATTTTTATCTCACAAGAAAATTATGCAAAGGAGGTTTTAAAGAAGTTTTCCATGGAAGATTGTCATCCTACAGATACACCTATTGAATATGGCACCAAGTTAACCAAGGAAGGTGAAGGTACATACATTAATCCAACTTATTATAAAAGTCTAGTTGGATGACATGCACTCGACCTGATATACTATTTGGAGTTGGTTTAATAAGTAGATTTATGGAAGTTTCAAAGACATCTCATTTAAATGTCGCTAAAAGAATTTTACGATATATCAAAGGAACAATTGAGTATGGAATGTTCTATTCTATCATCTAAAAAGTTGGAGCTCATTGGATATAGTGACAGTGATTGGGCCGGAAGCTACGATGATCGAAAGAGTACAACTGGATTTGTATTTTATTTTGGTAAAGCTACATTCACTTGGTCTTAAAAAAAGCAACGAATCGTTGCTCTATCAAGTTGTGAAGCAGAATATATAGCAGCTTCTGCTAGTGTTTCTCATGCAATATGGCTAAGAAGATTACTCCAAGAACTTCATATGCCACAGGAGAAGTCAACCAAGATTTATGTTGATAACAAATCAGCTATTGTCTTAGCCAAGAATCCAGTCTATCATGAAAGATCGAAGCATATCGATACAAGATTTTATTTCATAAGAGATCATATCAAAAATAAAGAAGTGGAGATATATCATGTCAAGACAAGTGAACAAGTGGCTGATATACTCACAAAACCTCTTAAATTTGAAATATTTCAACAACTTCGAAGAAAACTTGGCATGCTGGATGGAACAAGTTTAAGAGGAGAGAATGTTGGAATTAAACTTGTTCAAGAGGCATAAAAAGGTTCATTGCATCAAGTGGGAGAATTAATACATCAAGAAGAAAAATTGGATTAAAAGTCTATAGAAAAATAAGTCAAATTGGTTATTGGTTCTTGAAAGGGTTTCTTGAAAGAGAATGATTAATCTTGAATACAATTAATATAATGTATCTTTGAGGACTATATAAACCTCATATGTTGGGTCATGAGTGTAATAGAGTTTCTGAAATTGTAAAAATATTTTTTTTTAGAGAAATATAGAAGATAGAAAGCTTGTCCTACTCTTCCTCTATTTGATAACTCTATCCCCTCTTCCTATCAACATCTACAGTCAAACACCCGATTGAACTGTCGTCTTTATATTCTTATGATTATTAATTAATTCGTGAAAAAACATCTGAGCAAATATAAGTAGCTCCTGGTTGGTATTGTTGCTTAAACCCAAAGATTTGAGGTTGACAAGGCCTCCCAGCCAAATCGAAAAGTTTGAGTGGTAAAGCATAAGCAGTAGAAGAACAACGGCGTGTTGTATACCACGAGGAATCAATCCATTTGTCCACGCCATAGAGGTTTCTCCTCACTCACCCCCCAGGTTCCATTTCTTCCTACAAACACTGACAGGAGGGAGAGCTGAAGTCGTTGCAGCTATTGAAACCATCTCTTCCATAACATCGTCCAGTTTCTACCGCTTCAGTTCACCAGTAAAATCTAGCTTGAAGTTCTGGATGGTGGAGCTGTCACGAAAGCGGTAGGTGAAATCATTCACATCTATGTTCGTAGTGTTTAACACAGGTTGTTCGATCTCGTCTCTAGGATTGTAGCAAAAGACCACTCTACTCCAAACCCCGGTGGTACAGTACCGATGTCGGCTGATCTTTCAGTAAGTAGAACCGGGCATGCAATGCCATCTGGATCGATCTCGAATGTAAACGAAGGATCTGCTCCGGAAACTTCTCGTATCCAAGCTTTGCTCTAGGGAGCCAATAGCGTATATATAGGATGATCAAAGCTTTGCTAGTATATGTTAGAATTCAAATTATCTTTCAAAATAACATTGTCATCGTTAAGAAGCACTACGCCATTGGAGTTCGAAGTAAGGAAGTTCCAGACTTTGTTCTTCAAGCCTGTGAGGAGGACAAGGTTGACATCTTGGGCCAGCTTGAGCTCAGAATTGGAGCATTAGCAACAGGTTCGCCCTATTGGCTACCTAAACTATTGTTTTCTTGGACATCAAATACTAGATGCCCATGCAGTACATGCGAGAGTTACTTGGGGTGAAGAAGCGCAGCTCAAGTTAACCATTTTTGGCCACCATCGTCTGGTCTTCAGAAAGAGATTGTCGTCGCAAGAGTGTCATATGCAACACAAACCTTGGCCGAAAAGGGAAATGGAAGAAAAAAAGCAGGCAACCAGAGAGTCGTAAGTCAAGCCATACTTCGTCTTCTTCTTGCCGACATGGAACTCTGCAACATAGCTTATGTAGCTGTTGCAAAATGACTTACCCTGCAAAGTATTGGATATGGTTGTCTTTTTATTCCCTCTCGAGTGACCAGCTATATTAATCAGTAAAATCGTATTGAAGAGTGAGTGCATTCCGCTACTCACCGGTAGTTGCATAAGATGCGCTGCAGAGTTCATGTTTGCAAGAAGAAGAAGAAGAAGCATGGCTCGACTCATGGCTCTCCGGTCGTCTGCTTTTTGTCTTCTCATTCCCTCCGATGCCCACGTTTGTGTTGCATATGGCGCACTCTTAGGAGGGCAATCTGTTTACGGAGACCAGACCATGGTGTCCGGAGGTGGCAAATTCGAGCTGGGCTTCTCCTACCCCAGTCTCCGAGAAAACGGTAGTGTGGGTGGCCAAAAAGGGAGAAACCCGTGGCCAATGCTTCATCTTCTGAGCTCAAGCTCGGTGAAGACGGCAACTTCATCTTCTGGCGCACTCTTCGCTTTAAACTTCCACTATCACCAATAATTATAACATGTTATTTAGCATATATTAACTTATTTTTGTTAGTACCATTGACTTGATCATCAGTGTGATTTAAGATGAAACTATAATTTATTTATGAAGCATATACTGACTTGTTTTGCAAGCAGAACATCACTGCAGCTGACCATGAGAATGTGGAAACTGAATCCCAGGAATCAGTGTCATCATCAGATGATCAGCCATCTAAGAAGCAAAAGACAGATATAGCAAATCCAAGCAGCAACTCATCCCAGGGGCTTAATAAAGTTCTTCCATCTAATGAAGAGCCGGTGAAAGCTAGAAAGGGTAGCGCTTTAAAGAAACTCTCTTTGTGGGATGAGAAAGCGAAGAAAGAAGTCCAAGATCCATCTTTATCTAATAAGCAGCCCTCCCATGAGCAACAACCAAGTGACATGACATCAAATAATTTGAAACCTCACATTTCTGCTAGTATTTCATCTTCCGAGGATGTGACAGTATATGGGCACAGTGGAGCTACAACAAGGTTCTCTTCAAGACCTGAGGTAATTATTTGCCACTAGGTTTTGAGGGTCTCACCATCCACATATCAGATATAATCATCCAACGTACATCAGAGGCTTACTGACTTGATTAAACTATTTTGATTTCACTCAGGAAACAGCCTCATCATCATCGTCATCTTCAGCACTTGCCAAGTCGACGAACCGCCTAAACTTTTTGAAGGAACGCCGTGCACAACTGGTAAACGACCTGCAGGTTGCACGGAATAGCCTTGGACCAGGTCCAGATGGTCCTCCCTCGAGAACCAACTCCAGATGACTATGAATCCCAAAGGTGATTCTTTGGATACCTGAGTGCATTTGTGCTGCTTCCAGAGTTATCGATGTCTGGCATGGCGGCCACCATGATTGCTCACTTCTAGTTGGTGAATTTAATTGGAACGTGACAGAGTTTTGGCACTTTGTACAGTTAAACACTTGCATTTATCTCTGCTTCTGAGAAATTGCTGGTAGTGATTTTAGGATGTTTGTAAAACATGTTTGAAGACGATAATAGATATATTTGAGTAAGCTTTTTTCATATTTGTCATCGTACAAGGGGCTCAAATGCTTTTTCTGATTGATTCTGCTTAATATACAAAACGCCATACACTGCTGTTTTGCTGCTCTTCATGAAACATGAGTTGATGAAGCATCCAAATGATGGCATAGATCAGCACAAACCAGGAAATGGGTGGTAAGCTGACACCTACGACTCCCTCCTGTTGCTCAACAACTTCTCCCATGCTCGGCCTGCGGCACTCCACGTCCTGAATGCACCAACAAGCTACCCTGAACGCCCGACCGAGCTCCTTCTCGTCTGCGTTCCCCTTCAGCTTCGGATCCAGCAAGCTTAGAGTTGTCGCCTTCATGCAATTTGATTACGGTCCGGAGAGGGCAATAGACGAAATCCAAGTCTTCGCATCTCTCCGTGTTTCGCCAGCCGGAGACCAATCTCGAAGCGGCGAGCTCCTTCTCGTCTTCGTTCCCCTTCAGCTTCGGATCCAGCAAGCTTAGAGTTGTCGCCTTCATGCAATTTGATTACGGTCCGGAGAGGGCAATAGACGAAATCCAAGTCTTCGCATCTCTCCGTGTTTCGCCAGCCGGAGACCAATCTCGAAGCGGCGAGCTCCTTCTCGTCTTCGTTCCCCTTCAGCTTCGGATCCAGCGAGCTTAGAGGTGTCGCCTTCATGCAATTTGATTGCGGTCCAGAGAGGGCAATAGACGAAATCCAAAGTCTTCGCATCTCTCCGTGTTTCGCCAGCCGGAGACCAATCTCGAAGCGGCGAGCTCCTTCTCATCCGCGTTCCCCTTCAGCTTCGGATCCAGCGAGCTTAGAGGTGTCGCCTTCATGGAATTTGATTGCGATCCAGAGAGGGCAATAGACGAAATCCAAAGTCTTCGCATCTCTCCGTGTTTCGCCAGCCGGAGACCAATCTCGAAGCGGCGAGCTCCTTCTCGTCTTCGTTCCCCTTCAGCTTCGGATCCAGCAAGCTTAGAGTTGTCGCCTTCATGCAATTTGATTACGGTCCGGAGAGGGCAATAGACGAAATCCAAGTCTTCGCATCTCTCCGTGTTTCGCCAGCCGGAGACCAATCTCGAAGCGGCGAGCTCCTTCTCATCCGCGTTCCCCTTCAGCTTCGGATCCAGCGAGCTTAGAGGTGTCGCCTTCATGCAATTTGATTGCGGTCCAGAGAGGGCAATAGACGAAATCCAAAGTCTTCGCATCTCTCCGTGTTTCGCCCGCCGGAGACCAATCTCGAAGCTGTAAACGTCTGGTTTGGGGGTGATGGTGACGGAGCTGTGATTCATTCTCAAATTCAACTTTAGGATCAATGACTATCTTACTATTACGATGTATATAATGCTCCAAATTTTAAAATAAAAATTATTATTCTAAACCAGATGATGTGTTGGATTATTCTACTCAGTTTAAAAGCATTAGATAAAATCTTACCAAGCTACATTTACAAATATCTAATCATACCCTTAACGCATCATTATATATAATAAAACATTCATTATGGTATAGTAAGAATATAGGTTGATATCAATATTCTTTTTTACTCTTTAAAATTTTATTGGGAATAATTTGTTATATATGTATGATATACTAATAATTGGCCATGCAATTGAATTATCACAACATGATAACTTGGTCAACTATTTCTCAATATACTGTATGTATCAAATAAGATGGGTGTAAATCCTCATTAATCATGTGATCAATTCATAAATATGAAGACGATTTTAAAGATTTACAATATATCAAGATGCTATATATATATATATATATATATATATATATATATAATTTTATAAATATATTAGATTGACTTGGTCAATCATTTATAAATATGAAAATAATTTTAAAGATTTATAATATATTAGATTGACTTACAAATCATTTATCAAGTTACTATATATATCCAAGAAAATGGGTTCTAGTCCATATCAATCATATGGCCCGTTCATAAATATGAAAATATTTTTAAAAATTTATAACATATTAGATTGATTTAGTAAACCATTCCTTAAGATTATATATATATATATATATATATATATATATATATATATATATATATATATATATATATATATATATATATATATATATATATATATATATATATAAAAGAAGGTGGGTGCAAGTCTCATGTGACCAATTTATAAATATGAAAATATCTTTAAAAATTTATCATATTAGATTCACTTGGTCAATCATTTCTTAAAATGCTATATATATATTCAAGAAGGTGGATTCAGGTCCATCAATCATGTGACCCGTTTATAAATATGAAAATATCTTTAAAAATTTACAACATGTTAGATTGACTTTGTCAATCATTTTTTCTCACGATGCTACATATATTCAACAAGGTGGGTTTAAGTCCCATCAATCATGTGACCCATTTATAAATATGAAAATATCTTTAAAATTTTACAACATATTAAATTGACTTGACAAATCATTCCTTAAGATATTATATATATTCAAGAAATTAGGTTACTAGTCCCCATCAATCATGTGACCTGTTCATAAAAATGAAAATATTTTTAAAAATTTATAATATATTAGATTGACTTGGTAAATCATTCCATAAGATATTATATATATCCAACAAAGTGAGTGCAGGTCCCATTAATTATGTAACCAATTTATAAATATGAAGATATCTTTAAAAATTTACAACATATTAGATTGACTTGGTCAATCATTTCTCAAGATATTATATATATATTCAAGAAGATGGGTTCAAGTTTTATCAATCATGTGACCCGTTTATAAATATGAAAACATCTTTAAAGATTTATAATATATTAGATTGACTTGATAAAGATTTATAATATATATATATATATATATATATATATATATATATATATATATATATATATATATATATATATATATATATATATATATATATATATATATATCCAAGAAGGTGGGTGCTAATAATCCCCATCATGACCCATTCATAAACATAAAGATATCTTTAAAAATTTATAAAATATTAGATTGACTTAGTAAATTATTTTTTAAGATATTATATATATTAAAAAAGGTGAGGGCAGATCCCTATCTCTCGTCTGATCAGTTCATAAATATAAGACATCTTTAAAAATTTACAACATATTAGATTGAGTCAATAAAGCATTTCTTAAGATATGAATTTGATTAATCATTTCGTAAGATATTATATACATATAAGAATTTAAGTCTTCATCAATTATTTGAACAGATCATAAATATATGAAGACATCTTTAAAGATTTTGTTTTAATGATGTTTAGTGAAGATTGCTTCACATACTCGATGAAACACCTTCGAACTTCCCAAATTCTAGTAAGCATTTAGGCATAGTCGTGGTATTGGGAAAAGATCTAACTTTCATATACATGTCATCCTATTCAATGATTACCTTTCTCATGACTATGAAGAGGTGACATCTCACTAATTTAGCTGTTCATGTCCGATATTAACATAACCACTATTGATATAACAAGTTAGTTCGTAAGTCAGAAGGGGAAAAGAATCTTCCTACTTGATATTACTGTATTACTAATAATAATAATACATAACACTCGTTCATTTTTTGATTTGGCTAAAAGCCATGTGTTTGTCGTTTGTTTCAGAGATGTTAAGTCTCACTTGTTTGATTGCCACCAGTGTAAGATTTTGTTTTTGACTCTTTCATTTCTTCTTTAAAGAAGAATAACATCTAACTAAATTTATTTATGAATATCCAATATTATGAGAAATAATCATTGACGTCTTGATTAATCTAATATGATGTTTCGAAATATCACTCACTTAAAGACTTTTTGAGGTGGAAAGTCTTTTTGACCTTCCGAGATATAATTAGTTATCGGAGTATTTTAGGTGAAAATAACGAGCTTCCGCTCAAATTAGTTATCCGAGTCTATTTTTAGGTCAGACATTTTGAATTTTTGTGTGAAAGATGATTTGTCAAATTATATGATTAGTTGAAATTCACGAGGAGAGAGATATCACCATCGAAATAGATGTCAAAGATGAAGCATTTCAAGGTCGACTGGTTACCATGCTTTGTCTGTGTTGCAGAGATTCACCATGTCTGCTAGGAGAAGACACATGGCTCAGCTTCTTGCTCTCTGCTCGTCTGAATTCTTTCTTCTCTTTACCTTCAGCGCCCATGCTGGTGCTGCAGATGACAGCCTCTTTCGAGGCCAGTCTCTCTCTGGAGGTCAGACCATGGTGTCCAGAGGTGGCAAGGTCGAGCTGGGTTTCTTCGCCCCAGGTAACTCTTCCAAGTACTACATAGGCATCTGGTACAAGGTGTCCAAGCAACCAGTAGTTTGGGTAGCCAACAGGGAGAAACCTGTTGCCAGTGCTTCATCTTCAGAGCTCACGCTCGCCGAAGATGGCAACCTTGTCCTCCGCCTCAAAGACTCGAAGAACCAGATTTGGTCATCCAATTCCTCGAGCTCCCTTGCTTCCAACTCCACTGTCGCAGTGCTTCTTGATGATGGTAATCTTGTTCTTAAAGATAATATAAGTTCTGACACCTTGTGGCAGAGCTTTGATCATCCTACCAACGCATGGCTCCCTGGAGCAAAGCTCGGATACAACAAGTTGACAGGACAAGATTGGTTCCTCACTTCGTGGAGGAACCCAGAAGACCCTTCACCGGGAATTTTTACTATGGAGTTCGATCCGAATGGCAGCGACCAGTTCTACCTTGTGAGAGATCGGAGACATCGCTACGCGACCTCCGGGCTTTGGAATGGAGACACGTTTACAGGCATCCCAGAGATAAAATCGAACCACTTCGTTGACTACAGCCATGTTACCAACACGAACGTGAACGAGTTCAGCTACCGCGTCCGTGACAGCGCCGCCACACACTACCTACTGATAGATTTCACCGGTGAACTGAGGAGGCAGAGATGGGATAATGACGCCAAAGTGATGTTGCAGTTCTTCTCGCTTCCGAGGGATCCATGTGATGTGGATGGTCGCTGTGGGCCGTTCGGTAGCTGCAACAACTTCACCTCCGCTCCCTGTCAATGTTTCCATGGATTCAACCCACGGTCTTCGAATGAATGGGCCCTGGGAGATCACACCGGAGGGTGCGTCCGAAGAACCCCTCTGCGCTGTGGTGAAAGAGATGGATTCCTCGAGTTACCCAACACGCAGCCGCCCGCCAACCCCGTGCGCATGTCAACCATCGGCGGTCGAGAAGAGTGTCGAATTGCTTGCTTGCGGAATTGTTCTTGTACTGCTTATGCTTATCAATCCGAGTGTTCGATTTGGAAGGGCGACCTTCTCAACCTCAAATCTTTGGGTTCGAGCAACGGAGCAGAATCAGGAGCTATTTATCTTCGTGTTGACGCTTCAGAATTGGCAGATAATTATCATAAGGACAGGAAAAAGACGGCGACGATTGTCGTCGGTGCAGTGTCAGGTGTTGCTGTTATCGCTGTCGTCGTCTTGCTTTTGGCCATGAGATACCGCAAGGGGGCAACCACCGGAGGTTCAGGAGGCGTTCAAGGTCCTCTAATTGCATTCGACTACAAGCTCATAAGAAAAGCCACCAAGGGCTTCTCCGAGAAACTCGGGCGAGGAAGCTTCGGGTCGGTGTTCAAGGGAGAGATGCCGGACTCGGGCGCCATAGCGGTGAAGAGACTGGAGAGCATACGGCAGGGGGAGAAGCAGTTCAGGATGGAAGTGAGCACCATCGGGACGATTCACCACGTCAATCTGGTCCGTCTCCGTGGCTTCTGCTGCGAAGGTGACAAGAGGCTGCTCGTCTACGACTACATGCCGATGGGCTCATTGGATTCCGTTCTGTTCGCCGATGGCCGCGAAGCTTTGGACTGGAAGAAAAGGTACGGGATCGCGCTGGGGATCGCAAGAGGCTTAGCGTATCTTCACGAGAAGTGCAGGGAATGCATCATGCACTGCGACATCAAGCCGGAGAACATACTTCTCGACATGGATATGTGTCCAAAGATCGCCGACTTCGGCATGGCAAAGCTTCTGGGCCGCGAGTTCAGCCGGGTGCTGACGACGGTGAGGGGGACCATCGGCTATCTCGCCCCGGAATGGATCACAGGATCCGCCATCACTCCCAAAGCGGACGTTTACAGCTTCGGGCTAATGCTGCATGAGATCGTCTCCGGAAGGCGAAACACGGAGACGCGCGAAGAATGGAATCGGTTTTACTTCCCTCTTTGGGCTGCAATCAAATTGCAAGAAGGCGACACTCTCTGCTTGCTGGATCCGAGGTTGAAGGGGAAGGCGGACGAGGAGGAGCTGAGTCGAGTGTGTAGGATTGCATGTTGGTGCATTCAGGATTTGGAGTGCAATAGGCCGAGCATGGGAGAAGTGGTTCAGCAAATGGAGGGAGTATTAGACGTCAGCATACCGCCCATCCCTGCCTTGCTAAAGAAGCTTGTGGATGATGAGTCGGCTGAGAATAACCACTACTACACCACCATCTAGAATAAATACTGGTTATGAATAATGAATGTTGTACTGAGGTAACACGCCTTATATGCTCTGCTGTAGCGTGATAGTGTTTTAATTCTGCTATGTCGCGTTGATTGAAGAAGTTGAGCACAGCTTAATTAAATAAAGAAATAGTTTATTCTAGTAGATTGCTCTGTTTCTTTGATACCAATAGAAGAAAGGGGATAAATGGGTCATGTTACGGTAAGTAACTTTTTTAGCCGTCGCCTTGGGGTCGATGCGGCTGTTTCAGGGGTTCGAACGGCCAGGATCTGGCGAGGCTTCTCTCGAGGTCTTGGGGCGGTCGATTACGGGGGATCTGCCTGGAATGCTTCGCGCCGTCGGGTCGGATCGGCTCCGCTCGAGTACCTGCGCACAGGTCGGGTCGACGATTCGGCCCGACCCCTCCAACGATCAAGTCAGTGATGAGGAGAGGAATTTTGGGTGAAATCATGCCTTTTTGCGCTTACCTTGCTCGTTTGGAGCCCAAGGGTATTTATAGGTGAGTTCGATGTTATCTGATGCACTATCCTGCCGGGGCAGGGCCGTGCACCTGATAGCGTCCGTCGTCGCCGTGGGCGTTGCGTGGAAGGCCGAGCTGCCGCAGGGTATGGCGAGCCTCGGTCGACGCCTTGCTCTGCCTCGTCCGGTCGTGCGGGGTCAGATGATGAGGTCGTCTGGGTATGGTGAGTGAGGGTGCACGTTACGTTGGTATTAATGCTCGCCCCCTGGGGCAGTGTGCCGCCCAGGGGTGGCTGACGTTGGGCGGTGCTACGTCAAATCCGGTGTGTCATGTCCTATTTATTTTTACCCCTATCATATTCCCCCCCCGAAAGGAGCTATGCGTCGGTTCTTGCATGTAGGGGGTCCGATGCATGGCTGCTGTCTTCTGGTGAATTGGCCACGCGGGCTCGAGGGGTATGTCGTCGATGGGCCGATCGGGCAAAGTCAAACTCGGCGATCACAGAGCCGACAAGGGCCAAGGAGCACGACGCAGGTGGGTTACCGCGCAGGCGTGGTCTCGGGAGGCGTGCAGCCGAGGGCCGAGGAGCATGACGCAGGCGGGTTACCGCGCAGGCGTGGTCTCGGGGGGCGTGCAGCCGAGGGCCGAGGAGCACGACGCAAACGGGTTACCGCGCAGGCGTGGTCTCAGGAGGCGTGCAGTCGAGGGCCGATGAGCACGGCGCAGGCGGGTTACCGCGCAGGCGTGGTCTCAGGGGGCGAGCAACCGAGGACCGAGGAGCACGACACAGACGGGTTACCGCGCAAGCGTGGTCTCGAGAGGCGTACAGTCGAGGACCGAGGAGCACGACGTAGGCGGGTTACCACGCAGGCGTGGTCTCGGGAGGCGTGCAGTCGAGGGCCGAGGAGCACGACGCAGGCGGGTTACCGCGCAGGCGTGGTCTCGGAAGGCGTGCAGCCGAGGGCCGAGGAGCACGGCGTAGGCGGGTTACCGCGCAGGCGTGGTCTCGGGGGGCGTGCAGCCGAGGGCCGAGGAGCACGGCGCAAGCGGGTTACCGCGCAGGCATGGTCTCGGGAGGCACGCAGGCGGGTTACCGCGCAGGCGTGGTCTCGGGAGGCGTGCAGCCGAGGGCCGAGGAGCACGACGCAGACGGGTTACCGCGCAGGCGTGGTCTCGGGAGGCATGCAGCCGAGGGCCGAGGAGCACGACGCAGACGGGTTACCACGCAGGCGTGGTCTCGGGGGGCGTGCAGTCGAGGGCCGAGGAGCACGGCGCAGGCGGGTTACCGTGCAGGCATGGTCTCGGGAGGCGTGCAGCCGAGGGCCGAGGAGCACAACACAGATGGGTTACCGCGCAGGCGTGGTCTCTGGAGGCGTGCAGTCGAGGGCCGAGGAGCACAACGCAGACGGGTTACCGCGCAAGCGTGGTCTCGGGAGTCGTGCAGCCGAGGGCCGAGGAGCACGACGCAGGCGGGTTACCGCGCAGGCGTGGTCTCGGGAGGCGTGCAACCGAGTTCAACGGCGGCGGGGGTCGATGAGCTGCGCGTTTAATTTCTCTCCTGGGGGGGGGAGTTGATTGCTTCCACCGCACGTCTTGGGGTGCCGGTCTTAAGGCGTCTGGACGCTGCTGTTTCGGCGGGGTTGCCACGTCAGGCCTTCATTAAGGCGGAGCGCTTTTGGGTATTTTCCGATGCGACGCGACGGTTACGTGCGCATGCGAGTGGGCTGTCGCCCACTTCTCGGGAGGCGAAGGGGCGCTGGTTCCGGCGGGACGTCCCCTTCAAATAGCAAGCGCCTGGCTTCACCTCCGTCTTTTATTGTCGAATTCCTTCTTCCGGTCTCGTCTTTCTTCCGGTCGCCTTCCTCGCCTCCAGCGTCGCTTTACCCTCTCGTAGCACCCTCCCCAGTTAAGGTCAGTTAGGATGGTGTCCTCTCCCTCCTCCTCTTCTGTCCATTCCTCTGGAGTTAGGGAGGGAAGTCCTCTCCCGCCCCTTGTTGAGTCCTCTAATGGGGAGGTTGCACGGGCCCTTGAGGCCTTGATGTGGCCGCATGATCAGGACTCCTCTGTGAGTGTGTCGTCGCTGGTCGGACTCCGGGAGCGCTATGGCATACCGGGGGACTACGTTCTTGGTGCGCCTGAGCCGGGACAGCGGGCGTATGACCCGGTCCCGAAGGGCTTCGCCTTAACCCTAGACGCCCTGGAGGCGGGTCTATGCCTCCCCCTGCATCCCCTTATTGTGTCCTGCTTATCCTTCTGGCGGATTTCGCCATCCCAAGTGGCGCCGAACTCCTAGCGTTACTTGGTGGTGTTCTTGGGGGAATGTCACTATGCCAATATCGCCCCCACCCTCCATCTTTTTCGCTCCTGTTATCGCCTCACCAAGGGTTCGGGGGGTTATTTTCTGTCTGCCTGGAAGGGCTTCCGAGTTGGGGGGGGCCCTTCTAATAATAAAGGGTGGAAGGGGAGGTTCTTTTACGTCAGCCGTGCGCAGGACTGGGGTTTCGGAGTTCGTTGGTCCGCGAGGACGATCGACAACACCACCCCATGTTTGGGCGAAGCAGAACGCCTCGACCTGGGGAGGTTCAGGGAGATTCTCCCCAGGTCTCAGGCCCTTCGGAACATGACCGAGGAGTGGCTGGTCGAGGCGGGCCTCAGCCCGATGCCTCTGGGTACGTTAGTTGTCGTTCGGTTCGGGTATTCGTGTGGTTCTTCCTAGCTGCTGACGCTTTTCTCATCCTTCGCAGAAATGGTGAACCTCCGGTCCCTCCTCGGAAGCAACGTGCCGCGAGCCCCTCCTTCAGCACCCCCGGTCGACTCGCAGGCTTCTCTTCCGGCGTTGCCGACCGACTTGCAGCTCGGCACGAAGGACGCACCTCTGGAGGTCGAGGCCGGGCGCCCTCGGAAGAAGGCGAAGGCGGCGCCTTCAAAGGGGGCTGAGGAAGGCCCCCGTCGGGGCGAGCCTGGCCCTAGCCGGCGTGCGGCTGGGAAGGATCCGCGGCCAACCTCCGTACGTGATTTGTGTCGGCTACTAGCCGGGGACGGGGAGCCGTTCCTGACTCGACTGGTGGGGGAGGCTCCGCCCGGGAGACTCAGCGACCCCCTAGTCGCCCGCTGGGGCGGTTTGTCCCGAGGGGACAGGGTGTGGGCCGGAGGGGACCCCACCGCGACGTTCCTATGAGGCACGCTTCATCCCGACATGGCTCGGGATTTATATGTGCTGCCCTTGGAGGCGTTGCTTAACAAGTCCGCCCAGTCCTTGATCTGGGTAAGTACTTCTCCTTTTGTTTTGGCTAGTCTTGTTTGCCTGATGCTGCCCCCGTTTTTTCCCATCGCAGGCGCTTCATTATGCGACGGCCCTGATGGACAGGGTGCGCGACGCCGACCACGTCATTGGGGGCCTTGCCAACCGCAACGCTGAGCTCCATCGCCAGGTCGAGGAGGTCCGGGCCGGAGCTGGTCCGGAGGCCGTGGCGGTTGCTGAGCAGCGGGCGGCGGATCTTGAAGCGGAGGTGGCGCGCCTTTGGTCGGAGCTCGAGGCCTCCCAGAAGGCGAACGAGGGGCTCCAAAAGGCGATAAGGGTGGAGCGGACCGAGCTTCGCCTGGTGAAGGCGGAGGCGAGCACCCTCAGCAAAAAGCTAGAGGAGGCGAAGGCTGAAGCCAGGACGGCCTCGGAGGCGTTGGCGGAGGAGGCCCGACTTCGGCCCGCAAAAGACAAGGAGCTCTTTGAGGCATACAAGAGGTCGGAGGGGTTCGAGCTCGGGCTGACGCGGACGGGACGGGTATCCTTCGAATATGGATACCGAGTCGCCACATCCCGCTTCCGCGCTCGCCACCCTGGTCTCGAGGTGGAGGAGAATCCCTTCGCTCCTCACCCCGAGGACCAGGGGGTGGACATGCCCGAGGAGGTGCCTTTCGACGATCGTCTGGAGGAGCCCTAAGCCTCTCAGTGAGAAGAGGGGGTCTTTGTACCTTGTTTTTGCCGGTCTGTTTTTGTAAGTCGGGTCCTGTAAGTTGACTTGTTTTCTTCAATAAAAGGAAACACTCCTTTCGTTTTGTCTCCTTCTTCTTTTCCTAAGCGAAAAGGTTCCTTCCTTCGGAAAAATTCTCTCTTTTTTAAACGAAAAAAGGCTTCTTTGTTTCAGACGCAATAACTTATTGACTTTTTGCAAGTCGAGTCTCGTAAGGGGGCTTGCTCTCTATGCAAAAGAAAACTTTTTTCTTCTCTCGACTACTGTCTTCTTCTCTTTCGGGCGAAACGCTTCCTCCGAGAAAGGTTTCTTTACTTTAAACAAAAAACTTCTAAAGGTTCCAGACATTCCAGGTTCTCGGTAAGGGAGAGTCGTTCATTGTCGTGAGTCGGTAAGTACCAGGTCGGACCATTTCGGTGACCCGATAAGGTCCCTCCCACTTGGGGGCTAGCTTGCCCCTCGCTCGGGTCGGGTCACTGACCTCGGCCTTTCGCAGGACTAGATCGCCTAACTTGATCGGTCGGGGTCGTACCTTTCTATTGTAGACCCTCGCGACGGCTCTCTGGTAGGAGAAGGCTTTTAGGTGTGCGTCGGCGCATCGCTCGAGCACGTCGAGGCTGGCACGAAGTCCCTCATTCGAGGTTTCCTAGTCATAGCTCCTTGTCCGAAGGGTGGCGACAGCCATCTCAGGCGGCAAGACAGCTTCGGTCCCGAACGTCAAGCTGTTTGGGGACTCTCCGGTCGCGGCCTTGGGAGTGGTGCGCAGTGACCACAGTACGCTGGGGAGCTCGTCCGTCCAGGCCGATCGGGCCGCGGACACTCTTCTATTGAGTTCGTCCAAGATGGATCGGTTGGTTACCTCCGCCAGCCCGTTCGTCTGAGGGTGGGCCACCGAACTGAACCTTAGTTGGATGCCGTGACCGGCACAGAACTCCCGGAATCTTCTGTTGGCGAACTGAGGTCCGTTGTCCGTAACAATGGCCTTGGGCAACCCGAACCGAGTCACTAGGTTTTTCCCCACGAACTTTTCCACCTGATATTCCGTGATTGTCGCCAGCGGCTCGGCCTCGACCCACTTCATGAATTAGTCTACTCCTACGATTATGTACTTATGCTACCCCGAAGCCGATGGGAAGGGTCCGAGCAGGTCCAAGCCCCACTGTGCGAACGGCCACGCGCAATCGATGGGGCTGAGCGGGACCACGGGCTGTTGGGGTGCGCGGGCATGTTGCTGGCACGAACCGCACCGCTGTACATAAGCTTTCGCGTCCCGGCACATGGTCGGACAGTAGTAGCCTTGGCGGAGTGTCTTGTGTGCCAAGGTCCGCCCGCCTATGTGTTCGTCGCAAACCCCCTCGTGGGTTTCGGCCAGGACCGTCTGGGCATCGTTAGGCTCCAAGCACCGCAGGAGGGGATAGGTGAAGGATCGTCTGTAAAGCCGCCCGCTCTCCTCGGTGTACCACGCGTGCGTACGGCGCAGACGCCGAGCCGTGACCACATCGAGGGGAAGGGTTCCATCCCGTTTGAAGCGCAGCAGCTCTTGTACCCACGTGGTCGGCGCACTGCCTGGGGTCGTAGCCGCCACTTCAATGTCGCGAGCAGGAAGCTCATCAACCTTTGGCCATGATTCGGAGGTCGGCTTTGACGCCAGCTTAGCTAGCGCGTCGGCTTGCTCGTTCTCCTCCCTCGGAATATTAGACAACGTGAAGTAAGGGAACTTGGCGGTTAGGTCCCTTACCCGTGCTAGGTATTTCGCCATGGTTGCGTCCCGAGCTTCGTATCCTCCGCTGAGCTGCTCGGCCACGAGCTGCGAGTCGGTGAGGACGCGTATTGTGGCCACCTGCATCTCAAGGGCCAACCTTAGTCCTGCTAGGAGTGCCTCATACTCCGCCTCGTTGTTGGTGGCTTTAAACCCGAAGCGGAGGGAGCGCTCGAACGAGCGTCCGTCAGGGGCGAGGAGAACCAGTCCCGCGCCGACACCCCTTGAGTTGGCCGAGCCATCCACGTGTAGGGTCCAAGCTTCAGGGGTTTGCTCGAGACCTCTGTCCTCCGTCTGAGTTAACTCCGCGATGAAGTCGGCTACCGCTTGGGCCTTGATGGCAGTCCTAGGCACGTATCTTATATCATGCTCGCCGAGCTCCACCGCCCATTTGAGGAGCCATCCTGCAACATCAAATTTGGTTAAGACCTGTCGAAGCGGTTGGTCGGTGATGACCTCCACCGTGTATGCCTGGAAGTAGGGGCGCAACTTCCGAGCCGAGAGCACCAGGGTGAGCGCGAGTTTTTCTATCGGCGGGTAACGCTCCTCGGGTCCACCCAGGATGTGGCTGACGTAGTAGACCGGGAGTTGTTGGTAGGAGCTTTCGTTGATCAGGACAGAGCTGACTGCGTGCGGTGAGGCCGCCAAATAGAGACACAGCTTCTCGCCGGGGGAGACAGAGGCGAGCCGGGGGAGGCTGGCCAAGTGTTGATTTACTTGCTTGAAAGCCTCCTCGCATTCTAATGTCCATCGGAAGTTCTTCGGGTTTTTGAGCGCCTTGAAGAATGGGAGGCAGCGATCGCCCGATCGAGCGAGAAAGCGAGACAGGGCGACAAGCCTTCCGTTAAGTTGCTGCAGGTCTTTAATCGTCCGGGGGGATTGCATGTTGATTATCGCCTGCACCTTCTCGGGATTGGCGTTAATTCCTCTTTCGTGTACGATGAACCCAAGGAATTTGCCGGAGGTGACGCCGAAAGTGCATTTTGTGGGGTTGAGTCGCATGCCGAACTTGTGCAGTGTGGCGAACGCCTCGGCCAGGTCGGCAAGGTGCATTCCGGCCCCTTGGCTTTTCACAATCATATCGTACACGTAGACTTCCATGTTCCTCCCGATCTAATGGGCGAACATCTTGTTCACCATTCTTTGGTATGTGGCCCCAGCATTTTTCAGCCCGAATGACATGACTTTGTAGAAGTATACCCCTTGGTCGGTGAGGAAAGCCGTATGTTCTCTGTCTTCGGGTGCCATCCTGATCTGGTTGTATCCCGAGTAGGCATCCATAAAAGAGAGGCGTGCGTGCCCGACGTTGGCGTCGACCAGTTGGTCGATTTTTGGGAGGGGGTAGCAGTCTTTAGGGCATGCATCGTTGAGGCCGGTGTAGTCAACGCACATCCTCCAGCTTCCATTGTGTTTTTTTACGAGGACTACATTGGACAGCCATTGTGGATATTTGGCTTCTTCTACGAAGCCTGCTGCTAAGAGTCGACCCACTTCCTCTTGTATGGCGTGTTGTCGGTCAGGGGCCTGGCGCCTGGGTTTTTGCTTCACGGGGCGAGCGTCAGGTGGGATGTTGAGGTGATGTTCTGCGACCTCTGGGTCGACGCCCGTCATGTCTGATGGGGACCAGGCGAAGACGTCGGCATTTTCCCGTAAGAGACCAACGAGCTGCTCCTGTTCCTGCTCGGGCAGTTCTGATCCGATCTTGACTGTCTGGTCTAGCCGAGCAATTTGCAAAGGAATGTCAATGGTGGACCCGCTCGGCTCGGGATGAGGAGCCGTCTTTTTGGCTTCCTGCGGATCTTCCAGTGGTGGTTCGGTCCTGGCCCTCTTGTGCAAAGAAACGGCGGTCAGGTAGCACCGCCTGAACTCTCGGGGGCTTCCCGTAACTTCTCCGACTCCAGCACGAGTTGGGAGCTTCATGGTTTGGTAGTAGGTTGAGACGACGGCTCTGGCCTTGTTGAGGGTCGGTCGACCGAGTGTGGCGTTGTAGGCAGTGGGAAGGTCGACGACCAGGAAAGTGGTCGTCACCGTCTTCAACCTCGGTGGGGTCCCCAGAGTCAAGGGTAGAGTAATGACCCCCAGGGGTGATATTGAATCTCCCGTGAACCCGGTGAGCGCTGAGCACATCGGGCTCAGGTTCTCCCTGGCCAAGCCCAGCTTCTGGATGGCGTCGAAGTAAAGTATATCGGCCGAGCTCCCCGTGTCGACCATGATCCTTCTCACCTGTGCGTTGGCTACCCTGGCCGATATCACTAGGGCGTCGTCATGGTCGGGTTGCTCGGCAGCTCCGGTTGGGAAGGTAATCTCGGGCTCGGGCTCGTGTCCCGAGGCTTCGTCGGGAGCGGCTCGAGCATACGCCTTTCTGCCCGACGTGGAGCCTCCCCCTGATGCGGGACCCCCGGCTATCACATCGATGTGTCGATCGACGGGTCCCTCCGGGCGAGGCGACTACTCTTTGTTCGGCCGGAGGTACTGGCCGAGGTGACCTCTGAGGATAAGCTCCTCGATTTGCCTCTTTAATTCGCGGCACTGCTCGGTGTCGTGTCCGTGCTGCCGATGGAATTGGCAATACTTCAAACGGTCTGCGAGCTCCTACGGGCTCCTCATCGGGTGAGGTTCCTTGAGTAGCCCCTTCCCCTTCTCATGTAGGAATATTTCAGTTCGGGATGAATTCAAGGTGGGAAGAGGAGACCTTGGGCCGGGTCTGTCCAACCTTCGCCGGGAGGCGGCGGGTTGTTGCTGTCGGGGCGGCTCCGATTTGACCTTTTTGTGCTCCTCCCGCTTCCCAGCCATCCAAGTCTCCACGGCGATGAATTGACCGGCATGCTGGAGCATTTCTGGGATCGCAGCGGGGGGCCGCTCCACGAGCGACTAGAAAAACCTGGAGGGCCGGAGGCCTGTCATGAATGCCTGCATCAAGAGAGAGGGGTGAGCATCCGACAGTCCGCGGATTTGCGTCGTAAAGCGGTTCACAAAATGGGAGAGGGGTTCGTCCTCCTTCTGGTTGAGCCCAAGGAGCAATGCCATGGACGGCTTTGGTCGGGCGTAAGCCAAGAAGCTAAACTCGAAATCCTTAGTGAGTTGGTCGAAGGAGGCGACGGTCCCGGCCTTCAGACTGCTGTACCACGCGCGGGCCGGACCCCGCAGTGTTGTCGGGAACGCCCTGCACATCAAGGCATCGGAAGTCCCGTATAGCGCCATCTGAGCGCGGAAAGCGGCCACATGGTCTGCTGGGTCCGCGGCGCCATCATATGCGTCCAGCGAGGGGTGGCGGAAGTGTGACGGGATGGCCTGATCTTGGATCTCGGGGGTGAAGGGGGATCCTTGCTGTCCGTCTACCCCGAGCTCTCCTTTTGACTTACGGACATCCTGTTGTACTTCGTCGAGTCTTTGACTGACGAGGCGCTACTGAGCTTGTAGGGCGTTTGTAGAGTCGGCAGACGGAACCCCGTGCTCAGGGCGGCTGGCCGTGTCTTCCACCTCCCGGCTCCCGGGCCGAGTTATCAGGTTCCGAGGCGTGCTAGAGAGTTCGGGAAGGGGTACGTGAGGTTGGACGAGGGTTTCCTGCTGCTGCGAAGGCCGAGTCATATGCGGAGGGGTCTGCTGGGAGACGATCGGGATGATGGTCTGCACCATGCTCGTTAGGGCTCGGACTTGATGAGCGAGGTCGTGAAAGGCCTCGGGGGACACCGGCGACGGGCCAGTGGGTACGCCGTTGGGAGGTGACAGGCCTGGGTCATTGAACAATTGCCAGTAACGTTCTAACGCCGCTGCGGGGCGCTCGTCGCGAGTTTCATCGTGCGGGGGGGTGTTCCCCCGAGGTGGGGAGCCCGACGGCCGAGGGCTCGCCGAAGCGGATTCGCTGATCGCTTGACATTCGGAGGCCCTTCCTCTAGCGCCAATCTGTTACGGTAAGTAACTTTTTTAGCCGTCGCCTTGGGGTTGACGCGGCTGGTTCAGGGGTCCGAACGGCCAGGATCAAGCGAGGCTCCTCTCGGGGTCTTGGGGCAATCGATTACGGGGGATCTGCCTGGAATGCTTCGCACCGTCGGGTCGGATCGGCTCCGCTCGAGTACCTGCGCACAGGTCGGGTCGGCGATTCGGCCCGACCCCTCCAACGATCAAGTCAGTGATGAGGAGAGGAATTTTGGGTGAAATCGTGCCTTTTTGCGCTTACCTTGCTCGTTTGGAGCCTAAGGGTATTTATAGGTGAGTTCGATGTTATCTGATGCGCTATCCTGCCGGGGCAGGGCCGTGCACCTGATAGCATCCGTCGTCATCGTGGGCGTTGCGTGGAAGGCCGAGTTGCCGTAGGGTATGGCGAGCCTCGGTCGACGCCTTGCTCTGCCTCGTCCGGTCGTGCGGGGTCAGATGATGAGGTCGTCTGGGTGTGGTGAGCGAGGGTGCACGTTACGTTGGTATTAATGCTCGTCCCCTGGGGTAGTGTGCCGCCCAGGGGTGGCTGACGTTAGGCGGTGCTACGTCAAATCCGGTGTGTCATGTCCTATTTATTTTTACCCCTATCAGGTCAGTGCAAATGGAAGATTTAAATTACAAATATCTTTTGTGAGAAAAAAAAAATGCATTGAATTGATCTAAATACAATTGAGAAAGACTCGTTATACAATAAAAATATTAATTATTGATATTTGTAAAAAGAATAAAAAAAAGCTCTCTACTATTTACTATTCCCACTACATCAAGCTATTAGATTCAAATAGTATTAAACTTTTTTACCTTATCACACCACCAAGGTGAAATCATATTAATATAGATAGATGCAGGTATGGCATCTTAATCAAACCCCAACCAATCCACCGGGAAAATTTTGAATTGCGAGTGATATGAAAAACTAATAATTATAACATGTTAAAAAAATAATTTCATCGATAAAACATACCATTATTTAAAATATTATAAAATTTCACATCTTGTTGTTAGTAGTTGTCATAATGCAATCAAGATTATCGCGCATGAATATTTTACATTTTAAAAAAATGAATAAAAGCCATTACTTCTTTTTTTTTCTAGATAATAGTTTTAAACACTTCTAATTTTTAACTTAATTTTAGAAGAAAAAATATAATTTAGATGTAAATAACCATCCAATAAAGCTTTAAAGAATTTTAGAATATATTCTTTAAATATTTTAGACTATAAAGTTTTAGCAAATTAATCAATAGGTGCTTAGTCTTTCAATTAACATTTATTGTTTCTAGACTCTATCTCCAACCACCAAATACTTTATTTCAATGTGTCTAGAATTACTAGAATATTTATTATTTTTAAAAAAAATTATGATATTATCATAAAATATTTTGATTTATTTCACTACTATAAACCTTGATTTATGGCCTCAAAGTATATCATAAATTCAGCTTTCATTATTGATGATATAATAAAAGTTTATTTTATATTTTTTTCAAAAAATTATCCCTCCAACTAATATGAATATAAATCCTGAATATATAACCTTTTATCATTATAGATATCTTATTATATTTTTTATAATTTTCTGATAGTCCTAGATTGCTCTAATATCTACCTGACTTTAAAACTGATATATGGTATTATACAAATTTAAATATATATTAGACTTGCTCTCACTGTCGTCAACACTCAACACCCAACACCCGTTGAACTATCGTCTTTCTATTCTTCTGATCATTAATTATTTTGTGAAAGTACTTTCGAACGAATATAAATAGCTCCTGATCGTTATTCCTTGCTTAAACCCAAAGATTTGAGGTCGACAAGGCATCCCAGCCAAATCGAACAGTTTGAGTGGTAAAGCATAAGCAGTAGAAGAACAATTCCTCGTTGAGGCAATTCGACACTCTTCTCGGTTGCCGATCGCTGAGAAGCGCATGGCGTTCACGAGAACGACGTGTTGGATACCATGAGGAATCAATCCATTTTTCCACGCCATAGAGGTTTCTCCTCACACACCCCCTGATATGAACTCCCTGAGAGCTGAAGTCGTTGCAGCTATTGAAACCATCTCTTCCGTAACATTGTCCAGTTTCTGCCGCTTCAGTTCACTAGTAAAATCTAGCATGAAGTTCTGGATGGTGGAGCTGTCACGAAAGTGGTAGGTGAATTCATTCACATCAGTGTTGCCATAGTTAACACAGGTTGTTCGATCTCCACTATAATCCAAACCCCGGTGGTATAGTACCGATGTCGGCTGATCTTTCAGTAAGTAGAACCAGGCATGCAATGCCATCTGGATCGATCTTGAATGTAAACGAAGGATCTGCTCCTGAAGCTTCTCGTATCCAAGCATTGCTCTAGGGAGCCAATAGCGTATATATAGGATGATCAAAGCTTTGCTAGTATATGTTAGAATTCTAATTATCTTTCAAAATAACATTGTCATCGTTAAGAAGCACTACGGCATTGGAGTTCGAAGTAAGGAAGTTCCAGACTTTGTTCTTCAAGCCTATGAGGAGGACAAGGTTGACATCTTGGGCCAGCTTGAGCTCAGAATTGGAGCATTGGCAACAGGTTTCGCCCTACTGGCTACCCAAACTATTGTTTTCTTCACACCAAATACTTGGGGTGAAGAAGCCCAGCTCAAATTTACCATTTTTGGCCACCATCGTCCGGTCTCCATAAAGAGATTGTCGTCGCAAGAGTGTCAAATGCAACGCAAACCTGGGCCGAAAAGGGAAATGGAAGAAAAAGGGCAGGCAACCAACGTGTCATAAGCCAAGCCACACTTCGTCTTCTTCTTGCAGACACGGAACTCTGCAACATGGCTAATGTGGCTGTTGCAATATGACTTACCCTGCAAAGTATTGGAGACGGTTGTCTTTTTATTCCCTCTCGAGTGACCAGCTATATTAATCAGTAAAATCGTATTGAAGAGTGAGTGCATTCCGCTACTCACCGGTAGTTGCATAAGCTGTGTTGCAGAGTTCATGTTTGCAAGAAGAAGAAGAAGAAGAAGCATGGCTCGGCTCATGGCTCTCCGGTCGTCTGCTTTTTGTCTTCTCATTCCCTCCGATGCCCACGTTTGTGTTGCATATGGCGCACTCTTCGGAGGGCAATCTGTTTCTGGAGACCAGACCATGGTGTCCAGAGGTGGCAAATTCGAGCTGGGCTTCTCCTACGCCAGTCTCCGAGAAAACGGTCGTGTGGGTGGCCAAAAAGGGAGAAACCCGTTGCCAATGCTTCATCTTCTGAACTGAAGCTCGGTGAAGACGGCAACCTCGTCTTAAACCTGTGGACCGGAGAGGAGAGGTCTTCGCTGCAATGCCAGAGACGAGATCAAACAAGCTGTGTAGCTACACCGACACTACAAACATGGATGTGACTGATTTCACGTACCGCTTTCGTGACAGCTCCACCATTCACATCCAAAACTTGATGCTAGATTTTACTGGTGAACTGAAGGGGCAGAAATGGGACGATGTCAAAGGGGAGAAGGTTTCAGTTGCAGCCGCGACTTCAACTCGCCCTTCCGTCGCTGGTTGCAGGGTTTGAAGCCAGCAGTCCTCGTGGCAGGTGACGCCGGGGAGCGTGGCAAAAGAACCCCAACGTGGTGTGGATAGAAAGATACGGTCACATCATGATGTGTCTTGTGATCGCTTCCTAGCAATTTTTTATTAATAAAATATTTCTTTTTTCCTAAATAATATAAAGAGCATAAGGTAACAAATCATATACATATATTAAATGTTAAAAAGACTAATATGATGACTGTTATTTAGCGCTAAACCTTAGTACTCATCTATTTTCTTTTTATTTCTTTTTATTTTTTTCCTGGCCAACAATTTCTGTAGGATTGCCGCAAAAACTATTGTTGAGCAAAATACAGATTATTCTTTTTTTTTCCCTTTTATTCTTTTTTTTGTATATTGTTTCTTTTCTTTCCTGCGTGGTATGTCTGGGACGTTCTACCATGCAGAGCAATGTTGTGGCTCATTGCAAGAGTGTTCTCTCTCTCTCTCTCTCTCTCTCTTGCTTGCTGCCGCAGACATACGCATTGCAACAGTGTTTTTGTGTTCTCTTTTCTTATTTCTTTATTTTTTTGACATATTGTTGTACATCGATTCTTATGGCTATCAAACTGACGTGAGACATATGATATATAGGTTTTTTTTAATTCAAAATCTTACGATAATTTATCAAATTTTTATCAATTAGGTTAGTTTATATTTTTGATAAGTTTTATGATATATTATATAAAAAATATATCGAAAGAGAATTTTAACTCTCTATCTTTTGATAAATGGGTAAATCTTAATTCACCGTATACTGAAATACCTTAAATTTGAGACCAATTACATAATAAATTATTCATCAATATCTCATAGACTCGTGATTTATACATCAAAAATTTAGATTACAATAACAATATTTTTTAAAAAAATTAAAAATCATAGTTCATCAATAATATAATTTATTTAGAGAATTTCCTCTACTCTTGTAATTCTTTGAAGGTATGTTTTTTTTTTATTGTTCTTAGTTCCCGATACATAATTCTTATGAAGATTGATTTCTCTCCTCATATAATATATAGACTCGTTTAGAGCATATTTAATCTCTTTTCCAATGCAGGTTCCTCTCCTCAAATGATATGGAGATAGATCTTAAGAAGATATTTTGTCTCTTTTCAAATGTCAGTTCCTCCTCTCATGTGATTTGGAGAGAGGAGATTTATATGCTAGAAATCCTTAGGATTTCCTTTTAGAGTAAAATATTTATGATATTACATTCTTCACCTAAATAAAAGTTTAGTTATCTAAACTTGATGTACCTCAGTCCAAAATTAATCAAAAATATTTATTTTTATAACATCTTCAAATTCTTAAGTGGTTTTTCTCTTACTATAATAATAGTTCTTCAATTATTACACTTTGACATATATGGAATAGTTCTTCAATGCAAGGGTTAATTTTTTTGAACATGTGTTGACTTAGTTAAATGATCCACAATCACCAAAACAATGTTATTTCCTTTATGAGTTTCTAACAATCCTATCATGAAATCTATTGGGATGTTTTGCCACTTTTACTTATTGAGGTATAGGCTCTAGAAAATTTCTATATGACTTTCTATGCTCAAATAAGACATAATAGAATATATTCTGTAATTTTTTTAAATAATATTATAACAAAAAATTTCTAAAACATGTTTATACATTTTAGTACCAAGTATTATACATCTTCTTTCATTATTATTTTTTTCCAATTTTGATCATTAAGAACATAAAATATATCCGTCACTTCAAATCTTTTTTTATTTGGATATTATGTGATTGAGCATTTTTTTATTGTTTTAATCAAAGGAGGCTAAATAATCATATTAGTTACAAGAATTTGTGGTTCTTGTCAACGCTTTGATATCTAATTTTCTTATATCTTCTAAAATATATATTCGAGTGGTTATTATAGTTACTAGATTAGTTAAACTTTCATGACTAAGTTTATCATGAACATAATTTATTTTTCTATGATAATACTTTAGGAGGATTAGATCATAATTTTTCAATAGTTCTAATAATCTTTTTTTTTTCATCTCAAATTCAAGTCCTTCCAAGTGAAATTATGCTTTACACTCTTACAATCAATGACTATCTTACTTGTACCATATAGATAATGCTCCAAATTATCAAATAAAATTTATTGTTCTAATCCCTATGGTATACTATAATTTTGATCAATCTAAAAGCATTAGTCAAAATCTTATCGTGTTGCGTTTACACATATTTAATCACGCCCTTGAAGAGTTATTATATATAATGAAGCCTTTTTAATTATTATTATTATTATTTTTTTAATTTTATTGAGAATTATTTATTATATGCAAGCGATATCTGACATTCGAATCATCGTTACATATTAGATCGACTTAATCATATTATATGCATGTGATCAAATCATCGTGACATATTAGATTGACTTAATCAATCATTTCTCAAGATATTTTATATATTAAAGAAGGTGACATTCGATCATGTGATCAAATCATCGTGACATTTTAGATTGACTTAATCAATCATTTCTCAAGATATTTTATATATTAAAGAAGGTGAGTATACGTTTCCATCAATCATATGATCAGTTCATAAAATATTAGAACGTCTTTAAAGATTTTTCTGTTGTTGAACTTCAGTGACGATTGCTTCACATGATCGATCGATCAAACAAACTTTACAAATTATTGGATGCATTCGGAGTAATAGCGGTGTTCGGATGAGATCTAACTTAGATCTCCACATCATCCAATTCAATGCTTCACAACTCTCTTATTATTATGAACGGGTGACATCTAACCACTTCTCTTAGTGCAATAACTGCTAACAGAGTCTCAGCTGTTCATCATGTCCCATATTACCATAACTACTGATGAAATAAAACGTAAATTCGTAATTTACAGGGGGAAAAGAAGCTGCATACCGCTTGTCATTGTCTTACTGATAATAATACCTAACACGCGTTCGATTTGAGATTTGGTTGAGAGGCCATGAGAACTTTACCTGAAGAACTCGAGACATTTTGTGACTCTTCCATCTCTTCTTTGGAGAACAATGACATCTAACCACATTCTTTGATCAATACCCAATAAAATGGACTCCAGATCGAGCAGATAGATATCACTATTTTAAGGTCAACTGGTTACCCTGCTTCTGTGTTGCAGAGCTCCTCCATGTCCGCTAGGAGAAGAGATATGGCTCGGCTTATTGCTCTCTGCATGTCTGTTTTCTTTCTTCTCCTTACCTTCAGCGCCCGTACCGGTGTTGCAGATGACAGCCTATTTCGAGGCCAGTCTCTCTCTGGAGGTCAGACCATGGTGTCCGGAGGTGGCAAATTCGAGCTGGGTTTCTTCGCCCCGGGTAACTCTTCCAAGTACTACATAGGCATCTGGTACAAGGTGTCCAAGAAAACAGTGGTTTGGGTAGCCAACAGGGAGAAACCTGTCGCTAGTGCTTCATCTTCAGAGCTCCATCTCGCCGAAGATGGCAGCCTTGTCCTCCGCCTCAAAGACTCGAAGAACCAGATTTGGTCATCCAATTCCTCGAGCCCCCTTGTTTCCAACTCCACCGTCGCAGTGCTTCTTGATGATGGTAATCTCGTTCTTAAAGATAATATAAGTTCTGACACCTTGTGGCAGAGCTTTGATCATCCTACCAACACATGGCTCCCTGGAGCGAAGCTCGGATACAACAAATCGACGGGACGAGATCGGTTCCTCACTTCGTGGAGGAACCCAGAAGACCCTTCACCGGGAATGTTTACTCTGGAGATCGATCCGAATGGCGTCGACCAGTTCTACCTTTTGAGGGATCGGAGACATCGCTACTGGACCACCGGGGTTTGGACTGGAGAGATATTTACTGCCATCCCAGAGATGAGATCGAACTACTTCTTCAACTTCAGCCATGTTTCCAACATCATTGTGAACGAGTTCAGCTTCTACGTCCGCGACAGCGCCGCCATACACAACTTTATGCTGGATTTCACTGGTGAAATGAAGAGGCAGAAATGGGATGCGGAGGCCAAAGTGATGTTGCAGTTCTGCTCGCTTCCGAGGGATCCATGTGATGTGGAAGGTCGCTGTGGGCCTTTCGGTAGCTGCAACAACTTCAGCTCTGCTCCCTGTCACTGTTTGCAGGGATTCGACCCACGGTCTTCCAATGAATGGACCCTGGGAGACCACACCGGAGGGTGCGTCCGAAGAACTCCTCTACGCTGTGGGGACAGAGATGGATTCCTCGTGTTACCCAGCACGCAGCCGCCGGCCAACCCCGTGCGGATGTCTACCGTCGGCGGTCGTGAAGAGTGTCGAATCGCTTGCTTGAGGAATTGTTCTTGTACTGCTTATGCTTATAACTCCGAGTGTTCGATTTGGCAGGGCGACCTTGTCAACCTCAAATATTTGGGTTCGAACAACGGAGCGAAACCAGGAGCTATTTATCTTCGTGTTGACGCTTCAGAATTGGCAGATACAGATCATAAGAAGAGGGAAAATACAGCGATGATTGTCGTCGGTGCAGTGTCAGGTGTTGTTGCTATCGCTGTCGTCGTCTTGCTTTTGGCCTTGAGATGCCGCAAAGGGGCAACCGTCGGAGGTTCAGGAGGTGTTCAAGGTCCTCTAATTGCATTCGACTACAAGCTCATAAAAAAAGCCACCAAGGGCTTCACCGAGAAACTCGGGCGAGGAAGCTTCGGGTCGGTGTTCAAGGGAGAGATGCCGGACTCGGGCGCCATAGCGGTGAAGAGACTGGAGAGCATGAGGCAGGGGGAGAAGCAGTTCAGGATGGAAGTGAGCACCATCGGGACGATTCACCATGTCAATCTGGTCCGTCTCCGTGGCTTCTGCTGCGAAGGTGACAAGAGGCTGCTCGTCTACGACTACATGCCGATGGGCTCATTGGATTCCGTTCTGTTCGCCGATGGCCGCGAAGCTTTGGACTGGAAGAAAAGGTACGGGATCGCGCTGGGGATCGCAAGAGGCTTAGCGTATCTTCACGAGAAGTGCAGGGAATGCATCATGCACTGCGACATCAAGCCGGAGAACATACTTCTCGACATGGACATGTGTCCGAAGATCGCCGACTTCGGCATGGCCAAGCTGCTGGGCCGTGAGTTCAGCCGGGTGCTGACGACGGTGAGGGGGACCTTCGGGTATCTCGCCCCGGAATGGATCACGGGATCCGCCATCACTCCCAAAGCAGACGTTTACAGCTTCGGGCTAATGCTGCACGAGATTGTCTCGGGAAGGCGAAACACGGCAAGGTGCGAAGAATGGAATCGGCATTACTTCCCTCTCTGGGCCGCAATCAAATTGCAAGAAGGCGACACTCTCTGCTTGCTGGATCCGAAGCTGAAGGGGAAGGCGGACGAGGAGGAGCTGAGTCGAGTGTGTAGGATTGCATGTTGGTGCATTCAGGATTTGGAGTGCAGTAGGCCGAGCATGGGAGAAGTGGTTCAGCAACTGGAGGGAGTATTAGATGTCAGCATACCGCCCATCCCCGTCTTACTTCAGAAGCTACTCGACGATGACGCGTCGGCTGGGGAAAACTACTTCAGCACCATCTAGCGGACGTACTGGTGGTTGAAGTTGCCATGGGAATAGTTGGCAAAGAACTCATAATGAATAATAATAATGTTGTACTAAGATAGATAACGTGTCTTATATGCTCTGTAGTAGCGTCATGGTATTGTACTTCTGCTATGCGCTTTGATCGAAGATCTCGTGCACATAGTTTATTTATCCTACTATATTCCTCATATCATGAATTTTTGTTGGTAACCCATAGAAAAAAGGGGACAAATGGGTTAGAGTAAATGGAGGATTTAAATTACAAGTATCTTTTAAATTGAGAATGTTGAATTAGGTTGGAAATCAATTTTTAGGCTCGTAATTGAATAAAAATGATAATTATTAATATTTGTAAAAAGAATAAAAAATAGTTATCGGATTCAAATAGTCCTTTGTGATTAAATTAATCTTTTTAACCTTATCACACATCACCGAGCGGAAATCATATAAATATAAATAGATGCACATACCATCATCACATGGCATCTTAATCGAACCCCAACCAATGAAGGAGAAAATATTGAATTCCGAGTGATACAAAAAACGAATAATTATAACAAGTTTAAAAAATCGAATTTCTTCGATAAAGCATACCATTATTTAAATAATTATAAAAAATATCGTTGGTAGTTATCATAATGCAATCAAGAATATCATGCAGGGATATTTTACATTTTTTTTAAATAAATAAAAAGTTAAAACTCCTATAGAACTTTCCAGAGAATAGATTTTAACGCTTCCAGTTTTTGAACTTAATTTTAGAAGACCAAACATAATTTAGATTAAACAACAATCCAATAAATGAGGAAAAATTATAATCAAGGAAGGCTAATCGAACTAAAATTCCCAAATTTTGAATAAAAAAATGCGATTACACAGCGATCATCGAAAACTTCGATCAGAGTAGGAAAAAAGGGAAAATAAAAATGCAAATTTGAGCTCTCAGTGATATGGCCAATGTTTTCCACAGACGAGAAGTTCCAAAAGAGGATCATCTCTCCCGAAGGAACCCAATTGATGGCAATCTTACCGTAGCCCTCACACCTCCCTCTTCGGGGCGGGGAAGAGAGCATCCTCCAAAGGGAGATTTCCCCTTTCCCCCCGAGAAGAGGATGGTGATCCCGGAGCACCGGCAAGAAAGGGATCAACAAAACCGGGAAGCCGCAGGAAGAGGACCCTCCTCTTCTGGCTTCAGTTTCGGTGTGGTTAAAGCAAAATAAATCATCATCGAGCTCCAAAATGGCCTATTCTGGGAAAAAAGATCGGTCCTTTTGCGATTCATTATAACAAAACAATGTAGAACCCACGAGAAAATGCGACGATCCATGAATACTTGGATGCCGCACGTCCATAGGCACCATTGACATCGATCTTGCATCTCTTCATCTGACAGTTCCTGGATCGACGGTAATCGAATCCGGGTTTCTGAGACTAAAAAGAAGAGTGCAGAAAAAGAATGACACTAGCAACGCAATAAAACAAGAGAAACGATCAATGAGAGGTAAACAGAAGGCAAATCCAAAACCGACGAAACATGGAATCAAGCGTTGGAATTCGAAGGTGAGGAGGAGAAGAGGGGCATAAGGGGATTGCGCCGAATTAGGTCGTCCTGATGGTATTTGTAATCCAGGAAAGCTTAGGGTTCCGCCGGAGAGGACCGCGCTATCACCATCCGAAATTACCAAAACGTCCTCCACGCGTGTATTCTTTGAGATGCACATATAAATATCATTAGGGTCATCGAGATTTGTGCTCGATCAACTACATCGTACATGGGCTTCTATTTGGGCTAACCCAACCCAAAAAGCAATTTGACAGAACGTATTGTTGTCCAATTAATGCTTACCAGAAGGAATTTTCCACATACAAAGTCTGAATATTTATATTTGCCATTGCAAAAAAAAAAAAATATATATATATATATATATATATATATATATATATATATATGCAATGTTGACTTTGCAGAAATAGTTATTGTCGATTTCACAGTTCAACAGTTAAGTACAAGTTCTACCTAAACTTTCCTTATACAATACCCATGATGTGACATGTAGCATATGTTCTTTATGTGGATTCGAAGATGTGATATCAGAAATATGTATGCAACATTGACTTTACAGAAATATGTATTGTTGTACAGTCAAGTACAAGTACAGGGTTGTACCTAAACGTCCTTATACAATACCAATGATGGAGCATGTAGCATGTATTCTCTCTGGGGATTGTCATATCTTAACTTGGCCTATACTTGCATGAGTTCAAATTAATCCTCTCATCTGCTCGCATAAGCCACACGAAACGCACATTTTAAGTCAAATGGATTCAAGATCAAGTGGGGAAGTTTTGGTGAACAAGTACAGCAAGAAGAGATCGGGAGGTACGAGATATCTTTTGTTAATCGGTGGAAAGAAGTCTCCCAACTACTATCATTGCATTTGCTGTGCAGTACGTACTTTGAATAGTCCCTGGAACTTCCTTGAGAACGACCACCATAAAAGCATACCACAACACATCTACACCTACTCAGATATTAGACAAAATCAACCGATGTTTTGGATTACTTTTGACCAAGCTGTGGATGGCAAAGATTCCAGGCTTCTTCTTCTGTCGATGACTTGTGTTCAACCAGGCAATGAGTGGACGCCAAGTGTTCATGTGAGCTTCTCCATATTGAGTTCTTGTAGGATTTTGTTTTGCCTACACAGAAGGAGCATCTGCGTTATACGAGTCTGTCTATCTCTAGTTCTTCTTCAATCCCAGTTTGGTAGCCATTTGTAGTTTGATTAATAAACCAGCAATAGAAACTGATAACAATCTGCAGTGCTATAAATATCATGATGTGATGATATGCTGAAACATGAAGTAATGATGCTGAAAAGTCATGATGTGATAAGATGTCTGCCAGAATGGATATCAATCTTCTATCCAAGCGTGAGATTCTGAAGCCCTTAGGTAGCATGCATTAAATATCAATTACAAGAAAGCAGCAGCTGAGTAGATTGTACATCACTTTTTCTACCTCAAGTCTCAAGGTAATTAAACTTCTTCAACTGCTTCGCTCTTTCTAGTCCAATGTCTGGTGAAATGCATCGAGACTTTGAATAGGAGTTGGTAGCCTACTCCCAATATTTTTGAGTCTTTCATGATCTTGATTCTGCCTAATAACCAATACAAATAAGTTCCAGCAAGTTCTTGTTTATTCTATTGTCCGAAAGAGATGAAGCAACGCTAGTAGCTGTGGTCATCAAGCTTCTCCAACTCAGATCCTGAAGTAAGGGTCTCAGCAAAGAAAGCAAAGGTAGATGAGATGGATCTATCGTACACCTACTCACTAAATGACTACCTTGGTCACAATTCTCATTTGCCACTGTGGTATCTGCAACAGGTTATAAAGGTAGGTAGCCATGCATTTCTGGGTCTCTCAGTTTCTTAAAGCTCGGAAGCAGAGAAGAAAGAATGGGGAGGAAGCCATGTTGTGAGAAGGTGGGGATGAAGAAGGGGCCATGGACTGCTGAGGAGGACAAGAAGTTGATCAACTTCATGCTTACAAATTGCCACTGCTCATGGAGAGCTGTTCCAAAGTTTGCAGGTTAATTATATGTGCTTCTTCCTCTTCATTGTTACCATCGGCTAGCTTTCTTGCACTAAGGCTTTCGTCTTCTTTTCCTCTTTGGTTGTGTTCTTTGCTTATCTGGCTATCTTGTCTTACATTTCTGGGAACCTGTAATGTAGCTTGAGTGAGCGTCATGGAATAATGAGCTTTTTATCATCCTAAGTTGATAACAGTTGAGTAAGTAAAGATCTTGATGCATCGTAGTGAGGTCCTATAATCCAATCTTGTCACATCTTAAATTATATAGAGGAAATCACTGTGAGGATCTTGATCTCCCGAATGGTGCGAAGAACTGATAGAAGAAGACCTGCAGTTCTGTGTCTCAAAAGTTCATTGAGATGTTTGATGTGGTCATTCTATCTATGAGACCTCAAAAAGCTTAATTCCTTTTTGTCAATGATGAAGGTCGCCATCAATGTCATATTCAAATGTTGCTGTTAAAAAAAGGGTCATATTAGGTCAAAGGTACATAGCTGTCTCTTTGTGTTTTGGTAGATGTATTGCGTAATGGTTGGGTGACATTGTCATAGGCCTTCTGAGGTGTGGGAAGAGCTGCAGGCTAAGATGGATCAACTATCTGAGACCTGATCTGAAGAGAGGCTTGTTATCTGAGTCTGAGGAAAAGCTGGTCATTGACCTCCATGCCCAACTTGGAAACAGGTGCCCTCTCTCTCTCTCTCTCTCTCTCTCTCTCTCTCTCTCTCTCTCTCTCACTCACTCTCGGTTATGATGTATCCTTTTGCATTTGCATCACAGGTGGTCCAAGATAGCTTCTCATCTTCCTGGAAGAACAGACAATGAAATAAAAAACTACTGGAACACCCACATCAAAAAGAAGCTGAGGAAGATGGGAGTTGACCCCCTTACCCACAAGCCCATTGGTACCACCAGCGAATGCCATGATCAAGTACTGCCACTGCAGCAGACAGTTGACGTAGCTGAAGGATACTGGGAAGTGGAAGAAGAAGAGGAAGAAGAAAAGACCATGACAAGCTCAACCGAGTACGTCACGGAGATTGATGCTTCTCTGCAGACATCGCCTGGTTTCTGCATTGAGGAAGTGCCTATGATACAACCCCATGAAATAGTGATTCCAGAGGCATCCACCGACGACACCTCTTCCAGCTCTTCTTCTGGTCGTTCGCCGAAGACTGATGAACTTCGGCTTTCAGCAATGGAGTGGCCAGAATCCATGCACTTCTTCCCGATGGATGACTACGGTGGATGGAGCTTCAGCTCCGATCATATGCTTGAGCATCAAACCGCTACCACCGAGTATGATCCATGGAAATGATGGTCAACTGAACAGATCAAAAAGGCACATATATCAACATGAACGAGAGGATCATGGAAGGAAATAAAGATACCTCTGGTCCACGGTTCGTGCCTCAAGCCGAGCACTAACTCGTGATACACTGTGTTTCTAGGTCATCGTTGATTTTGTGCATGTAAATTAGCTTGACTGGGTGCGATCATGCTTGTAATGTACGATGTCAGACACGAGTAAGGATTTGGATGGTTTGATGAGTTGGAAAGAGGTGTTTAATGGGAATCAAGCTGTCATCGACAGGTTAAGATGTAAGGATCAAACTCAGACGAGGTTTCTGCTGATGACTCTGACTTGACGTTGGAGGACGATCCATCAGCAGCCGTTTCCGGTGGAAGTCAAAGAACAGGAAGGTGACAGAGCTTGGAAGCTGAAAGAAGAGGAGATGCAGACGTGTCACCAAAAGATGTGATTCGTAAATCATGCCTTCACCTAACAAAAATCTAAATGCATAGCTCCGACAGACTGTTAAAAGTCAAACCAACCACATATTTCTAATGTGTTTTGGTGAGAAGAAGACACCCTTCTTTTTTGGTCAATTATGATTTGACTTTTAATTAACATTAGTATTTACATATTTTATATGGTTTATATGTTAAATTTAATATTGCTAGTATAAATCACTGTTAGAAGAGATTAATTTAAATTTGCTAGATGCATGCTAAATGTTAATAATGGAGGGACATATATGTGTTATATATCCAAGTAGGTGAGGGCAAATGTGTTACAGCTGGTTTATGCAACAAAAGTAATAATAGGTTACATGGGAATTGAGATCACTGTTAAATAAATATTAATTGCTAATCAAAATATAATTGCAAGTAATGGCCGTTACCATCTGAGGAAAACTGCCGAGAGTTGACATTGATCAGCATCTGATGACTACATCTTTTTCTCGACCTTTTTTGAAGTTCGATTGAACTACTGTTGACAATGTTGAGTATAGAAGAGTTCACATCGTCGACACTGAAAATTTCATGCCATCCCTCCTGTCCACAATAATTCAACTCAACTTCATCATATAAGATCTAAATCATTGTGTTAGGGAAATCTAAACAGAAGAAACATAGTCTCTAGCCCTGTTTCCCTTTTCATTTATTTCGGAAAAAAAAAAGGCCAAACCATTAATATATCATTCATGACAATCTGAACTGTTTACAAGACACATCAATTAAATTGGCTGAAAAGGATAACTGAAAATGAAGATAAATGTCTAAAATGTATGCCTGTGACATATTCCATTTCACCAGTTCAGTGTTGGCTGAATTGGACATTGTAAGTTACCCTACCAAACATACAAGTACAATCAAACTATGCGAGACAGCATTTTGCAGATAAATGTTCTTTGGCTAGTAACTCACGAATCCGTTAGATCCTAAAATTAGTCAGGACATGTTCTTTAGCAACTTGGAAATCGATCGTATGGTGCAAGGTGTTGTTCGACAGCATCCTCCGATAAGACTAGCACCACATTCATGCCATCTTTTTGCAAGCAATTCAAAGCTCTTTTCACCGACACGCTCTGGTTGCTGCCAGGATCAAAAGACACGATCTAAGTTGCAGGAAAGCAAATATGAGGTGCAAAGCTTTCTGATGTCAAATTATTTACAATTCACAAGTATCATACAGTTTTTTTCTGAGATATGCAATTTATTGCTGCAAAATTGTTGCATATCAGAAGCCAAAAGTCAAAAATTTTCATCTGAGGGTGAGAATTTATTTGCTGGATCATTTGATGTTTGATCTTTAGAACAACCAGTACCCAATCTACAACAGTTTGATTGTCAAAATGTTACAATGTCCGAGGTAAAGAAGCAAAGATCTAGCTGCAAACCTGCTCCAAAATTCCATCACTATCTGATGCCACTTGCTTTCAAATGCTTTACTTAGCATACTATTTTAGGAAACAAAACTTGTATTTGATGTTTTATACGGTAACCCCCTAATTGTCAAGGATGAGACAGATCTTGTTTCAAATGCAAGCACGGAGCAAAACTAACAAGGGAATACATTTGTTGAGCCTGTCCTATCAGCAGCATTGAGTCACCTCTGATCCTTGTACAGTGCCTTGTGAAAACCTAGCTTTTGAACTAGAGAAGTACTTGAAGGTTCAAGACTTAAAGAACATGCTGATGCTTTACTTGAAGAAGCACAAACTTAGACCTATGAACTTGTTAGGTGCTAAACACCATAGCTTTTGCTCTTTCACATTTTTGTTTTATTAATATATACAAAAGCCAGCTAGCCTTTGACCATAGCATTTCAAATTTGGACCATTCTCTATGAAAATGTTCATGTAATTTCTTTAGTTTATTTTGCTATTCTAATGTCATATTTATACTTAAATAGATTTTCATAACACTCATCAAGTTTCATTCATTTTCTGTATCAAATGAAATTGGATGAATCCTTCTCTTTATCAGGGAAACTCATGAACAAGAAGATCTCTCTACCATCTCGAACAGAATACCTCCTCCATGAATTTAAATATCAGGCTTGTGATTTCTAATGAGATAAATAGTTTCTCTTTCCTTTGGGATATCAAAAAAAGGTATACTGAGATCTAATCTTTTCTTCTCTTTTTAATTCACTTGGCATAAATCATCAATCAGGATAATATATTTCCACAAATCCATCAGGCTGATTTCAATATATCTTTCAAATTTGTATAAGAGAAAAACTCAAACATCTAGCAAACTTCAGAACTGATATATTGAAATCAATATTAACATCATTAACAATGAGCTGGATCTTTAAACAATAATATTTCCCTCATACATTCTTCAAGAAGCCATGACAACTAATCATGATGATAACATTAACATTTCAATGATCACTGACATACTAATTTCTACTAACTCAAATAAAAAAACAAGAACCTTTTCGAGTAAGTTTAAGATCATAACAAGATTCAATAAGTTGGTAAATCTGTAGTAGTTAGCATAAGAGACTTACCAGCCATCTTTTAGCCCTACCATCCCACACTTCACCACTGTTTGGATAAACAGCCAACAGTTTGTTTGTTAACTGAAAAAGAATAATTATTATATGAAAACTATTAGAATAAAACCAGATAATCAGAACCACAGATAAACAACATGATTTGAAATTTTGAACGACCAACCTAAAAGTTGCAGCAACTCCTGACCTTTTTAAATTTAAGAATAAGGTTCTCTATAAACTGGGGTGATGCACAATTTATCCCAACAATGTTGACTTTTTCATTCCTATTTAATATGTCAAGACATTCTTTAAAGTCCTCTCCAGAAGACATATGTTCACCATCCACAGAGCTGAAACAGATCCAAGATGGAATTTGGATGTTTTCTTCATCAAGAAGCTCAGCTAATGCCTGCAAGCAGCTACATGTTACTAATGATTTTATTAGAAAACGAAACTTCTATAAAATCAACAGCCATGATGACAACTTGTCAGTACTGCTCATACAATGGACATTATACAAATATCAGGAGAAAAGAATATGTTCATTTAAGTAGTACAAATTACCACAATGCCCAAAATAAATGTTCGTCCTGGTCATTGTTGAGACTAGAGTGCTTACACTGTTTGTCCTGGAATCTATGTAATCACTGATAATTTCTCCCTTAACATAAATTAATTACTATAAATGATGTATTGCTTTATTACTAACTTCTATATCTGTGTACTATAGTTAAGGAAATAATTAAATTTAGTTTCCTTAATCGCATGGATAAGTTAGGAATTCTATTAATTAATTAAATTATTAATTGATTTACTTTCTAATGAGTGATTTGATATTTAGGAAATAAATAGTTTACATTCTATTTTTGTGTATGAACAATAAGAGATGAATATAATATTACTTTCTTTGTGTGTGAAAACAAACGAAAAATAAATTAAAAATAAAAATTAAATTATTACTTACCTTTCGGGGAGATCTCATCTTCTCCTATATAAAGGGGCTACTTTTCCCTCATTCTCCATTAAGCCTAATAATGGGAGGATTGAGGAGATGACTTCCCGGGAAGATAATATCGAGGAAGGGATAATCGAAGAGAGGTAGGATCCTTTCTTTTTCAATTAGCTTTGATTTATGTTTTGAAATCTTGATATTGAGATTATTATTATTTTATGATGCATAATGATGTTTTACTTTCGAAATTTCATGAGTAGTAAATAATGATAATTGATTTGTGATGTTATAATGATTATTTGATTTATCTCGATCTCTTGAGCTTAAGTGAATTTTAATATTGATTTAATTATTAAAATTCTTATTTTTGGATTAACATAGTAGGTCTAATTTATTTAATTAGATATATCTATGTTTCAAGAATTATGTATGAATTTCTATAATGTAATTAGTTTTAAATTTAAGATCATGAATTTAAAGTTTTAATTAATGAATTTGAGTCATTCATTAATAATTTTAAATGTTGAAATCTAATTTGATAAGAGGAGTCTAATTGGGGTTTGACTTGAGTCAAGTTGATCGATCAGATCAAATCGACTCAACCCATGTGGTCATGTATGACCTAGCTCATGTGACTAAGTACAACCTAGTCCATATGACTTGGCATAACCCAACCTATGTGGTCGGGTAGAAGCCAGCCCATATAGCAAGGTTTGACCCAACCCATGTGGTTACGTACGATCTAATCCATATGGTCAAGTATGACCCAGCCCATGTGGTAAGGTACGACCCAACTATGTTGCTAGGCATGGGCCAGCTCATGTGGCTAGGTACGATCCAATCCATGTGGTCATATATGACCCAACTCATATGGTAAGGTACGACCCAATCATGTGGCTAGGCATCGGCCAACTCATGCAATAGGTACGACCGAATCCATGTGGTTAGATACAACCCCAACTCATGCATCTAGGACCAACTCGCGAGTCAAGCAAGACCTAGTTTAATGACAAGGCTCAGCCCAATTTATAAGTGAGGTTTAGCCTAGTTCATGAAGTTAAGTCTGCTCAACTACACGATTGGCATTAGATATATAGTCGCTCCTTTTATATAACCCGTCGTACCTCGACTCAACTTAGAACTTGGAACAGGTATATGCAGTGTATGTGGAATATGTATATGCAGTGTATGTGACCTGTCCAAGACTCAGGTGGGTTAGTTCGATTTGGGTTAGCACTATATGACATAATCCAATTTCCTCCCTCTCTATTGGTTCGAGCTCATTAATTAACTAAATCAAACAGGTTTGATTAGTTAAAGCCGGTTTAGGGTGATTCCACACTAACTTGACTAGTTCAAACCTATTTGACCTAATCGAGATCAATCAAATCTAAATTAGACCAGTCTAGGGTGATTCCAGACCGGTTCTATAAGTTTTTGATGTTGGTTATGTTAGATCATAATCGAATTGAGTTTGGTTTAAGTCAATTGAACTATTTCAATTAAAGTTTTGGTTGATTGAGGACTATTGAGATATTGATATTTCATGCTTTAATGATTTGATGAATTTAAAAGTTTTATCAGAAGATGTTATTTGAAAATAATTATTGGTTTTCTATTTTCTTATGTTTATGATATTGATATGATGAGTATCATGTAGTAGATGTAACTAGACTAGTAATTCACATTGGGAGTGCAACCTGTGAAAGGAGCTACGAGCCCATCACAGTGCGGAGCCACCAATGAACATAGTCTAACAGATTTACATCAAGTATGGTTTCTCATAATATTTAATCATATTGATTTTTTGATATATGCATGAGTAATTGGATGAGTGTAAATAAAAGATCATAAATGTTTATGTATCCCAGCCGAGGGTAGGTATGCGATTCTCTTCGGGGATTAGCGGGCCGTCAGACGTGATGGTTAGACGGTTCCTCCATCCGCTGTTGGGAGGAACGTGTCCCCAGGTGAGGGATACCACTCCATCTGCTGTTGGGAGTGCGATATGGATTATCTCCATCCGCTGTTGGGAGGAATCCATCCCATAGAATATGCCTCTCCATCCGCTGTTGGGAGAGTGCACCATCGGATGATGTACGCCTTTGTTATTATGTATGTGTTGCATGTGGCTGATGCATGATTTTGTTTATTATGTAAGAAATTATCATCATTTTTCTGATGCATAAGTTTTATGATGAATAGATATATTTTCTTATTGAATTATTGATACTTGTTTATATTTCATGAATATTGAAGATTAACTTTATGATTTTTTTTAGGTTCCTACCAACTTATGTAGTTACTGATATGTTTTTATTTTATATTTATTTTCAAAATAATTTACTACTGTGTAATAGATCTAAAGCGGATGGAAGAGACTTGTGACCCTATCAAGAAGATGTTGTCATTTTTTCTGGTTAATAAAATATTTACTACTGTAAAGACAAAGATTTGAATTCAAAGACGAATGAAAAGTAAAGAAGAGAGTTTATTATATAAATTATGGATAATAAAATACTGATTTATTATTCTTTTTATAAATTTAGGATGTGACAATCTAAGACTTAAAACATGACAAAACAATTTGAACAGTATTTAGTTTAAGTACAAAGTTGCATTACCAAAGACAATAGTTAAAATTAAAAGCTCAAAAATTCTAGGTCTACAATTGAAGAAAATTCAAAATCTAAAGCGGGTCGGAATTCATATATTAAAGAAATGATATATGACATCCTCATGTCCTTTTCCGTCATTACACAATCATAGATAAAGACCCTTCCACTAATTTATGGAATATGCATTGTGCAGGAAGTTTAACGTTTTATGAGACTAGTCAACTTTCAAAATTTTCAAAATGACAAAGATCAAAGTTGACATCATAAATATGTAGATAAAATCACCCAAAAGGCAATGACACCTTAAGATTAAAAAAAAAATTATGTGATCTTTATGCAAAATGGAAAACACTTATATTTATCTTATTGAACATGAGAAAAGCTAAGCCACTTGTTGAATGGAAACCAGGCAGCATGATCTTTAAAGAAAAGCATTCCAGCCAACATCATGTGAAACGGAACAATTAGATTATCTTCTGATGAATGTATTCAAACGCTACCAAGTGGTTAGGCTCTCCAAAGACATGGCAAACAATAAGCACAGCAAAAGCAGACCTGTGCTTCAAGCTTATTAGGAATGGTTTCAAATGCCAGCAAATCTGGGCCAGCATCTACAAGAACTTGCAATCGTCGCCTGTGAAATTCTTTCAGTTTCTCCAAGTTCATATCTGGTCCATAATGCCCACTGCCATGCTTAGACAAGATGTCCATTAGACATTCAGACATATGTTTAAACAAACTAATAAAAGAAGAATAAACAAACAGATTCTCATTTTCTGTTCAAAAGTTCTTGTAGCCTATGTTTCTATGAAAGTAACAAGATATTACATTTTCTTCCTTATCATATGGAAGTTAGATGCTCTCTTGGTGATTCTGAACAGTGGATATAACTAGGACATCATGCTTCCATACTCGATTTCAACCAAGAATCCATCTTTAACACAGGCGGGAAAGGGAGGCATCTACCAACTGGGAGAAGTCCACTTGCAACCCCATAAACATCCAGAGTATGGATCTAAAGCTTGTAGCATGCTGGTTTAGGAAACATGCACATATAGGACTTGATGCATGGGGGTTCGGATGGATCCACAACTACATCATTCATGTTCAAAGACCCTCAGACCTGGGTTTGATGTGATAGCCTATGCCCCTTGGTCTGCACCCCATGTGATCATTAGTTTTTTGCAATAATGAAAAAGACAATATTGGAAAGGTAGCAAACCTGGACCTATATAAACAGAAAAAACTAACAAGACCATCTCAAGCTTTTGTAGTGTTCACAAGCAGATAAATTGACCTTAAAACATCACTTTAAGTCAATCTATCAGTGTCCATCACATAATCACAAGTGCATCTTAACTGGTATGCATGAAGTTTTGCAGCCCTTCCCTCCTCCTCCGCTCCAAATGTATGTCTTTGCTCCATCCTTGATCGTCAGTGAAGGTAATTGAACATGCTTGTGCAAGAATAGCTATGTGTAGATCACAAAAGAGCACTCTTATCTATCCAAAGACCACAGGATAATTAACTAAAGTAGTCGCAGCAACTCATATGTTCTATAACAGATACCTATATTCTGAACCATCTGCAAGATAAGCTCCATAGCTCCCAATTGAAGCTGCCACCAAAGCACGAATATAGTAGTTGTCAGCATTGAGTTTCCAAAAAGTATCTCGGGCTTCAAGGGCCAGTTTGACACTTTGTTGAAGTAACAACTCTCCTTCTTCAATGGAGAAACCTTTGGACAAAAATCCAGGAATTGTCGCCTGTAACAGAAGAAGGGGCAAAAGGAACCAATGACCACAAAATAGAAAATATCAGATATACAGATGGACTAACTATTGTTCTTTGAAAAACTATGAAAGAGGTTTTGGAAGAAAATGAATGATGGAACAAATTGATCTGTCTCCAAACACACAGAACTATAAAGCCCAACATTTATCTAGATGAATATTCCAATAAACGAGAAATGGATCTACTAAGCACAAGAGAACTGATTCAATAGGTATATTGTCCTAGACTCCTAGATACAGAAATTCAATTCAAGTTTCAATGCAGTCCTTGTGCTCCTCAAATCCTAGGAAATACAAGTTGGATTTGTCCACCTGTCCAAAAAAACTACTAAAAGAAAATAAATAGAAAACACATAGGGATACTGAGAAGAGGTTCTGTTCTACCTCCTAGTAAGTCATGATATTGAAAGATGAGAATTAAAACAAAAGGACATCATAGTTTTCCTTTGTTAGGAAGCTTTGAAGGGAACTGAAGCTGCCCTTCTATGCATGATGATCCATTCCAAAGCATATACCTGTTCTAGTGCATGTGCCATATACAGGTAGATGACAAGTGACTACTTGAATGTTGTCTCAGGTTGTAATTTGCTATGAATTGCTTTAGGGGTCAACTACTCATACTTTCTTAATTTAATTTTGTTGGGATGCTTTCTTCTGTTTATTTCTTTTGTTAAACCAAGTCTAAACATTCAGTTGTCGACAGACAAACATTTCATAAAACTGATGAAAATGGAGATACATGTTAACAGACTGCAGTTTGGTAAGTCAGCTGATACTAAGGAAAGACATTAGAGAATCGCTGATCTCTCTACAGGAGATAAGTTAACAGATGCTATTACTGGTCATGCAGTTTTGAGCCTACTGTTTAGGATGATAGACAAGAAGAACAATTCAAGATAAAGCAACCGGTTCTTTAGGAAGTCCTGTATATACCTGAAGAACACAGACAGACCACAGGATACTGAACTATGCAAGACGTAAGGGGAGAAAAATCTGCAGGCACCAAATTTGGGAAGATTAATAGAAACAGATAGTTAGAAGGTCTATTTTGTAGGTGGGGTCTTTTATTGGCTGATACCTAAAAGAAATTTTTAAGGGAATGTAACAGTTTGGTTTCTTTTTGAGACAGTAAAGCCTTTTATTCTTGGGAGTGTTACTTTTAATGATCATAAAGGTAAAAGCATGTCATTCGTTAAATATCGTAAGTATAATTACAGAAAGAAAGCCCAAACTTTCCAACATAAATTTTGCCATGCCATTCAAATATGAAAAGTCTGCAAGGATTATGAACATTTGCAGGCACTTTTCAGAATTAAAGTGAACTCCTTAAGTTGTTTATGAGAATTATTCACAATTCTTTTGACTATATGAAATATATTTTATTATAATTTTAGTAACTTATTTAAGACTATCAGAGGGACAGGACACCGGATTGTAATCATAAATTTAATAAAAGTTACTAGATAATGGTCAAAATCATGGCCATAAAGGTCTGCATTGTGCTTGCACTCCATAAACATATTATTTTTCACTTTCATCTTGAGTGAAACATTGTTGTGCTTCTTCATTTAGACAATAAAAACAACACTAAATACATATAACTATATTCTCCTAAGAATATATACATTGACACTGTAATAAACTACTCATTTTGCAGGGGATCTCATGTTCTCCACTGATCAGTAACCAAGTAAAGTCATTTTATATTGGCCATGGCATTCATATGATCATGTGTCCGACTAACAAATGAGAATCATCTTTGCCTACATATTTTAATGCAATATAAGATGAATTTTGTTGATATACATTACCCACTAGAATATAGGCATTGAGTTTTCTGATTAGAATACCAAAAGTTATTTGGTACAATCACATACCTGATAAGATGATGTCACCAGTATATCAGCACCTGCTTCAAGGTACTGAAGATGAACCTGCATGTGGTTTAAGCGCAAAATGGTTAACTGCATGATGAGAATATCTTTGAAAAATGGAGAGCTAACTTAAGGGAACAAATAGTATTACTTAGAGCAGAAAAGGAACTGTCAAAGACTTTTGGTGACTTATAGCTAGAACAATAAGATATTAATTTCATAATATGTTTTTCATGTTATTTCATGTTCTATATGTCATTTAGAATAATCACATAGCACAATTGTTCTTTGGAATTGCAATTTGATTTGTCTACAAAGTACTTTTGAAACAGGTAAGTGTCATGTTTTCTTCTTCAGCATGATTGGTTATGGTAGTGACAAGATGAGCTATGCACTGCAAAACATTATTCATGTCAGAATGCTAATGGTAATCTGTTCAGCTGTTCTGGATCACTTTGCTTCAGAGCTGTAAATGAGTCTGTTGACAAGTTGGATGAATGCTTGATCATGCACCTTAATACATTTTCTGGTGTAAGCATGCCTAAAGATGATTCTGCCAGTAGCCAGTAATAGAAGAAGAATGGGAGTTTTGGGATGTTAAACTAGTAAAGAAGCTGAATTTTCTCCTTGTACTACTCTCTTTTTGGATTTATTCCTCGACTTTCTTGCATATCTCACTATTCTCTTTTGTCTCTTTGTTTAACTATGCTGTATCAGGCTATCAGCTTCATGGTAGAGCTAGAAGGTTATAAGCTTCAGAAAATTACTTGTTACAAACTATATAGAAGACATATATTTGTTTGATTATGTCATAAAGCAGGTAACATCTGACAAGTTCCTCAAAAGTACGTGTTTCAACAGCACTGATGGAATGCCATATTTCATGTCTTTTACATATATACTAATTGATATTTTTTGAATTGATACTTTTCAGTTTTCCAAATAAAGATGCAATCATCAAAGATTAGCTGGTATATGTCACATTAGAAAGGGCTTGAGATTCAGGCTTCAAAGGAGTCAAGTCAAGACTTGAAAAGAAAAAGGACACATATTGTGAGATTGATGACTGACCACCAGCATATTCATGGCGTTCCTCTCCAGATCTCAACATCATTTTTTCATTTATCAAAGTTCTTCTTCAACATCATAGCAGGCTCTCCATAATACTAAGGTTTCAAATTTTATTTTCAATTAAAATGGCATATAATTTTAGTCTTTTCTTGCGTGGATGGGTTATCTACTGTTGTTACACTGAGGTCGTCGACTAACGAGTCAGCTCGGCTTGGTTCAACGCCGAAAGTGCAGGTCCTTCCTAGGGAGCTGACGTGGAGAACTGTTGTAGAGAGCTGGCCTGCACGGAGCTGGCGGGAGGCACTAGCGTAGAGAGCTGGCATGAGATGCCAACGTAGAGAGCTGGCGTGGGGCGCTGGCGTAGAGAGTTGGCACGAGGCGTCAGCATAGAGAGCTTCCCGCCTGTGGGGGGAACGAACTGGTCTGGGAGGGCAGATCGCCTTGCCCGTGGGGGAGTCGTCTTGTAGTGCCTCCTCGGTTGCACCGAGGATCCTACACGACAGGTCAGCGCCAAGGGATGTCCCGACGTGTCCCCTCTGATGATTAAGTCAGAAAGATGGGGAAGAAGATAGTTAGCAGTACTTATGAGAGTGTGGTGTTCACCCCCTACCCCTGTTTGGCTTGGGACTAGGTTTTTATACCTGGGCGCTTGGCGGCGAGGACGGGGATTGGTGAGGTCCTCCCTACCCTGTTTGTCAAGGGCCATTAATGGAGGCGGCTTACCAGCGCGTCGTCCCAAGGCCGGCGTCGATGCTGGGCGGTTGGGATGGCGATCCCTGTCTAGACTTTTACCCGCTTTGAGTCAGGCAAGGAGTGGTCCTTCCTTCGGTCGTCCGGAAGGGAGGTGTGGGGGAGGCGAGCCATGACGCCGACCATTAATGCAAGGGCATGGCCCTTTTAGCGAGGAGTGGTCCTTGCGGGCTTTTTCGGGAAGCTGGGACCGGTAGAGATCGTGGGTTGATCCCTTGTCGGCGACTGCAGGGAGTTGGTGGGAGCTCCCATACTTTTGCTTAGATGGCCTGCTCGACCCAAGTGGCGGGATGAGTTGATAATGTTAGTACTTCCCTATCACCTACATAATTACAGTTTATGTGAGTATGCTGAGAACAGCGAAAAATGGACTTATACTTGCCTGACATCAAAATCAAATCCAGATTTTGAAAAACAGATGTATGCTTATGTTGCAAATGATAATAGGATTTCCTCATGTTGATAGTCACCATGATACGGGGAGAGACCTTGCTATACTAAAATAGGAAATGATCTGACGTGGCCTTTTAGTTGCCAAATGTGATCAATCTTTCATGAACAAATAAAAAGAAGCTTTTTCTTTTCCTATCTTGCTCATCTCCTTGCGCTTTGCTCCATGTTACTATTTCTTCTTCGATCTGATATGTGTATACATTTATACCTCTAACAAATATTGAATATTATATGAGACACCAATATATCAAAATGCTAGTTGCACCTAGCAATGTTTGCCGTTAGCGACGCCAATCGGGTATATGTCACACACTTTAGATACCCAATACTTCAAATCTTGCAAATTCCCAAATTTTGGTATGTCCAATACAAACGCATCAACATGTTCCTCCCGGGGATTATGAAGCGAACCTTCTCCTAGAACCTCGATACATATTTAATATCCAAAATCACCATGAACGCCATCTATTGTCCCAGAAAATAACGGATCTGGCATCTTCATCGTTCCCAACTTGCAGCAACAAACGTTAATTAGCGAGGGATTATAAACTAAGCTTAAACCAATCCGGTGCATCAGAAATAAGCAAGGTATCACCTGTTTGATGAGGTGGGGATCTGAGATGAGGCAGCGGGCGCTCCAGAGGGGACCGTTGATGTCGGCGCCGAGCGCCTCCAGCTGCGTCGCGAGGCCTCCGTCGATTACGGCGACACCGCAGTTCCTCTCGATCAGCTCCACGACCAGACCCGTCCTGGACCCCATCTTCCTCCTCTCCCTCTTCCTCTTCGAAACCCTCCAGCGCTAAACCAAGCGGCGGTCTCTCAAGGACGAGATGAACTGAGTCGGTGACGTTCCACAGACAAAATTATAAATATGAGGTTGTATCGAGGACGCTTATAAGTATTTTGAATCATATGTAAAGTTTATAATTTGTATTTGCGAAAAGTATTTACTGAAATGATTATTTATGAATCTCAATTAAAATATTTTCTCTAGCTTGTTTTCTCTTTTGTATGTCCTAAGGAATTATTAGAGGTTTTGGGGAGGTTGATCTTTACATACGTATACGTAATGGAGTCGCACGACTTAGACAAAACCAACTAAGTTTATGACATTTGGTATAAGAGCGGGGTAAACACACGTAGAAACACTTGGTATGCAAACATGGGGGACCTACCGATGATACGTTAAGGACAACCAGCACACATAACCATTTGAGAGAAACGGGCATGGAGGTATAGGGAAATGAATCGCTCAGAGGAGTAAACATATAAGATTAGCATTCAAAAGAATGGTCACCCTTTCAGAGGCATCACGGGGACAAGCAAATTGGGAATAATGCATAAAACACAAAGGTTAGAATGATTGAGTTTGAGCTATGGCTCAAGGTTGGCAATTATACTTGACGGTGCTCAAGGTTGAACAACATGCTGAAGGCTTCATGTGTGGTTAAGTCTTAATCAAAGTGGCTTGGAGTTTAATTGAGTTGGTTTTGGATCGTAACCATGTCAACTTAATTAGAAGTCCATTGGGCTTGAATCAGGACTGGATTGAGCCTATTGAAAGGCTAATTCAGTGACATGGGATTAGGTAGGCAATGGTACCACCAAGCCCAAGCGGTGATACCGCTTGTGAGTTAGAAAGCATATATTATACTTTTTTCAAAAATCTTGACGGTAGTATTGCTAGTGTCAACGATAGTATCGCCCAAGTCAACGGTAGTATCACCTAAGTAGGCGATGGTACCACAAGAGCCCAGGTTCTCAAACTCTGTACGATTGTAGTACCGCCAGTACCTCGAAAACCCGGGAATTAAAATTTTTGACTCTATTTTTAAAGTCATTTGAGGTATGTAAATACCCCACTTATGCTTACTTGGTGAAAGCATGAAAATCTTATGATTTGAAATGTGTAAACTCTCTTGAAAAGTGTTGAGTCTCTTTTTCCTTAAGTTTAGAAGTCATTGTAAGGGAGGTGTGAAGTTTTCTTGTAAAAGAGAGGAGTAGAGGTTCTCTCCTAGGCGTATGAAAAGAAGAAAAGGTTAAAACAAGAGTAGTTGATCTTCATCCATTGAAAAAAAGATCAATAGTGAAAACCAATGGCCTCAAGAGAAAAGGAATCAGAAGTGGATGTAGGTTCGGACGACCGAACCACTATAAATTGATTTGCATTTCTTCTCCTGCCTTGATTTACTATTGCATACTGATTTACATACTAAGCAATCCTTACTTACATTTTTTGTTAATTATATTTTCGATACAGATTTATTGATCAAATTTTCAAATCGAAACTTTATTTCAAAAGTACTAATTCACCCCTCTAGTGCCTTTATGATCCTAACAAGCACCATAGAGCATTAAAACTTTATATTCGGCATGAGAAAGATCCATCCATAAGAGGCTAAAGTGTGCAGCGAGTTCAACATGTTGCAAGACCTTAAGAGATGTAGTTGGGGTTGTATTAGCAAGGAGTCACAATCTAGCAAGTGCGTTTGTGGGGGCATAATAATGCATAATTTATTCGATAAGGTAGAGTAGTCCAAGGGAATGGTGGTCTCCGAAACTTCCAGAGGGAATGATTCAAATAGATAAGTTACTCAAATGAGACAGATATCTGAGAGAGATAAGTCCTGGTTCTCCAAAGAGAGAATCATATGCAATGGACTACACATATAGAGGATGAGTATCTCAAGACAATAACTCCACAAAGCCTAATGGATCGAGCAAGCGGCGAGGAGTATGCTAGTCATAGGTGCCCTACAAGCTAATCACGTGAGTGATGGCACGTGTGACTTAACATGCAGTTTTTTTTGCTTATTATATTTTTGGTATTTTATTACTTTATATTGATTGTTGCATATACATATATTGTGATGTCCATATATCTGTGCAATGGGAATCAGATCGTGATGAGATCATGTTAATAAGACCAATTCACCTTTAAACACAAATCATAAATAATCCCGGTCATATGTTACTCGAGAGAGGCATTGAGATAACCGGGCAAACTGATGTGTTATATACCCATCCATATGATGGATACACATGGTCTCATACCTACTCGTGTGGGGACACTAGGGATATAGTACAAGTGCTCATTGGAGAATGAGTTCACTGATTGATCCGCTTATAGAATGCTGGATGGTTGATGATGCCTTATTGTCAGACAATGATTTCATAGTTCCAATAGTATATTTGGTCCTAGACTTGAGACACCAAGAATATCATGTATGAGTTTTTCATTCTTTAATACCAAACTTATAGGTCTGGAGGTTCCAGATCTAGCATAGCCAGTCATCGAGAGTGATAGCCAACATTATAAGGACTATTGAGTATCGATAGAGGATCATTCATTCTCGGTGTCATGAGAGGAATATCTCATGTGTTCTTACTCAAACAAATCTCTGGTCAAGGTCATTCGAATTGAGAGAGAAAGAATTCTTTGGGAGAATCCGATTAGAGCGAGACTCGAGTAGAAACCGTATAAGTCTAACAGCACTATGCCCGGTATATGGTCTCTGGGATATTAGATGGATAAGAGACTATAGATATAAGATAATTGAGGATAGATAGGTTCAATGGATTGGATTCTCCTGTGTCGTCTAGGGACTACGGCGTAGTGGCCTAATACGTTCGCAATCGATGAGTCGAGTGAATTATTATTGAGATAATAATTCACTAAGCCAGAAGAAGTTCTGACATATATGACTCACGACTAGCTCAATATTAGGCCTAGAGGGTCACATACATATGGTAGGCGTTGCGATGAGTAGAGGTTCAGATATGAGATATCCGTCGGAGCCCCTATCTTATTGGATATCCAATAAGCCCCTGAATTATTGGATCATATGGATGAGATCCAATAAGAGCCAATGAGAGATTATTAGATTGAGATCCACTAATCTAATATGCTTGGGTAGTTGGATGAAGATTCAATACCCAATAAGGCAGGATCCATTAGGGTTAAGTTGACATGAAACCTCTATAAATAGGAGGGAACTAATGGTTCATAGGCTAGAACCTTTTTGGATTCTCATCTCTTATTCTCCTCTCCCATTCTCCTCCCCAAATAGTAGGTCTGGAGATTTGAGGAGAATCGTCGTAACCTTACTATGTGGATCACCGCTAGAGAGGAAGATTCTTAACCTCCTTCACCCTCTCCTAGATATCTATAGGGATTCAGGGATATATGATCTCCCTATGTAACATAATATTTTATATATATAGTTTTAAGTTTCACGATTTTTACGCACTAATCTTCGCACGATGATGAACACATCTTTGGGAAATTGAAGATTTTATTTTTAATGTTCTTCCGCTGCGCATATGATGTCGCTCCTAGATTTCCCTATAGAGTGGTTATATAATATCGCATGAGGTAATGTATTGATGGATGCATTGCAAGATCAAGTGGGGAGCAACATAAAGCAATACCAAATAAAGGCACACTTAGAGTCGATATAGAGATCGGACCCAATGGAGGGTTGACCCATGAAATGGTGGGCGCGAGAGCCACCGTCAACTCAATGCAAATGAAGGAGCGGAGCAACTTAGGTGTAACTTGGTGAAGTACCCAAGCCGTATTAAGGGAGTCGACATAGAAGATGAAACATGGAGCGAAGACACAAAGCTTTCCTAGATAGAGGTCAAGGACATGAACTCTTGTAGAGGTAAGAGCATGATCATGTTGTTCCATGGGTCCCTCATTTTGATATAGCAGACTCATCTTGCATAGTGCTAAAGATGAATGGAGCTTCAAGACACACACACCTTATCTCAAAGATACATTTGACGGAGAACCAAGATGACTCAACTTGCGAATGCAAAGTTGGGGTCAGAAGGCCTTAGCACTTGATAAGAAGACGTGAAGGCAGGTACTCTTAAAGAATACACCATATTGCTACCGTTCAAGTTGTCATGAAGGAAGCAATACACAATGAAGATTATACTAGTGGGGGTAGAGGCCTAGATCCAAATAATGGTACAATAATTTCAGCAAAGTCGATGGACTTCGGGAGCTACTAAGCGATGGACTATCCTAGAGTCATGCTTCGTCTGGATGTGACCCGAGGGCGAGTGGACAAACATTAATTATCAAAGGAGAAAACACAATCGAATGTAGAAGAAGCATTACAATGTATTGGCAAAGGCCACGCATGAAGAGATCATAGTCCAAGTTTATCCCATAATGATCAGAATATAATGAAAATGTCATCAGGAGAAGACATGGTGCAGCAGATTATGGTAGAATAGTTTGTGGCAATAAGATACACACAAAACTAATCCTACGAGGGATTATATCATATGAAGGTATGATTGGGAGCTATTATGAGCTTCATTTCGATGAATAACATGATGACAAAAAGGATTATGGATTCAATAAATGAGTGTCATGGTACTGTAGAGGCGGGTTTTCCGTGTATGTATCGAATTTTATATCAAATAAAAGTCTTAGTTATCAGCATTTGGGGGCTACGTACCATTGAGGGAGAAGTTCGAATGCAAGTACTAATGAGTCCTATAAGGGGACTTAATCATACTGAGGTATGATCAGGGTGGTTGGAGAGTTGGACTACTCCAGAGCTCATATTCGCTTAAGGGAGTCCGTAAAGTCAAAGGACAAGGCCAAGTAAGCGAAAGTTGCTATCAAGTAAACTAAGGAGAATAAAATCAATGTGAGCCCCTGCAACTTGATGGTGGAAGCCATGTATTAGAGTTAGATTTCTTTCCATCGACGAAAGGGAACTACTCAAAGAATACATAGGTGTTGAAGTAGGTGGTCGAAAGGGGCGAGGAAGCAACGACAAGTGTAGAGGGACTTAGCTACCCAAAAACAAGTATCAATTAAAATGGAGGTGGACTCGAAAGACTGCCCACGGAGGCAGATCTATCGATTGTAAAAAAAGATATGTAGATGCGAAGCGATAGATATTAGGACCATGGGCATGACAACGCCATAGTACCGTAGAGACGGGACTTTCGTGGAGTCATCGATCCCTTACTCTTATCGAGGGAGAGCACTTGGTCATAAAAGGGGCCGAGGAGGTAGAAAATGCAGAGACAAACTCTAAGTACTGAGACAAAACTAAAAGGCAAATGCTAGAGAACTTTATAAGACCAGTGTCAACGAGCTTCTCATCAAGATAGCCAAAAGTTAAAGACTTTGGGTTGTTACAAGAGTGCTCAACTAAGAAATGAAATATGTAGTACGCGGTGTTATACTTTTGCTACTTAGGAGTAGGTGACGCAAATGATGAAGAAGATGATACAATCCAAGAGGCGACCAAAACTATTAGAAACTTGCTCTAAGTTAGGGTAAAAACTTCTTGCATTTCAGAAGTTTGATGACATTGAGAAGGTGAATCACAGTAGTTAACTCAATACAAGGAGTACCAACACTTCAAGTACTTCGGAAGTGTGAGCAAAGAGCGGGTGAAGGCTAGTAACTAGCTTGATGCATGAAGTACAATCCTCGAGGAGGCGAGCAAACTCGAGTAACCTTTGCCTTCTCAACTCTTAAGAGAATGACCAAAATCGAGTATCCTAATTTTCTTATCTATTAAGTAGAGGAGCTTTGGACATGTTCAAAGACTCTTCGAATAAATATAATGGAAGATAATAGTTATCAAATCCTCACCAATGATGATCAGTACTATTGAGAGTAGATTATTTACTTTATTTTCCAACAGAATATCAATCAAAAGTGGAAGTAATGCGAATCTACTTGGAAGTGACAACTAAGTGAAAAAAGAATTAATGGGCAAAGTTTATAGAGGAATGATAAAAAAACTTCAAAGTCTACGAGGCGATACTCGTTAAAGCTCCAACAAGCATTCACTCGGTTCAAGTGGCATGAGTCATTTGATAGACTAGTACATACCAAGGATAGACTGTTCTTTCATATGAGGGATTTGTAAGAATCAATAGGGATTAACACAACTCAACCGACCTTACACTAGAGAGTTAGAGTCATTGGTGAATTGAAGCAGCATGATAGATTAAAGTTTGATTATTCAGCAATAGTGGAGGAGTACAATTGGGAGCCAAGAGGTGTATTGTAGCTGAAGCAGAAGATTAAAGACTTAGCAAAGACGAAGAGATGTAGAATCTGCAAAGGCTTCGACGAGGATGTCGAAGAAATAAGTGGGGGAGAATGTCATTGGTAAAATTATAAACATGGTGTTTGATGTAATGCTCATGTATATCCGTGTCTTTTGGTTTTGTTTATACTTTGCACAACATGTAGGGATTGACAATAGATTTAGCAACCCTAGTTTGGTTGGCTTCAGTGGTCGCTTTAGGCTTGTACATGAAGATTGTGTCATGAGGATGCTTGTGGACATTTCGGTCTATAGTTGACCATTTTAAACTCTTTGTTGCGCGATCGTTCATAGCTTGTAAAGTTTATTTATAATTTGCATCCTGAGTGAAATACTTTTTCTAATATGTTTTATCTTTTGTTGGTCCTAAGGAATCATAAGAGGTTTTGGAGAGATCAACCTTTACGGATGGACATGGAAAAGTGACAAACGACTTAGTAAAACCAGCTAAGTTTATAACAATTTGGCAGTTTCTTTCATGATGTGGAAGGGGTAGTCAGCGGGGTAGGTTTCAACTACTATTGCATGAAGGAACATGAATTAGGTTCAGGAATCCGGCTCGGTTAGGCGGGGACTTGAGTTTGATCCCACGCCCTGCATACTGCCATCGCAAGCCATCGTGTTCTGCCGACCCTACTGGGAAAACAAACATATTTAGATCCGATTCAATTTTGGGTCTAGGACTCGATAGTATGAAAAATCTCAATTTGACTGACACAGATGTCCTTAAATTTATCACTTATATACTTCCTTATACGGTGATATCCAATGAGAAATAATATATATGATTAGCTTAACTATTGTAGTTTCAACCTTGCATAATAGGTTATTAAAATATAATAAGTTAATACATTATTTTTAAACTTTATATTTAATTTCACTCGATCTTATTGTCTTGTCCTCTTAATAAGTTAATACATTGTGTTATCCTCTTATCATAGAATTCCTATGATCAAATCTAATTAACTCATCAGAGATTGTCTCCCCCTTCTCTTACTCTCTATAATCTTACTCCCTTCTCTTAATCTCAATTTAGTATATATAGTTTTTCTTTTATTTATTGAATATCAAGTAATTTTCTCTAAAGTATTGTTAAGTTAAAATTTGATTATCTGAGATAAATATTGATTCCAAGTCAATCAAAATCCTATTTCGTGTTTGCCTCCTGTTAGTGTCGGAAATAATTGAATCTAGAAAATATTTAATATTATAAAATTATATCGAGGGCATGCTTGATAAGACTCATCCAATAATTAAGTTAACTTAAGAGTTACGATGTCAATAAAGTATTAAGAGTAATAAAAGTAAAAATACAAACTGAAAATTGCTTTATGTTTTGGAAGGCACACGAGCCTTTTATTGTGTGGCTCTAGGATTGTTATACTCATTTATGTGCATTAATATCGGAGAGTGTTGTTTTTTTTAGTACTTAGATGTAGTACTAGGGTGTCGATCATATAATATTGAGGTGTTGATTAATTTATTATTTTTTCTATTATTTCATCCCTCACCTTTTGCGTCAGGCCTTATAAGTGTAACGAGTCGAGGCACAATGAAACCTTTAGTGAGCTACCAATACCAATAAAGTTGAGAAAGATATTTCAAACTGTATTATGTAGAGTGCTTTAGGTCATGTTGGTCATGCTATCATCATAGAGAGCGTTTACTATGCTTCAGATTGTGTCGATTGCGCTATCATCATATAGAGCACTTCAAACTATATCGATCATATTATCATTATAAATAGTGCTCTAGGCAGTGATGGTTGTGCTGTCATAGTAGAAAGCGCTTCAGGTCATGTTAGTTGTATTGTCATGATAGAAAGCAATTTAGGCCATGTGATTATACTATCATTGTAGATAACACTCTAGGCCATATTGATCATACTATTAGGCTTGAGTGGTTCATTGATCAAGATTGTGGCTTTCCTTGCACATTTTGTTTATACGTGCGAGATGTCACCATCACCTTTCTCACTTGCAAGTATATAGTTTTGGTCATTATGTGATAATCGTTTAGATTTGATTCATGAGACCTTGTAATAATAGCCTCACAATTCTTATGTAGCACCTCTGCATGCTTTCATGTGTCGATTATCAAAGCTATTTGAATTTTGAAATATCGTATTAATGATCTCTATAACTCTTAGTCGTTCTAATGGTATTGCATTACCTACTACTTGAACCGACGAGTAGTCAAATGATTACTTAGGGTAACTCGAGAGTTACCTTTGACTCATATAAATTGTGAGTTAGTCTCATTTGTTGCCTAACCTTTAATCGATGCAGAGCATTTAGACTTTTGCTTTTGAATTCCTTCGACTTCTAACTTTTAACTAAGACTCGAATGTCTTTTGATTCTTCCTCCTCTAAGAGGAGGTATTAAAAAATGTTTAATAGACCAAGTCAAGTTTATCGACCATTTTCTCATCAAACAAATAAAAACATATATTGTTCTGATTTTTTTTAGATGTTGAGACCCTCTTGGCCAAAGCGAGTAAATAAAAAAATGTTGAATCTTTAATGCACATGTCATAGAACCCGAACAATAAGATTAGCATCGCGATAATAGGGAGCCTTTGACATTTTTTTGATGAAAGTCCTGAGATAATGCCCAGAGTTTAATGTCATATGAGCAAATAAAAACTTCTTGTATTACAAAGTCATGATAAAGTAAAAGTGGAGAGGGAAACGAAGATAATCTCTAATGTATTAGTTAGTGCAAGTCTAAAAATAATTAATTCAAATTCAATCGAAATATAAAAGACCTCCTATATATTATTCAGGTTGGAGGTAGAGACAACTTAATCAAAATCGAATGAGCTCACGGGGGTGGCATGATTCTATTGCTCAATGGTATAAAAATAGTGATAAATTTACCTTCCAAGTGACAACTAGTATAATTATTATTATATATAGTTGATATCGTTTGATTCAATTAAAAACACATCTGATTCTAGTTATTTTTCTCCCTTTTTTTTTAATTATTTCTTCACTTGAGTGTAAAATCGACATTCCACACCAGATGAAATAATGATTACGTATATACAATTCATACGCTTAGTTGGTGAGGTTAACATCATCGACTAAGGTTTTAAAGCATGACTCGACTATTAATCAAATTTAATGTATTAAATATGTCGTATTTGGATTATCATGTCATTATTGGATTAATCAGTTCATGCCGCATTGCAAGTCGAAACTTTGCTGGAGAGGATTAATCATGTCGTCACTCTTGATATGGTTTGACTCGATCTGCTCATCGCATCGGTCATTTGGATTAGGTGAGGCTACACATTAGCCGGGTCAAATTTAGATATGAAAGTTGGATGCTTTCATTTGTCGAGTTGAATCGAAAGTTGACTCGATTCATTGACACCCTTAATTACCCTTCTTATCATCTTCGTTATTATTAGTATTATTTTAATTAAAGAAGGAAAATCTAAGAATTCAGTCCGCGATCAATTAATATTTTGTTATTCTTATTCATGGAGCATTATATATACATACTCATATGTCAAACCAAAATTGAGCTTGGAAACACGATTCCATGAACTTTCGAGAGATGTCAAATAGTTTCGCTGGTTAATGCATTAACTATCGATAACAAGTTCAGAAATCAAATGTCATCTCTACCACTTAACTTTGAGAAAAAAAAGAGTATATATATATATATATATATATATATATATATATATATATATATATAACATGGCATCATTTGCCATTTAAAATTTAGAAAAAATATACTTTTTGAGATGCTAATTATAATTTAAATAATTGAATCCCTTCTTGTCTACACCATTACCTTTTTTTTAAAATTATTTATAAATAATATTATTTTAATTTACATTTAAAATATAAAAAATGTATTTTTTATATGATGTCAACTAGAAATTAAACATTTTGGGTTTTATAGAAATTTACATCTAACAACTAAATTACATTCAACTATATGAGAAATATTTACAAGTTTTTAGGTTTTATAGAAATATATGTAGAAGAATAAATATAAAATTCATTGATATTGAAAGTATATATATATATATATATATATATATATATATATATATATATATATATATATATATATATATATATATATATATATATATAGTTTTTCATTAAAGGATTAGGATTAATTATATATTATTTTTTATTTATATTTTGATATTTATACTTTTAAAAATTATATTAAGATCTTTACGGCTTTATTAAAAAGATAATTTTATAGGATTAAAAATCAGGAGAGAGAAATTTTATTAGAGTAACGAGATCAAATATTTTATTTTTATAAAGATAAAATTTTTAATAATAATTTTTAAAATATATGAATTAAGATGCTAAATATAACTAATTAAAAAAGGTAATTTATAATTAGTCTAAATGATTATATAAACCTTTGTCAAGCAAGCTTGGTTCTTAACGTCCGTTCATCGCCTCTGGTTTATTCTTCTCCACGACTCCCTTCTCAAAACGACTTCAACGTAAACGCGCAGCGAGACAGAGAGAAAAAGTCCAGGTCCGGATCCACTAGAAGTCACATAGCAAATAAAGCCCTTACTACCGTTCACAGCGCGACGCGTGTCCATAACACCGGATATGACGGAGCGGGTTTTAAAAGCCCTCTTGTTTTCTCATCCCATGGACACTGTCGAGAAAGGAAGGATCCTAAGAATGGCGATCGATCCCCCCTTCCGCCTTCTCCTCCACCTCCGCTTCCTCATCGCCCGTCACCAAATATAAAGGAAGGGGAGGAGGTTTGATTCCCGGTCCTTCTCTTCCGTCCCACATTTCGCCATGGAAGCCCTCGCGGAGCTCTGCGACCTCGTGGCGCAGAACCCCGACCTGTTCGCCGACAAGCTTTCTTGGATCTGTTCCCGCTGCCCTCCCTCCCTCAACCGGTCCACTCCCGGCGGCGCCTCCGCGGTCCCTCCTCGCGTATCTCGCTCCCAGCTCCACGCCCTCGTCGCCCTCGTCCGTCTCCTCTCACGGTGCGCCACCGCCCCCGCCTCTGCCCGTGCTCCCCTCCTCGACTTCCTCCGCGCCGCCCCGTCCGTCGCTTTCCGCCCCTCCTTCTGGCCCCAGGCCTTCTCCTTCGACCAGATCTCCCTCTTCTTCTCCGACCTCCTCCGGTACACCGCCCAGGCTGCTGACCTCTCACCCGACCTCTCCGCCGACCTCTCCGCCTTCTTTGGTGGAACCGTCGTTGCCGTTGTCTCCATCCTCAGCGGTGGCGGCGACGGAGACCCGGCCATCGCCCGCACCTTCCTCGTCGCCATCTCCAGGAGCTGCCCCCCGATCGGTCCCGCTGAGTCTGAGCGGCTCGTCGGATGCCTCCTCGACCAATTCGCCTCCCGCGGGGCCGAAGAGGCTACATCTGTTTCCTCACTCTCCGAGAACTCGTCGTCGTGGAGCTCCTCAGTGCAGAGCACGCCGTCGAAGGGGAAGACTAAAGATGAAGATCGGGAGACCGCTGACGACGCTGCGAGCGAGGTCTCCTCTGTGACTCCTATGGGGAATGGGAGCTCCGGTGGCATTGCAGGGAGCGGTGCAGATCAATTAATATCCAATGAGGGGCCGGGAGTGGTGAGGCAGGACATGGTGGTGTTTGAGGAGGAGACCGTGGACAGGTTAGAGAAGCAGGAGATCGCATTCAGGTTATTTGGACAGATGATGGATAGAAACGGGGCGATCAACTCCGAGCATTTAGAGCAGGTTAGAAAGGTGGCCACGAAACAGATCAAGTCTTTGCCAGCATTTCTAAAGGTTAGTTTGTACCTCTTTTCCTTTTTTCTTTAATCAAAATAAACACACTCTTATACTCTTCCATCTATAACTCATGAAGGTCCTTATTTATGCTGCTTATTCAGGTATTGTTCTAAAATTACTTTCAACGAATTGTGTCATCTTTCCTGACCACAATTAGTATTAGAGTGAAATGTTTTGTATAAAAAAGGGGGGCAGCATGAATTTAAAATAATGTTTAAACTTGACCAAATCAGTACAAGAATCTTAGCTCGCCTAAAATTAAAAGTGAATTTCTAATGTTGCAAGAATTTAATAGTCTATGGTTTTTCTGATCTGAATTACTGGACTGTGATGTGTGGACGACTGCTTTTTGTTTGGTTAGGATGACTAAAGTTCCTTTTTGATTATCCACTTCCAGGTTCGAAAACGTGACTGGAGAGAACAGGGTCCACAGCTGAAAGTTAGAATAAATACAAAGTTGTCCTGTTGTCAAGCAGCAATAGTAGTGCAGATTAAGAGCCTCATCTCTCTAGATTCAGATGGGAAATCTTCCAAAGATCTATTGCGTCGAACACTTGCCTTACTCCTGGATGCTGCAGAAGCTTGCATAGTCTCTTTATGGCGAAAATTGAAAAAATGTGAGGAGCTGTTCAGCACATTACTCAGTGGAATTAGCCAAATAGCCGTGTCTCGTGGGGGCCAGCTGTTGAGAGTGTTGCTCATTCCCCTGAAGCCACTTGTCCTGACCACCTGTGCTCAGGTCTGCTTCTGGCTTTTATTGGATATGGATATTGCTCTTCTTAACCCACATCAAGTTATGAACATATATAATTAGCTTTTGGTGTTTGCTCCTTGGAACAGGCTGATATGTCAGGAAACAATCAGGGAACTATGTTTGAGACTGTCACAAAGCTATGTTGTGAAATAATTGAGTTTGGATGGAGCAAAGATAGGGCTCTTGTTGACACTTTTATCATGGGTTTAGCTTCATGCATTCGGGAAAGGAATGACTATGAGGAGCAGGTATGGAAAACTGTTCCTTCCTAGACAAAGTGGTTCTGCTTCTAACAACCCTTAGGAAGTTCAATATAGTTGTTTTTGTATATAACTGGACCAGCTTATTTATAGAGGATTACTTTGAATGATTAGATTGCCATTGACATTGCACTTCATATTTTGTAAGCTCGTTAACTTTTTAGATGAAATTAATAAAACATTAAAATTTTTTATTCCTGTAATGGATGATAGAGCTGTGCACCAGGTTGTTTTCTAATGCTAAAGTTTATTTTAATTGCTATGCCATAATGGAGCTTTATTCGCCTATGTGGCTTTTGTTTCTTGTTTCTTGTTTCAGTGTCATTTGAGTTTTGCCTTCAGAAAACAATATATGTTGGATTCCCTACATAACCTATTTTCTGTTGCAGGATGGGAAAGAAAAACAGGCTGTTCCTGTTGTCCAGCTGAATGTCATATGTCTCCTTGCTGACTTGAGCTCGTCAGCGAATAAGTGGGAAATCGTAGACATGATTTTGCCCCTCTTCATTGAGAGTCTTGAAGAGGGAGATGCTTCCACTCCAAGTTTATTACGTCTCCGAGTATGAAACCTTGTCTCCTACGAATGTATATGCTAGTGTTTAGTGTTAAACTGTGTGTCTTGTTAGGCTTTTGTGTAGTTTTAGTTTTATCATTTTGATTTCTTCTGATGTAACTGTTGTCATCCATAGTGTGGCAATCTTGTTGAAATGATTTTCATAAATATTTCAGCTATTAGATGCCGTATCTCGCATAGCTTGTTTGGGTTTTGAGAAGTCCTATCGTGAGACGGTAGTTTTAATGACTAGAAGCTATTTGGATAAACTCAAGAATATTGGATTGACAGAAAACAAAACACTGCCCTCAGAAGCTACTACGGAGCGAGTAGAGGTCTGTTTAGTTGTTTCTTTGGACTCCATATTATGTGCTACTTCACAAACATCTAATTTGTCATTGTTTGCTAACTGCTTCAACTATATTCTAGACACTTCCTGCAGGGTTTCTTCTGGTTGCTTCTCGTCTTACCGCCGCAAAACTAAGGTCTGACTACCGCCATAGGCTATTATCTTTATGCTCTGATGTGGGACTAGCTGCTGAATCACAAAGTGGAAGGTAGGGTTTTGATGGGTGACAGGTCTTTGTGTCAATTTTGTTACACTTCATGTAGGTAGCCAAGCCTATGCACCAATCTTTTCAGGGGCTTGATGTATGGGCAGCCACCTGATTGTGGACGTTGCCCCTGCTGCCCAATATGAAGGACACAGAAAATGTCAAGCACTGTTAGCTGTGTGCTCAGTCTTGTATCATAGCAACCTGTGGAACATTTGAAGTTTTGGTTATCTAAAGCTCAAGGAGTTCTTTTTATGTTTCTCTCTTTTGTTATTCTCAGTGTGATGCTTTTGATTTTGTAGGAGTGGTGCCGATTTCTTAGGGCCATTACTGCCTGCAATTGCAGAAATCTGCTCTGACTTTGATCCTGCAGCCAATGTTGAGCCTTCTCTATTAAAGCTATTTCGAAACCTATGGTTCTATATTGTTTTGTTTGGCTTAGCACCTCCGATTCAACAAAATCAGATCCAAACAAAGCCAGTATCAACATCGTTAAATACTGTGGGAAGTGTTAGCACCATACCTCTTCAAGCTGTGGCTGGGCCATACATGTGGAATGAGGAATGGTCTATGGCTGTCCGACGCATTGCAAAAGGAACACCACCTCTGGTAAGCTAATAAAAGCATCATAATACTTCTGCGGAATATCTTCATCTTACATCAGTTGTTGTACCATATCAAATACATTTAATGAAACCATTTTTCAGTTCTTGCAAGCAGATACTGCTTTTTCACATACGACATGCTAAGTTTTTTGAGTATACATGCAACATCCATCTTTTACTCTTTGAAACAAACTTGTGTGATGCTTGCAAGCTTCCTTTTTTGTTGTCCTTGTATAATTGATAACTTTTCTTCCATATCAGCTCTTTCATGTTTTAAGGTTTGCAACTGTTTTTTTGTAGGATCAAGAGTTAGTTTTTTGCAGTGACAAAAGTCTTAAAATCTGAATCATCTTATGTTAACTAGATTGCTAATTAATGATGCTAATAATTGTTATTTGAATATTTACTTGATGGATAATGGTTCTGTATTATGGCAATGGACATGTTTGTGATAGGTTGTTAGTTCAGTGAAATGGCTTGAAGATGAATTGGAGCTAAATGCACTTCACAACCCTGGAAGTCGTCGTGGCAGTGGTAACGAGAAAGCTGCTGTTGCTCAGAGAGCTGCCCTTTCTGCTGCATTAGGAGGACGAGTTGAGGTAGCAGCAATGAGCACAATTTCAGGTTCAAATGAAATCTTTGTTAAAAAGACGTCCTATTTTGCTTTACTTCTTTTTTTAATCTTTGCATCTCGTAGGATCTGATTCAAAGTGCTGTTCTGGCTATGATTGGCTTAGTAAAAAGTAGATTCATCTAGCTAGGAGAAGAGAACAATCTATACTAATATTGTTTGAATTTTTATTTGAACAACAGGTGTTAAGGCAACATATCTTCTTGCAGTAGCTTTTTTGGAGATAATACGGTTTAGTTGTAATGGTGGCTTACTCTCTGCTGACCCCTCTTCGACTACATCAAAAAGTGCGTTCAGTTGTGTGTTTGAGTATCTACTTACTCCAAACTTGATGCCTGCCGTGTTTCAATGCTTGACTGCAATCGTGCATAGGGCTTTTGAAGCAGCAGTATCATGGCTGGTAAGCTTTTGATGCTTTTTGAAATATGCACTTTCCTTTTTATATGGTGCTTTGTTTTTTACTTGAAAACTTTTATATCATACATTTATTTTATTCTGGTTGTTACTCAACTATGGATGTTGACCAGGCATCTCTCTAGTTTATTGTATGTGGTATATGGTTTCTATTATTCATCCATATGAATTGTGTCAGATGTGTCAATAAGATGAACACCAGATTCCCAGAAAACATTTTTGGATAGGTTTTAACAATAAAATGAATGACTATAAACAAACATTTTCTGATGTATTATTGCATTTTCACAACATTCTAAATCAAGTTATTTTGTCAAAGTATGCTTATTTAGTTATTTTTGTGATGTATGTTCTAACTCTTGCATTTGTCTAATATATGATCTTTTTAAACTTATTTTTGTATATGTGCCAATATATCAATCATTATACTGTCTTGTTTTTGCCAGATTAGACATGTACATAAACACATCTGAATTCATTCACACTGCTTAAATTTTTAAGTTTGCTAAATATTTTATTGATGCATTTATTTATCTATTTGCCTGTTCTTCTGATAAATTTTACATCTAATGTCAAGGAGGATCTTTATATGCTCTTTCTTAAAATGGTCAGAAAAAAGCTGCTCTCTAGTAGGTGATAATTGCGATGATCCTTGTTTATTTGAACTCATACTGTTAAGAAAAACAGCAAACGATTGATCTCCACCATGCAGGCACTTAAATTGTGCAGAGCATGAATGTTTTGCATTTAATCCCCATTCGGTTTTATAAGATTGTTGTTTGATACTTTGACCTGTTATCGAGTGAAAGTGGAAGTTCTTGAAAATATTAGTTAAGGCAAAATATTATTTTATGGTGATATTTATGGATAATAAAATAAAAAATCTTTGGATTAGGTATTATTTATGGTGTTTTTTCACCAAACCAAAAAGGCTGAAAGGAAATAAAAAGTTATTCAAGAAATGAGTGAAATTAGATGCTAGCTTTGGTTATCAGGTTATCAAGGAAATAGAAAGTAAACTGATACACCATTAACAAGTTTTATATAGGCCTACTTGAACTGTTACACTTGATTATTCAAGTTCTCATATATGCATAATTGAACTGTTACACTTCAATGTTAAGTTGCTCGTATGTGCAGACATCAAAATGGCTCAGTGTTGGCAAATGTTAAAGCATCAATATGATTTCTTTGCAAGGAATAGGCTGCAGAAGGTTATTAATTTTTAGCCATTGGAAGGATATTTAAAATATTTTTAGCATGGAATTAAGACATCTTTATAATATCGTGATCTGTGGCCGAGTCTTGGTGCATGGTGAGGTTTCTGCTGCCTGATCTAGGTGATCATGTATATAATTTAATGATTGGGGTGCCTCTTTGCTATAATTTCACGATTATCTTTCCAACAATCATTAACAATGCTATACTATAGGGGAGTTCTCTACCCAACTCTTTATTTACATAATTTTTCAGCATTGTCATCATTATTCTCTGGGCCTGTACTGTTAGCTCCTTAGTTAATATTGGTTTCCACCTCTACCTTGTGCTCATTTGACATGTCTACCAAGACTACTCTCAACCCAGAACATTTACTATAGATGAAAAATGGCACATGAGAGCTATTTCAGGAGAGAAGTCTTCATTTCTGCACAAATTTGAGATGTTCTGCTCATGGTATGCAATTTCGAATGGTACCGTTTGGTACGGGTGGTACGTACCGGTCCGACGGCATATCGGTACGCGGACTGCCCGCTACCGGACGGACCGTGCTACAGTAAGAGGAAATCGCTCGGTAAGCCCTGGTGTACCGTTTGGTATGCCCTAATGTACTGCTCGGTACGCTGGTACCGTACCATATCGAGCCAACCTTGAAACACCGGTACGGTACGGTATTGCATACCTTGGTTCTGCTTAAGGATAAAAAATCTGTTACTAAATATATACATGGTTTTTTGGATGAGGAAAGGAGCTAAAGAAGAAATTTGAAGGACAAGAAAAAATAGATACCAAGCTACGCAACCAGATGATAATCTGAGTAATATGTCTGCCACCAATAAGAGGCATTTTAATTAGACTTTTGACAACTAGATGGTGAGAGTGAGGCAAGCCTTAATCACCAATTTTATGTGATTTGATTTTCTCAGATCATTAATAACCATATCATGCTACGCAACCAGATGATAATCTGAGTCTAATATGTCTGTCACCAATAAGAGGCATTTTATTAGACTTTAACAACTAGAAGGTGAGAGTGAGGCAAGCCTTAGTCACCAATTTTATGTGATTTGGTTTTCTCAGATCATTAATAACCAGCTGTTCATTTTTTCAACTGCTTAAATCTTATATCATAAATAAAAGGAATTCTAAGCTTGACATCTTGTAAAGAATCGAGTAATCAATTGCTAACTTTCATGTCAACTCTTTGGGCCTGTGACAACTGACAATATCTTAATCTAATTCGAGTGTATCATCTGGTTGTTGCATTCTATTAATTATAATTGCTACCACTGTTTTTTTTATTGGGATTGAATTGTGGCAAATTCTTATATAGTAATTAGCTTTATTGATTATCTAGGAGGAAAAAATATCTGATATAGGACAAGAAGCTGAAATAAGGGAATCGGTTCTTTCTGCTCATGCGTGCTATCTCATAAAGAATTTGTCACAAAGGGATGAACATGTCCGTGATATTAGTGTTAATTTGTTAACTCAGCTGAGAGAAAAGTTTCCACAGGTTAGTTCTCCCTTTATGTTGGCTGGATGATTCTCATACGTTTCTTGCGATCTTTCAGTTATTTTGTTGTAAAAACTGGTTGTTTTGCCTGCAGGTATTATGGAACTCTTTGTGCTTGGATTCACTTCTTTTTTCAGGTCATAATGAATTACCATCTATTCAAGTACATGATCCTGCTTGGCTTGCCACAATTCGCTCTTTATACCAAAAAATTGCTCGAGAATGGATCACTACTGCTCTTTCTTATGCTCCATGCACTACACAGGGTCTTCTACAGGTTTGCTCAAGGAATAAATAAGCTGTTCTTACATGATTAGGATCTTAATGAATTTATGTCAATTGTGGTTGAAAAAAAAGCTTCTTCAGTTAGAGTTGAATTCTACTTTATGAGTTTTATGATGAGATTTATGTTTTTGTAGACTAATAACCAAGTTTTAAATACCATTCGAACATTTGATGGTACAGTCGATATGGTATTTACTGGTTTGACAATCAGCCAAGATGAGGGCTACATAATTTCTTATGATTGGTTCAATATGGGCTTTACTGTGCTGTAAAATCACTTTACCGGGTTTACTAGACCATGTTTTACTTTTTAACAATTCTCTGTATCATTTTTTTAAATTTCTTCTTTCTTCTTTGTCTTTTCTTGATTTCTCTACTCTCTTTTTTTTCTTCCTTTATTTTTCCCCTCCTCCCCATTGCATTCACTTTTGCCTCCACCCTGCCGCATTATCGGTGTCTTCTCTTCCTTTGTACCACATCGGGCTTATTGGATAGTAAGCTAATTGTTACTGGTATCCACCATCAACTCCATTTTTTTTACTTCTTTTCTTATATTTCTATATTTCTTCATACCAAGTTGCCGTCTCTCCACCTCCTCTTGCTTCACTCCATTGTTTCTTGTTGCCTCGTCGTGGCCTCTCATTCATCGCCTGATGTGTAATTCTTTGGTTTTGTTCCACATTAAATATGAGAGAGAAGTTGAGTTCGCACATAGAGATAGATGAGTCTTCTACTATTAACTTGGATTTAAATATTTTATATCTATGGTTAAGAGTGGTCAAATTATCCCATCGGTTGGGTTGTGACAAATAATACTTGTGGATGAGGCGTGAGGACATTGCGTGGAGCCACCACCAATAGGCGGAGACTCACATGCACTACACTAGGGTTTTTGATGAGGACATCAAGTCTTAAATGAGAGAGATGGTAATATCCTGATTTATACCTATATCAAATGTTGCAGGAACATTGGACTGGTTTATGAGGTGTTAACTTGAACTAAAACATTTTGGGCTAGTGGTTCACATCCATTAAGGGAATGGGATAGTTATTCTAACCCAATGGGTCATGATATGATTACCTGACCTCCTCTTCTCTCTCTCTTTGCTTCTTCCGGCTGATGGCAACCAGTACTACTTCATACCAACAACCAGTATATGTAATTTCAATATCATACATGTCCGACCACCAATCAGTATTGGTACAGACTTGAGATTTAGTCCTTGGTTAGGTGTCCGTTAAATGTCTTACCACACATGTGCTTGCGTGGTCTGATCTTTCTATACATCATATTAGGTTGTATCAGAATTCATGTTGGTATGGCTGACTTTGTTGGTCCAAACTTCAATGTATAGATGCTTAACATAATCTACGGATGCTTTCAACTAGGTCCACCAGTATGTGGCTGATACATTAACAATTTTTTTGGCTCATTATTATATCCAAGATTTTTATTACTACATTTAATTGGAAGGTGTAAAGATTCAAAATATATACTCTGATTTCTAACAAAGAGAAACCTGCATATATTGGCAGTTTGATGCCAGTATATACATATGCTGGGCCATGGAGACGCAAATTTCTTTGCTTACATTATATAGGATATATTATTCTCGAGGCATCCAAGTTTACTTTTATCGAAGTTGGGATTTTATGGCCTCGTTGTTGTTGTTATTTGTTGTATACAAGTTTAGTTGTAGTTTGATTTATTCTTGTGCTGGACATCTAGTCTCGACCAAATTTGTCACTTTTGTAGGGATGGGATCACAATAAAAATGCAATGAAACAGTTGACAGCTAGGTTATTTTGAAAGCCTTGTTTCACCACCCTGTTTCCTTTTCTGGACTCAAATACTTTTTCCTCAGTGTCTTCTATATTGAAGGGTCCTTGCCTGAGAAAAAGAGGCTTATGAATGTTCTTGTGATGAAAGAAAAAAAAAAAAACAAAGTTGCTTGGCCTAATCTTCTTCTCTTTCATCTCTATTCTCACTTTTTTTTCTTCTTCCTTCTCATTTGCTGATTTATGAAATATTTTACTGAATTTATGCCATTGAAAATTCAATATTGTGGTAATTAAGGTTATCAACATGCTGATGATGATTCTAGACAGGTAGATTGGATGAATTTGTATTATTTGGGTTGGTTTGGATTCTCCCATGCTTAGACTTAATAAATGAAAGAATACACGATGTCTATTATGGGCGGATTAGTTAAGCATGAAGGGTTTGTCAGTCCATAGATGCTTTTCATAGTATTGAGCAGAGTTCTTGCATGAAATGACATTGGTGATAGCCTCAATTGGAAAGTCAAATTTCATTAGAACCATTTAGCAATGATCTGACCTATCTCCATTCATCTTCTGATAGAATAGCCCTAAACTAAATCAGCTTTGGTTTCCCATTGTACAATGTCGACTTATTGAGGCCTAAAATGCTAGTTAGACGTCTGTTTGAAACCTCTTAGGCAACATAATTGGTCTGCCATAACAAAAGACAAAATTTGATGCTCCAAATGGAACTTTTCTCTGTGCTGATTGGATGATTAAGCTTATATAGTTCCTTGGTGCATCACAACAATTGCATCACATTGAATACTTTTTATTTGTGAAACATTTTTGGACCAGAATGCAGGAGAGGTGTCACTATGCTCTTCTTAAGTTACTAATACACATATACATATAATGAGACATTTAATTGACATTAAGGTTTGCATATCACACAAATTATAATGAGAAATTTCTTTGGCACACTAGAGTTGTTATGCTTTTTGAATCTAGTTGCTCCATAAGAACTCTTATATAGTGTTCGGTTACACATTCTGATGTTTGACATTACAATGCCAGGAAAACCTATGCAAGCCGAATGCTTTGCAGAGGACACAACATGCATCAGATGTGGTTTCCCTTTTGTCTGAAATACGTATCTGTACAGGGAAGAACGATTCTTGGACTGGCATTAGGACGGCAAATACTCCAGCGGTTATATATTCTGCAGCAGCAGCATCAGGAGCCAAAAAGGAAGTATCGGATGGTTTTATTCTGGAAGTTCTTTCAACTGCTGTTGTGAGTGCGACAGTTAAGTGCAACCATGCTGGGGAGATTGCTGGTATGAAAAGGCTATATGAGAGTATTGGGGGTTTTCAGATGGGCATGTCTCCAGGAAGTCTGGGACTTGGTCTTGGTCAACCCATGAATGTAGGGTTACCCTCTCCGCAATTAAATCTTAAAAAGGAATCATTCAGTGAAATTCTTCTTTCGAAGTTTGTTCATCTGCTTCAGCAATTTGTTGGTACTGCTGAGAAAGGATTAGTGATGGATAAGACATTATTTCGTGAAACATGCTCTCAGGCAACTGCATTACTTCTGTCATACTTGGTAAACCTTTGAATTTCATTTTGAAGTTCTTTTTGCTAATCCTGTGTTTTGTCATTACACTGTCTCTGGCACTTATTGTTATTGATTGAGATGATGATCAGGATGCTGAGTCTAAATTGAACATGGAAGGATTTTCACAACTATTACGGCTTCTTTGCTGGTGTCCTGCTTACATCTCTACACCAGATGCGATGGAGACTGGAATATTTATCTGGACATGGCTGGTTTCTGCTGCACCTTCGCTGGGATCTCTTGTCCTCGCAGAGCTTGTTGATGCCTGGCTGTGGACAATAGATACAAAACGTGGATTGTTTGCATCAGAGATGAGAAATTCTGGTCCTGCTGCAAAATTGAGGCCGCATCTTGTTCCTGGTGAGCCTGAAGCACCAGAAGAAAAAGATCCTGTAGAAGGGCTAATTGCGCATAGGCTCTGGCTTGGTTTCTTCATTGACCGTTTTGAGGTTAGGATTGAGTTTGTGGCTATTTGTCAGTTCTCTCCTGTAGCATCCTCTATGATAGTGTAGTTAATAGAATGCTCACATGTGGATATTTAGTTTTGATTCTGAGACTGATGTAGGACAACTTAGCTCTGATGCCAAACTTGATGTCGGACAAGTTCGTGACAAGCAGAGAGAGTATTATTTTATTTAAGAATAGATGAGGGAAAAGATAAAGATTGTGAATGATAATAGAAAAAAACTAACTATAGACTCTCTGTCTCAAGAAGTACTTCCTAGGGATAAAGACTTCACATCTCCATTTGTCTCATACATAGATGATGAAATCATATAATTGAGACAAGAAACATGGTCTTACAACACTCATACATAATGTGAAAAAACTTATATTTATTCAATCATTCTATGATCTTTAGTTATTATCTCTTTCCATCTTATTAGAGACTCCCAAGTACATATTAAGGTAAATCAATCATCAGTTCTCTTCTTTGGAAAGATATATTCTTATTTTCTTATGAACATTCTTTGAAACTACTTGATCAGTAGATTTCCTTCTTTGTCTCTTCAATAATGATGAAACTTCTTTAAAGGAAGAAATCTTTAATACACCCTTGAAATATTCAAAGCAAGCTCAAGATATGTTTTCTTTCTTTTTACTGGGAATCTTAATTGAAGCCTAAGATTAATGTTCTTCCTTTTTTACGTTTGTTTTGTTCTCTTAAACAATTTTGGTAAGTAATTTTCCATTTGGCAACTTTACACAGCAAAAGCAGCCCTTGAACAAATAAAATTTATTCAAACAAAAAAAAATAAAAATGGTCGTGTATCATGTACTTTTATTGAATAGGAACTCATTGACTTCAATTGGATGAAATTTTGATCAACCTTAATTATAAACATCTTGGTTAAATCAACAGTTCTGATATAATTTGACATATGACTATAAAACATCTTGGTTAAATGAACAATTCTGATATAACTTGGCATAGGACTACTTGATTCTGATACCAAATCTAATGTATGACGAGCTTTGATACCATGTTCATGACAAATGAGAAAGAGTTAGGGAATAGGGAAAAGGAAAGATGATAATTGAGAAAGATGATATAAAAAAGGAAAATTATTAACCTCCTTATGTTTCAAGAAGTGATTCTCACAAGGATGATAGAATCGCAGTATCGCACCATCAAGGAAAGAAACATAGTCTCATACCACTTGCATATGTTGTGGGAATTTTTTTTTTGTTCATTCTATGTCTTTGATCTTTTGTTTCAATCCTTTTCCCTCTTTCTATAAACCCAACAAATACAACAGGAAAGAAAAATACAAAAATAAGAAAAGTATACAATTACATCATGACAAATGGATAATCTACTTCCTATATGTGTGTGTGTGTGTGTTGACAACTAATCTTCCTTGGCAAAATTGATTTATGGGCCTCCCTCCATTTTTGTTAATTCTTTGTCCATAGGGATGAAATCTTCAACTGAGCCCAAGATGTATTTCCTTCTTTTCCTTAGATTCTCTAACAAAGACCAAGATTAATCTCCTTTTTTCTTTGGCTCCCTTTCTTTTCTTCTTTTGGGCAATATTGGTAATTAATGTAGCATAATAGAAGATGCTACTATTTGGAAGATTATGACATTGCAAAATACCCCATGAACTAATAATATATTTTTTTAAACAAGAAATATATTTATATGTTCATGCATCATAAACAACTTTGCATTAGGTGATATAAATTCTGTTTATTTGTTATTAATGTTTAACATTACTAGAACTTCGTAGGCCTGAGTCTCCTGGCAACAGAGTCATGAGAATGGTGTTTTATTTTTATAAACCAAGTGGAATGTTAACATAATGGATTCTAGTTTGGCTAAAAGGAAAATCATGTCTTGGAGTTCTTCCAATTTTGGTTAGATTGAGGGGCTACACTCCTAAAGTTTATGAGCAACAGTTGGAGTTCCATTGATGTTTTGTGCAAATATTTAGTATTACTGCTTATATAACTCTAGTCATTCCAAATTCACCCATGAACAAATAAGTTAGACAATTCTAGTTGTTCCAAGAGTCCCACAAACAAATTTATTTACATCCTTCAATTTTTTTCTTGATGAACTAAATTGAAGTGACTTGATTTCAAATGGATAGTTGGAATTTGATAGTGAAAGGACTATCTAAATTTAATCAATAACCCAAAAGGAAAGTTCCTTATGCTCTATGTAAGCCACCCTAAAATGTCAATGTCTATTGCTCCAATCTTACTATCATATAGTCTTCTTCTGCATGTATACATGATGTCCTTTTTATTATGACTAATCAAGCTTATCCTTTGATCTTGGGTCGTCATCAAGGATTTAAATACCAATCAGATTGGTACATACTGATTGATATCTACTGGTTCGACCTAGTGCCGGTGACGACATGTTTAGCCTGATATCTATGCAATACAATTCATTTTAAAATTTTATTTATTCGATAATCCTGGGCTCAATATACTGGCATCTACTGGATTGTAAAACTGGTATCAATCCATTATTTAAATCCTTGGTCTTCATTATGTATCATGGTTGTAGTAGCTTTCAGGTAAACTTTTCTCCAGATGTTTGTAGAATGAAGTTAACTTGCTGATGAATTATCAATAGCTTTGCTCAGTGCAATACACTCATGAAATGTATCCCCTGCGGTTCTGGGTATATCTTTGAATATATCAGTTCCTTTTTGTGTTCTCGTTTTCCTGTTTTTCTATTTTGTTGTAGTTGAGTCTATTATTATATTTGCTTGACCATTACCTAGCCACCTTGCTCTCCATGATGACTGAAAGTTGTGTTCTTCAGCTTATAACCAAGAAACCATATCGTTTGCAATGTGTCTGACACTTTAAAATTTAAATTAATACTTTAATGGAGCATCACAAAGCATGTTTTGTCATATTGCCAGAGACTTTCTTGTCGTTGGTATATACTTTTGCATAACAAAACATGGCTTCACTTATTTATTTGATATTCTTTATATGCAGCATCCACAAATCTCAGATATGTTGCACTGATTTTGTTGTTGCTAGGTTGTTCGACATGACAGTATGGAGCAACTTCTGCTTCTAGGCCGAATGTTGCAAGGGACAATGAAATCTCCTTCACATTTTTCTCACCATCCTGCTGCTGCTGGCACCTTCTTCACAGCAATGCTTCTTGGATTGAAGTTCTGCTCATGCCAGTCACAGAAAAATTTGCAGAATTCCAAGATGGGCCTTCAATTGTTGGAGGATAGGGTTTTCCGGTTAGTAGCATTGATCCTAGCATCATTTACATTAGTTCTGTATTAACCTTTTATACTGATGGCCAACAGTTTGCTAAAATGTTAATTGGTTGTTCTTTTTCAGTATACTTCTCTTGTAGTTATAGTTTGCACTGTGTAAGTAAAGGATTAGACTCATGAAAATTGTACAAGAAACTAAAGAAATTATATTTGTGAGGAACAGTTGTTTTATTTTAATCCTAAGAAAATAAAGATGATGCAAACTTTATAGCTTATACTCTACATATCGAAGAACATTCCTTGTTGCCCTCCTCAAGGAGGCCTTGGTGCTGGATGAGCCCAGTTCTCGCTCAAAGGGCTGTCTGGCCAATTACTTGCAGTTTTGGTACCAATGCAGGATTCTGGTTTGCTTTGATTGAGACCCACCCAGCATGGGATATCATGCTTGTTAGAGACAGCACATCTTGATGCTTAACACGTTGTCACCTCTATGGCTCTATCTTTATGATTATATGAAAAGTTATCTATATTTTATACATTAAGATGTTCTTATGTGATGGAAAGAGTAATGATCATCCCTCCTTATTTTCTTTTATCATGAATATGCACAAGCAAGATTACTTAATTTATTGAGCATGAAGAGAAATTATCATATCTGGCTATACCCATTTTGTTATGTGTTCTGTGTGGTGCAATCAGGTGACATTATTTTGTGTATTCCAGTGCATCCTTGAGCTGGTTTGCTTATGGGCCTGAGTGGTATGAAACAAATAGTAAGAGTTTTGCTCAAAGTGAAGCCCAATCTGTTTCATTATTTGTCCATCATCTTTTGAACGAATGCGTGGATAGCATTCCAACTGATTCATCATTGAAAGGACGAGGACGTGAGAATGAATTGTTGAATATGGTATGTTTGATTTCAAGCATTCAAACTTGTAAAGTTTAATGCTGTAACGTAGTAGACCCTATTCTCTTGTCTAATTGTCTCCTCTGCATGATTTACAGACGGAACTATCCCATCCTGTATGGGGACATATGGATAACTATGCTACTGGGCGAGAAAAGCGCAAACAGTTGCTTCTTATGCTTTGCCAGCATGAATGTGACAGGCTTGAAGTCTGGGCGCAACCCTTAAATATGAAGTATTGCTCAGTAAAATGTGCTTTTGCTTTATACATTAGTGCTGCAGCAAATGTTACACTAAAAATTTAAATATTTTCTAATGCTTCTACAGAGACAACATATCTCGTCCTAAAATTGGCTCAGATAAATGGATTGAGCATGTAAGAACTGCATTTTCTGTGGATCCCCGCATTGCTTTCTCCTTGACATTGAGGTTCCCTACAAATTCACATGTGATGTCTGAAGTAACTCAGTTGGTACAAGTATGTTTTCTGTATGCCCAAATTTTTGATTGATTATATTCCTTTCTTTTTCTCTTGTAGTTACTACATAGCTGATAGAGAAAATTTGTTCCTATATTTTGTCCTTTTGTGATTATACCATTTGTCCCTGTTTCCTTATACCGACTCTTCTAAGAGTTGTACTTGCAGATCAAACCATCACTTCTTTTGCTTCCTAATTTCTTAATATAGTTGATCTGATTTCTCCTGGCTTTTGCTCTGTCTTTTCTTCACAGGTGCACATATCAGAGATTCGTACTATACCTGAAGCATTACCATTTTTTGTCACTCCAAAGGCAATCGAAGAGAACTCAGTATTGCTGCAGCAATTACCACATTGGGCTTCTTGTTCCATCACTCAGGCTCTTGAATTTTTCAGTCCTCCATATAAGGGCCATCCACGTGTGATGGCTTATGCCATGAGAGTTCTAGAGTCCTATCCACCGGAACGTGTGACATTTTTCATGCCACAGCTGGTACAAGCTCTACGATATGATGAAGGGGTGGGTGTCCTACATGCAAAGTATTTCTGCTCTGGCTCCCTTTTGTTTTGGCATGAATTTTATGTCATAAATAGTCACCTTGTAGTTCAAGAATACAGGTCTGCCTATGTTTTTATTATGTGCGTTCATCCCCCATTTGTTTGTTTCTATACTAACGTTATTCTCTTGAATTCTGCAGAGGTTAGTTGAAAGCTATTTGCTTCGAGCTACTCAAAGAAGTAACATATTTGCTCATATCTTGATATGGCATCTTCAGGTGTTGCCTCTAACCTTAATTTTGCAACCATTTTTGTTGTTATGTTTTTTTATACACTGATCTGTGCCTAGCTAATTGTGGTTTCCTCAAACAATTAGCTCAATTTTTTGTTCTTTACAAAATCATATTGTGGGTTTCATTAAGTCTTTCTCTGACGTCAGCTCTCCAAATTTCAAATGACAGGGTGAGTCATGTTCGCAAGAATCTGGAAAAGATGTTGATGTGGTCAAGGTAGGTTATCTTTCCATGACCTTGGCTGCATTCTATAAAGCAGAAAGCAAGTGATTTTTTATACTTTCCAGAAGGATTGTGGTAGATTGCTAACCTACTTAGCTAGTAAAAAAACATTTTATCCATTATATACATACTGAATTATAAAGATGAAGCAAGATTGAGATGTCACGTATATATTATGAGATCTCTCAGGTACTTCTCATGCAATAACACAATTTCTTAGGAAGGTTTGTTTCAGTAAATGCCAACAAATAAAATGATCCATAAGATTGAAGAATAGAATAAAAATTCAGGATGAACTGGCCACTTTGACGAAATTTACTGGAGAAGGCCAAAAAGAATTGTAAACAGAACATATTAGAAAATTAAAAGAAAAATGACTTGATGAGATCACTTCGTCTACATTCTGGTCCCGTGGGTGGTGCACTTGATAGTTAAAGTCTTGCTTTTTAGTTGAAGTCCTTACACCTCAAGGCTCAATGTATGTAATGAAGGCCGTCATTTCTCCTGGACACAGATGTCAACCATCACTCATACTTGAGCTCACCTGACACAGACGTCTGTTGCTTTTTGAAATTTTGGCTTGTGTCATATTTGAGCCTGTTTTCACTGAGCCCACAGTTTTCTAACATTGGATTCATTGCAAATTAACAATGTCTTTTCTTTATGTAAATTTGTTATTGTTTGTTTGTTTTTTTTTAAATACTGGGTCAAAGCATGTTGACAGGACTTTAAAGTGAAGATTGGATTCAACATTCTATTTTGCTAAAAGTTTATGCTGTCATAAACTTGTGATCCTATATAGAGTAAATCCTTATTAGAATGATTTGTAAATTACATATATTTAGTTTGTATGTTTACATGGTTCTTTTCTTGTGATCCCGTATAGAGTAATTCCTTTCAAGCAATACTTCCTGTCGTCAGACAGAAAATTATTGATGGTTTCACCTCTGAGGCCCTTGACATGTTTCGGAGAGAGTTTGACTTTTTTGACAAAGTCACATCTATTTCTGGTGTTCTCTTTCCACTACCAAAGGAGGAACGCAGAGCTGGTATCAGAAGGTATCACTTATATAGCATTGTATTTATCATTTTTTATGCCAATGTGGTTTCAGTTTAATACCATGTAAGCGGGTTACATTTGTATTTATTTCAGAGAGCTGGAGAAAATTAGTATTGATGGTGATGATCTCTATTTACCTACTGCTCCAAATAAAATTGTTCGGGGCATTCAGTTGGATAGTGGGATTCCCCTTCAATCAGCAGCAAAAGTTCCTATAATGATTACATTTAATGTTGTTGATAAAGATGGGGATCCTAATGATGTAATGCCACAGGCCTGTATTTTTAAGGTAAGTTACTGCCATAACTTATTTCTTGTTTGTCAGTCAGAGGAACCCATTTGAATTTAGAGTTAAAGTTCCTCACTGTAGATGCATTGCTTAACTCTAATCATGTTTTAGTTTAATATTCACATTCAAGACTAATAAAGTTAATTTAGATCTTAAATTTGATCATGAGGTTAGCTTGGCAGAACCTCGATACTGAATTTTCTTTCTGTACTTCATGTATGCTGGCCTCTTTGTGATCAATTCCTGTTGGAGCTTGAGATTGAATTAGATTACAGCAACTACTGTAGCCATTATTTTTTGTAGGGTTCCAGATTTCTCTCATGACATTTATTTTTTATGTGCCTCTAGATTAAGAAGTCAGTATACCAGAAATGGTTTAGGACTTCATCAGGTGGAACTTTGGCACTATATTTTTTTTTGTGGCAATGTTGCATAAGAAAACCTTGTTATATTGGCCTATAAAATATAAATCAAGAACTGAAACTAAGTGTGGCATATTTTCAAAGACATGTTTTAAGTGCTAAAAAAATTGTAAAGTTAAAGATCTTGTCTCTAATCTTACTCTACCTTACAATCTGTTATTTGCTTTGTGCACTTTGATTTATTCCTTAAGAGTTATCTTTTTTGGCTGGCTATGCTGTATATGTGCATCTTTACATGTCTTTGTTTGATATTTAAGTTTTACTAGTTTCTTTAACCAATCTGTTCTCTTGAATACTAGATTATTACATTTGTATGTGTAACTACGTTCATGCTAAAATATCACACATCCATCATCAAGCAATAACATCTATCTTGTGATGATTTTGGGTTACAAAAATCCACTTCTCTGTAAATAGGAAGTTCTAATTTTGAAATGCATAGTTTTCCAAATGTCTATTTCAGTGTGACATCTATCATTGAAGTTCTCTACCTCATGAATGCAGCTGCTATGCTATGTATGTTCATCTGTGTTCATAAATGAAGTACTTGGAGTCAGTTAAATTCTTTTTGTTCTTTGGTTGCATTTTGTAGTTATGCTTTTGTTTTATTAATTTGCATCTCATATATTCTTACTGATGTGTCATCAAACTGCAGTTGCTAAATTTGGGCAATTAAGGCCTTTGTTGGTATAATAATCTATGATCTGAAGTTTGGTTAGAGAGGTCATGGTTTGTGTGCTTTTTGTGACAGTCCATGGCAATCCACACTGGACAGTATGTCTTGGCACAGGATTCAAACAGGTCTGTGCTGTGCTGAGGGCACGCAGACACTCCATTGTCCTGTCACAAAGCCTGTGCCAGATGACAAAACCTCAACTGACATGTAGTGTGCTGGATATTATTGTTTCTCCCTTATGCTAGAATGATTTTGATTGGTGATGCTGCCCTAACGAGAACTCAATAGTGGGAAATAATCCATGTAGTTGGGACATTGTGGCTTCTTGTTGTTGCCAGTGCCACGAGTCAACACTTTGCGGGAGATTATGTATTTAAGCTCATTTTAGTACTTTTGAAACTGAGTATTGGCTTAGCTAAAATCCTCCCATTGCATTTCTTTTATTTTGCTATTAATAGCACAATATAGTATATTGTATACTACCAAGTGCTGATTGCTTACAGCATTTCCTAATATTGTAGGTTGGAGATGATTGCCGACAAGATGTTCTTGCGCTTCAAGTGATTTCTTTGCTTAGGGATGTATTTGAAGCAGTTGGGTTAAACCTGTATCTGTTTCCTTATGGTGTTCTGCCAACTGATTATGAGAGGGGCATAATTGAGGTAGGATTTCCATTTATAGTTGGTATATCTATATGTGCCAAGTGCAAATACATCTCCATTTTGATCTTTGTTTCAATTATGGGTTCATAGAATTTTTATGGCTCATGATTCTACTTTTCAGATTATATTCCCTGTTTACAACATGTAGGATTACATTACCAAACCTCAAGATTTCAACTCAAGTGATGTAGGATTAAGCTTTAATGATCAGTGTCACCTGAATTCCTATGACATTCAGATTGATATATTATCACACCTTGAGACTGTTTTGTCATCCAAGCGAAATGCAACATTATGTTACTAGATGGCCACTTAGGCACTGATCAAGATGCTTGGATGCAGTTTGGCCAAAAATATATTGGAAGATGTAGCATCTAAGGTGGTGGGCTGAAGCTCCTAGGCAGTACTGCCTACCTCAAAGCTATTTGTTTGATGATTGTGCTATTCCTTCAGTTTTCATGTTCTCCTTGGAACTTTTTAATTCTCAGTAACATATTATTGCAAGGAGTCATGGTTTGGTCAGTTTGATCTTTGTAGTTCCTATATGTTTGCTTCCAACTAATTTAGGCCAGTTGTAATAGTAGTATAGAAGCAGATGGTGATATACTGTAGGAGGACCTGAGGTTGAATGTGCTGCCATCTTCTAAACATTGGATCAGCTTAATGAAAATATATGCGGAATCCAGGAACTATATTTAGGGTTCTGATATCTGTTGCACATGGTTAAAGCTTCAATTTTAGTAGTTTGGTATCTTGATTAAGCAGCACAACTTAGTGCTTTTGCTACGATGAAATATGTTTAAAACATTGAACTATGCTGTTGCTGTGCCATAAGAGTCTCCTGTTTCTTCAGAATTTGCCGTCTATCCTGTCATATGAATTGTTTGATCAGATGATTTTGTTTGCAAAGATAATTGACACCATCTTACAAAGCTGTTTCAAGTATTTTATATCAAGGGCACACTCCATATTAGATATCTCTTAAAAAATTAGTTTTTCAAAAAATCATGCAGGTTGTTCCTAATACACGGAGTAGAAACCAAATGGGGGAGACTACTGACGGTGGTTTATATGAGATTTTTCAACAAGATTATGGACCTGTAGGTTCTCCCACTTTTGAGGCTGCACGTGAAATGTTTATGATCAGCAGTGCTGGCTATGCTGTTGCCAGCCTCCTACTTCAACCAAAGGATCGACATAATGGCAATCTTCTCTTTGACAAGTATGCTCTTTAATAATTAATTCTTCCACGAGTAATTGCAAGTACTGATAGTGTAACTTATTGTAATTTACAGCAAGGGAAGGCTTGTTCACATAGATTTTGGGTTTATATTAGAAACGTCGCCAGGTAACAATATGAGATTCGAAAGTGCTCAGTTCAAACTGAGTCACGAGATGACTCAACTGCTTGACCCTTCTGGGTCAATGAAGAGTGATACCTGGAGCCAGTTTGTCAGGTAATTTGCATAAATTGCTTACATGCAATCCATATCTGCATAGACATTTTAGATAGTCGGTGACTTGAAAAAACTCAGTTTGCACTTGAGATCTATGCACCGTGACTTTGTCATCACAAATGAAAGCATATTAAATTCAGTAAATCATATTTCATATCTCTCTCTATATGGCACCTTCTGTACGTTGTCCCATTTTGATAGCATTAAGCCAATCACATGAAGTGCTACTGTTGCATTTCTGTATCATGCGAATGCTTCTTTCTCGCATTAAGATGCTCTTCACCCAGCTACCTGTATAATCTAACATTGGCTATACAGTCTCATATTCATGAAGGTCGAGTCAAACTAACTATGGTGGCATAGTTTGTAGATCATGTCGAGGATGCTTCCCATTAGTTATGTTGTCATGCATGCTAGATTTCATCTAAACAGTTTTAAGTTGTCAACTGTTGTAAAATCAAAGGTTTACCTTCAACTCACTAATTGCTTTTCCAGTCACGGTTTGTTGAAATTTAATATCTTCGTATCAATAAGAAGTACAAACGTGACACCATCAGTGAGTATCAGAAGTCATGCAGAATCACATGACCAATGATCAAATTTTAACAGACACAGAAGTGCTAATTTCCTTGTTGCATCTTCTACCATGTTTTTAGCAACGAGACCACCAAGACATTTCCTATATCTTCTTTACGTTAGCCAGAAGTTTCTAAATTTCAGGTTTGAGTATTTATGTCATTTTTTATTATTTCAGCTTGTGTGTGAAAGGATACCTTGCAGCACGGCGGCATATGCATGGAATTGTTACGACCGTACTTTTGATGGTAGACAGTGGTCTACCATGCTTCAGCAGGGGAGACCCCATAGGAAACCTGAGGAAGAGATTTCACCCCGAGATGAGTGAGCGCGAAGCTGCAAACTTCATGATAAGGACATGCAACGATGCCTACAACAAGTGGACCACTGCAGGCTATGACTTGATTCAGTATTTGCAGCAAGGAATTGAAAAGTAGATCCAACCAATACCATGCATGCATTGTAATGTTCCACAGGTCAGTTTTCTTGTTAGTAACGTAAGAGTAGCATAAACCAGTCGGGAAAATTCATGGTTTCTTGAGGCTGCAAGCATTCGTGAAATTCATGTCATGGTCTGTTCAGGTGGGTGTCGAGGTATCAATGAGTGCTTATTTTTGTGCTTGCGAGGCAGTGTAACTTGCTGAAGTCAGAGGAAGAACATTGTAACATATTTATGTCATAAGGATCATGAAGACAATAGTGCAAGAAAAGAATTCTGGTTTGTCCTTGCAAATGTTGTGGCTTCACAATATCTCACATTATCATTACATAAAGAGAATGCCTTCACAGTAACAATAGTTTTCATTGTTTCAGTGGTCCTCGATTAAAGTGGTTTTCTATGTTGACCGTAGGAATGGAAATTTGTTACTAATAGTCTCAGTTAATGTGAATTTTGTTATCTTATCAGTCTCAACTTCTTAAGCTGCAGTGAAATTTGTTACAAATGACGTTTCTTAATGACAGGAGGAGCAATGACAAATGATGTTAGTGAACCTAAAGAAAGACACTTCAGTGTGTCTCTCTGCACGATAAGCACAAATGCTGATCTGGTCATAATCTTATCTTTGAAGATGGATCAACGACTTACTAGGTGCATAAAAAACATTGTTTTGGTTTCAGGCTTATCTGTTTCATGATTGGAAGTTTGTCAAGCTTTGAAGTCATTAGGTTTTCTAATAAACCAAGTTCAAACAGTATCATATATACATAGCTGAATGCAGAACTTTGAATCAAAAGCTTGCTGAAACAGATATCACATACAACATGAGCATCCTCAGAAAAATATTCAAAACAGGTTGTAGAAGAAAAAGAATCTTGTCAAGAACAAGCATCGGCAGCAATGTGGCTCATGCAGAAGCAGACTCACTCGCTACCACCACCGGCAGCCGCTGCTCTTTTCCTTGCAAAGTACTCGTCTGCACGAGCGAGATTCTTTGCTACTGATGGTTTTACCCACTTCTTCCGACCAGGTAATGCAGTCAGTGTGCAACCAGCAGCTTCTAACTTCTCTTTAGCCGCTGCCGAAAAGGCACGTGCCTTTACGTTCACCTTGACAGACAAAGCCCCATCTCCGAGGATCTAAAACAACACAGACAAATAGGTGAACTCTTACTACCAAATACTAGGATGCAAAGCAGCTTATCACCACTACTTACAACTGGAGTCTATTTCTACTTCCACCCATGAAATAAGTGAAAATATTCAGAAACAAGATGAAGAAAGCAACAAAGAGTTCTTGTACCTTTAATGGTAAGCGTCTCTCCCTGCCAGATGGATTGATCAAGCCTTTTGCTTTTAATGATTCTAATGAGACTTCGTCTCCCTCTTCAAACCCAGCGTCTTCTATGTCTTTTAAGTTGACAGGTACAAACTTTGGTAAACCCGCATGCATGCCTAAGAAAATTAGGAAAAAATTGTCATTCATAAAACTCAGTAACAAGAGCTAGTTGCTGTAGATGATTAGGGATAGGGTTAATTATAGATTATTCTATGTAGTTAGCTATCTTTAGCATCCTGATCCCTACACTTTAAAAAGTTACATTGACATACCTATAGTTGTGAAAGTGAAACATTTAAGTTCATTTACCATAACATCGTCGGTTTTACCAACGAAAATATGAAAATATATGACAAAAAGATAATTTTAACATTCTAATTGGTGGTGGAGGATGATAGTGCCACTGGGGGCTGCGGGTGGCTGTTGTAGACGAGGAGAGCGATGACGAGAGATGAGGGCCGCTCTGCATTTGCACTGACACAGTTGCCGAGCGGCGAAATGGCCGCTCAACATTTGTGTTGGCGGCCCAATCATCGCTCGACAACTACGTCGACGCCAACGCAAATACGGAGTGGCCCGCACCTCTCGTCATCACTCTCCTTATCTGCAACAACTACTTATAGCCCCTAACAACGGCATCGTCTGCCACCACCGATATCGTCTGTCACCACCAATTGAAATATTAAAATTATTTTTTTGCTCTTTGTTTTTTTGTTTTCATTGATAAAATTGACGACATTAGGGTAAATAAACCTAAATGTTTCACTTTTGTAACTATAAAGATGCTAATATAGTTTTTTAAAGTATAGATCTCGAAATACTAAAAGTAACTAACTACGTGGGGATAATTTGTAATTAGCCTTGAGGGATACAATGTTGCAAGACACCTAAAGGTGTAGAATAAAAATTCCAGCTAATTGTAATAACACAGTAAGAGTTTGCTGATCACATCTTTTTTTTTTGTTCCTTTTCTTTTGGCCTCCAGCGCAGGTTCTGATCAAGAACCACGATTTAACACTAGGAAGATCTAGCTTCAGTAACTGTGGTCAGGTGTTGAAAGATCATAAAAAACAGATCTGACGATGATGGTTCCCGAAAAAAAAAAAACCACAGCCCCATGTTGGATGAAGCAGCAGTCTGCATTGTTAGGTTGGAGAATCTTCCGATGTTTACAGCTCTTATCTCTCATATACCAGTTTATGATGTGGTAATTAATCAGATTAAGAACCAAAGAGCTAGCCAGAAATTATCTTCTAAAATATATAATGATACCTATAAACCAAGAGGTCAAATACCATCTGGAGAAAGGCTCCACAATGACAACAAATTCTAGCAAGCCTCACCAAAACAATTTAACCAAAACTTATAGAAAATTACTACATAGTATCAGCAAGGAATAAACAAATGAACAAGCTTTGGGATGGTATATTTTTGGCAACTAGGGTAGTGGGTGGAAAGTTTATAGAGGGAAGACAATACCAAAACTGTTAGAACAGAGGGTGGGTAAAAGCCAAAAAAGAAAACTCATCTTGGTAAGTTCAAGAAATTTAAACAACTGCACAGTGAAAGAACAAAAGACAGTGGAATTTGCATGATATTGATCAACTGATAGCAGTAAACTTTAGGATTATCAGCATTTTTGTCCTAAATTGTAAAGTATCATTCTAGTGCAAATGTAATGTTTAATAAATATAAACAGTTGGCACAAGTGGTTGCATATTCCAATTACTATACAAACAGTTCTCCATTTGCAAATTGATTACATTTAGAAGGCATTAGCAGTAGCAACAAGGATAACCAACTCTAAGGTAGGTAGCAGTGCATATTCTAATGTTTGAAGGAAAAGATACTAGGTAAGTAGTCTCTCTATCTTACTAGGGGTATATCAATCAATGTTCACGTTCCAAATTCAAACACAATTCTGGCTCAAGGACACAATACAGATAACATTTCAGCAAGTTTAGCTTGATCTTCTAAGTTAACAAAGACTACGATTCCACATAACCTCACTCCGTTAACATACCAAAACAGATTATGATGTAATAAAAGGCCATTTTTAGTCAAGACATGTAAGATTTCAGCAAGTTTAGCTTGATCTTCTAAGTTAATACAAACTATAATAAAGTAAAGAGAAAGAGATCCATTTTGGTTTTGGTCAAGACATGTAACATTTCAGCAACTTTAAGTTGGTCTTCTAAGTTAATAAAAAGCTACAATTCCACATGACATCTCCGATTAACATACCAATACAGATAATAAAGTAAAGAAAAGGCATCAATTTTGGTCAACACATGTAAGATTTCAGCAAGTTTAACTTGGTCTTATGAATCAAGGCTAAAATTCCACATGACCTCTCCGATTAACATACCAACACAGATGATGAAGTAAAGAAAAAAGGCATCCATTTTGGAAAAAATAAGATGACGAATAAACTAGCAACGGATTCCCAAAATTGGTTTACCTCCAGCGATCCCGCGAAGCTTGGGGATGCGGCGGTAGAGCGGCATCTGCCCTCCTTCGAAGCCCTTGCGGACGCCGGGCCCGGACCTCGATTTCTGACCCCGCATGCCGAACCCGCAGCTGTTCCCCTGCCCGGCGGCGATTCCCCTACCCTTCCGCTTGTTCTTCCTCTTCGAACCGGGCTGCGGGCCCAGGTTGTTGAGCCGGAAGCGGCCCAAGGGCGCCGAGGCCTCAGGATCGGGAGTGCCGGTGGCGGCACTGCACACAACCATAGCTCGCTGCGGCCCACTTCGGAGAACAAGGCAAGATTTTGACGCAGAGAGAGATGGTAACGAGGGCCACAGAATCTTGATGTTACCCTGTGAAAGGGAAGAAAGAACACAGATAAGCTGGAAGAGAGAGAGAGAGAGAGAGAGAGAGAGAGAGAGACCTTGAAGGGAGAAGCAGGCAAGCGGATGTGGGGGGCGGCGGGCGTCGTGGTGGAGAGGCTGAGAAGGGCGGCCATTTGCGCCCGGAACGGTGGAATGGACGACGAGGGCCGAGGAGAGAAGAACGAGCGGATAAAGGAATTGAGGAGGGAGGGATTTGTACTAAATAGATGCAAGCAGGGGTATAAATGGAAAGTAATGTAAAGTTAGAGCTGCGCCTCGGCTTGGGCCCATGAACTTATTGGATCTATTAGAGACCATGGTGGATCCGACCCGATAATGTCCCTTCGCCAGGCCCTTCTGTCGAGCCCAATAACTTGTTCCCGACGAATGTTTGCATGAAATCACAGCCGTCCATCAAATGCTCCACTATGTCACGTGTACGGCATATTCCCGGCACTTTTCCAAACGAGGGCGGCTTCGGCCACCCAATCACAGCCGTCCATCGGATACTGCCCACCGAATGCCCATTGATAGCCGTGCATATCCCTGTAACCAAAGCGAGCTGCCTCGATCAACCGATCTGATCAAGTTGGATCACTGCCGTCCATCAAATGACGCTCACTATCACGTGTTAAGCCTGTGCAATGCCCGTGCCGAGCCCTGTTGTGACCGAGAGTTTGCCTCGACCACCCGATCTGATCGAGTGGGATCACAGTCGTCAATCGGAGATCACCCATTAGCACGTCAGATTCACGTGCTTCTTGAGTGAAATCACAGCCGTCCATCTGGTACTGTTCGATATCACGTGAGCTGCAGCTGCTCATCGCCGGTTCTGTCCTGGTATTTATTGCGCTTCCACGTTAACCATCGTATATTAATCAAGCGAGAGAGAGGAGGCGGAGAAAGACATCGATCGTGTCTCAGATCTGATCCCGCTCACTTCACCGCCACCATTATCAATGGAGTCAAATCAATCCGGTTCCGAGAGAGACAAAGGGAGCAGCTTGCCGTCGTCCATCTCCGTCGTCTGCAGCTTCTGGAGAGGTACTTATTCATCGATCCCCTTATTTCCTTTTCCGGTTTCCTTCTCCCCATCTTTTTGTGTGTGATTTCTTGTGTGAGATCAATTTGTGTGTGTAGGCAGCACCAACGTTGCGGTCTAGTTGAGTCTTTTTGGCCTTAAATGTTTTTTTTTTTTTTATCGTGTAAGGGTTTTTCTCTTTAGTTCTTGATTCCAACTTATTGGACCCGCAAGATGCGATGAGAAATGGTAATTTGCTAGGCTATGAATCTTCTTTCGGTGTACCCTTTCGATTCCCCTCTCCCTATTTCAAGATAAGGCCGATTTTGTAGGTAGCACGGTCATTGTGGTCCAGTTATGTTTCTTGCCCCTAAATATTTTTCTGTACAAGGGTTCTGTGTTTATTTCTTGATGTCAATCTATCAGATAGGCCAACAAATAAACATACTTCTGCTGAAATATAATAGATGCTCTTCACTTGAATGGGAAATGATGCCCAACAAATAAACGTCCAATGGATGCTCAACAATCCACGAGAAAGCTAACATCCAATAACATATACTCTTTTCAGATAATTATATTATTAACCACAATTTTGGCAACAAGTAAGGTGTTTGTCATGCCTTAGATGTACCGTCCTAGCACCTAACATACATGTAGCTTGCTGCATCGTTTGATACACTGAATTGATGCTTCATGATGAACCCTGTTCATTGTTGAAGTCTTTCTTTCTGCTTTCACCTTCTTCGTAATTTGTGCTAGTACAAGATTGGGATTCGTCATTTGTAGTTAGACCAAGCTTGAGGGAGCTTCTTTTGTATTCTCTTTTTTAAATGATTCAAGCCTTTTTTTCTTAAACTTGTTGATCGAACATGATATCTATGCTTATCACAAGATCTAGGTTGGAATTGTTCAGATTTAAACTGACGAAGAAGATTTAGATTTATCTTAAATATTATACTTAAATTCTACAATTGAAATGCAAATCTATATTTAGTAATTGGTGTGAAACTTTCTAATTCACATGAGTTGGTGTTCTTTGCTTGTATCTTCAAAAACAGTATGTTATTAAGAAGGTCAAATCATGTTGTTTGGGGCTAAAAATTTTAGCATTCTCCTCAGCATTCAATCTACAAAGACATTAAAGAAAAACACACTTTGAACCCATATTGATGTGCTATTTTAACCATTATCTGTTAACTAAAAAAGTATCATGTTGTTTCTCCTTAACTAGATTGGTAACACTGCCTGAGCATGCTCATTGTTGTACTATATTCTCTATCAGTCCAAAGCCTAGATAAAGGAGGATCGTGTTAAGCAGCTGACAACCAATGTAATATTTTGTCAGATTTTGAGAAGATAAAACTGCATAGAAGGTCCTGGTTGTCATCTGGAAGTGATATTTAATATATTTACCAGCCAAATGCCTTGAAATGATATTAATTCAAATAGAGCTCAAATGTGGGAAGGATACATGTGAATTGTTATGGCTTCTATTCTACATATAATTAGGCTTTGTTAGTCTATGGATAAATCTACTACTTGGTAGTGACTGTGGTTTCTTATGGTTGGTTTGTGTTTTTTTCCCCTTTTTTGGCCTGCATTCTCAGTTTTCTAAGGTTTTTTCAGTTTGCATGAACACGCTCCGCAATTAAGAGCATTACCTATTGTACAATGTTCAACACCCAAAACACAAGTAAACCCCAATTTGGCACAATAATAGGTATTAAAGCCTAGAATTGTTTGGAGGGGAAAATAAATATTGTACCTACCGTATCATTAAAATTATTTTCTTCCCAATGCAAATTGTCCCCAACCATGGTGCTTTCTTTCAAGTAGTGATGAAGTGGGATTCCATACACATTTCAAGATGTACTGTACATTAACGGAACCAATATCGGTATTATGTTCCTTGGTTCTTATAATATTACAATATGCCTCACAATATACATATTAATGTAGAGCATATTTTTTGTCCCTCATGAGAGAACATCGAATCAGTGGAATATCTTTTTGTATGTTGCTCAAAACTGCCACTAAAATGAGCATCAATTTGGCCTCTGGGCTTCAAATTGCCCAATGTTGCAGCCTGACTCAGAAGAATAGTGGGGGAATCACAATGTTGGTGAATGTCTCCACCCTTCAAGGTTTTCAAAATACATGTCTGTAGGAAAGCCAATGATACAAGGAGCTAACCCCCTTCCTCTTTCAGGCAGTTTAAATAAAATACTCGACTGTTGCTTAAATCAGTGCACTAGATAATGTCATTACAAGTCCATGAGGTCTCAACAAATAATGTCTTATTTCTTAGATTGTTTTATTCAATTTTCTGATAATCTTACTATCTTTTGAGTTGTTTTATATCTCAATCATATGCAAAATTTCACAGTACGTTTGGAAATGCTGAAATTGCTTAAATCGCGTCATCTTCCCATGTTTTCTACCAACACGGACGTTTGGAATTTCAGGTTTTGTCTCCCATTTTATATGTTAACAATCTTCTCCTTTGTTGTCAACTATTCTTGGAAAGTGTTCAATAGTGACCTGGGAGACTAGGGTTTGAGTCATAGAAACAGCCTCTTTGTAAAGCTGTGTCCATTGACCCTCCCTAGACCCCGCATTGGCAGGAGCCTCGTGCATTTGGCATGCAGTTCAATAGCATTCAATGTGAAATGATGAGTAGGACTGATCAGTTCTTACCATGAGTTACCACTTTGTTTCCCATGATCAAAGTTGTTTTCCGGTCTACCCTTGAAGACTTGAAGTATGGGCATGTTGGAGTCATGTGGGATGTTTTCTTTAGCTTGGTGCATCTTGGTTACAAGTTAGTACTGGTACTGCATGCAAAATAAACAAACTTGAAAAACACTAATCTTTCTTTTGTATTGACAATTAAGATATATACATTTCTGTAATCCTATATTGTTAATTTGTCTATTGCTGTTGATGTGATGGTCTGTTTATTACAGGTACATTTATCTTTGAAACTAAAAATTTAGGTTTGTATCTGTTTCATGGTTTTGTAACAGAATTTGATCTAGAAAAGGAAAGAAGTGGTCTTGATGAACAAGGGCTAAAAATCGCTGAAAACCAGGAAGTTAGTCAAAAGAACAGGCGGAAGCTTGCAGAGAGTACTCGGGGTATGTTTTATGCCAAACTACCTATTTGCCAGTGCTTAATGTTTCCCTGAATAAGCAAGGATATCCTTCTGCAACTACAACCCATGCCAGCAGGGTACTTGTTGTTGGCATATGATGTGCCGGTGTAATGTGAACTAATAAACACCATCAGCATCTAGTGTATCCACGGTGGTGGTAAGCAATGAAAAGCCTTTTTGATGCATATAAGAGAAAAGGTCTGCTTCGACCTGCGTTGAGCAATATATGTGGTCATAAATCATGATGTTTACTTTTGTTGGCACAAGACATGCCAGCTGGCATGAATTGGCACTATGAGCATGGCTATCCTTGGTTGTGACATCCATCTCAGTCAAAAGTTTGAAGTTGGGAATCGCTAGCTTCTGATGTTTTTCTGTGGCATGGATATAAAGTATGTTCATTTAACCTTTTGCAGATTTTAAGAAAGCATCTAAAGATGAGAAGCTAAGTTTGTTTAACTCCTTACTCAAGAATTATCAAGAAGAAGTCGACAATCTTACAAAGAGAGCAAAATTTGGTGAAAATGCATTTCTTAACATATACCAGAAGCTTTATGAAGCTCCAGATCCTTATCCAGCTCTTGCTTCTTTTGCTGTAAGTTCTGTTCTATTTTACTTGAGGGTATTATTTTATGGTAATTGCAGCTTTTGCACTCCATATTTTTAGAACAGCATCAGTTTCTCACAGTTCATTACCTTTTATAGCACCTTCTGGTGTAAACTTGTGTTGGGATGTTATGTGATATTGTTCGCTTCATGCGTCTTTATGTCATCTACAAGCTGAGAAATTGTGATTGTTTTACACCATTCAATTATTCATTGCAGCCTTAATTTTGTTGGCTCTATATCAGGAGCAAGATGAAAAGCTGTCAGAACTTGAGTCTGAAAATCGAAAGATGAAGCTTGAACTTGAAGAATACAGATCTGAAGCTACTCATCTAAGGAATCAGCAAGCTACAATTAGAAGACTTGAGGATCGGAATCGCCAACTAGAACAACAGGTTAGCAGAATGCTAGTTTTGCTTTTTTTTTTTTTTTTCTTGTTTATCCCCTTTTTCCTTATTGACATGAGAGACGTGAATTTTGGTTCTTATCTTCATATAAGTTCAGTTTGCAGTTCTTTTCTAGAAATCTTGTTTTTTTCTCCACTTGCAGAGCTGGAAAATATTTAGTTTCTTGTTCATAAGCAAGCCAGAGCATTCATGACTGGTGCATATAATCAATTAATTTAAAATTTTGGTAGTTATGTATCTTTTGATTTCTTTGTGTGTAAATCAAAAATGAAATCTTGTGGTCACATTACACATTAAACCATGTGCCTGATATACAGTAATATTCCATTTTTGCTAGTTGAGGCAGTACAATTGCTCAAAGGAACTGTCGATTGCTAGTTACAAATAAGAATCCTTGGAAGGTGTTACTGTGCAAGTATCTCTTGTCATTAATTATAATCTTCGATGTCATGGAATAGTAATCTTAAAATATTGAGCCCTTCAATCTTATATCTATACCTATTGTTTTTGAGGCTGCATTTGTAGTGACTGTGCACTCAATATTGTGAAAAGTGAAATGGTGGCTCCTTATAATCTCTATGTTTGTCCCTTTTTGGAATTATATTTTTGCATGCAAGATGCAAGAAATATATTTGATGTTCCCTCTGCTGAAGTTGTTGTATGCTTAGAATTTGCAGATCCTATCGAACATATCAGAAAGCTCACCTTCTCTTTCTAGTTATTCTGAGGCTGTATCTTGATTATTAAAGATCTGCCAATTTAACTAATTTGACCCGATTTAGGGTTGAAACTTGCTTCAGAATTTAGCTTATCTGGTTTGTGCTTAATAAGCCATAATATCGATAACTGTATTTGGTGACTCAAGGTCATAGGCGACTGACTTGGTAAGTCTCTTAGATATCAACATTCATATAACTTTCTGAGGCAGGCCTTTGGAGAGTTCAAAAAATTAATTAAGCTTTGGACTTTGGACACAAACATAGATGAACAACAAAAAACAAATTGTTCGTTTTGGGAGAAATAGCTATTTGCTGTTCAATAAGATAAAGTATTATGATAGACCAACTTATTATAGCATTTAGTTCAATGCTTCCTAGTCCTTATTCTTTTATCAAGGAAAAATAAGTGCATACTCCTTGCAACTTTTTCGTCATAAATGAGCTCAAGTATCTGAGTGAGTATTCTTAGAATAATCCATCACAGCAGAATAGTAGAATTCTTTGTCAATGATTTATCTACAGAAGAATAAAAGTAGAGTTATGTTGCCTTCTTCCAAATGTTATGGTTGGACAAGCAGAGTTGATTAGGATTAGCTGTTGATGATCGCTAGAGGAAGAGCTAATAGTATTTCATATAAAACAACAACAAAAGTTTGAATGCTTTTATTTAACTAGAAAATTTACCTTTGTAGAACCCATCGGAAAGAAAGATCCATATAGCCGACCCCAAATAGCTGGGATATCATGGCTTTTTGTTGTTGTTGGGTTTCCTTCCTTGCTATATATGATAATATGGATGGAGCAGAACAGAATTTCAGATAGAAAGAAAACCAACCTTACGAAGTGATTGAAGAGTTTGGTTCTTTCAAACTTCTGACAAGTTCTTGTGTTTAGCATGGAGTATCACACAGAATGTTGTAACCAAACTGAGGTAAACTGCATATAAACACTCCTCCAACCCTTTCTCATGGAGTTCATTTTAATGGATGAAGCAAACGAGCTGTTTTTCAACTTCAAATAGAAGAAACAAAACATAAAGCTAACTTTTTGGTGATGTTGCTATTGAAAAAAAAATTATTCTGAAATGAATTAGAAACCCTGAATAGTTAAAAGGTATGGATACTTTTTGAGTGGTATCTGAAGTCAGGTGATGAGTATTAGCATGGACCATTGGATTGGCCTACTATCTGGGTGAACATCATCCAAGGCTGACCTGATTCGGCCAATTTCTTGGTCTAAAGGCCAACTACTATGGTTTCAGTCTGTATCCCTCAACCTGTGAACCTTGTTTATTGGTTCACAGACAAGAATATCCAGCTGTTGTGTCATACCCATGGAACTTATATGCTTGCTTTTCAATGAAATAAAATGCCTTCTGTTTTAGGCTAGAATATGTTGCCTTTTTAACAATGCTTTATCCAAGTCCATAGTCCTTCTGAAGCACAAACTAACAATTTATGTATTTGATTGGAAAAAAAATTCAATGAATTTTAGATGGAAGAAAAAGTTAGAGAGATTGTCGAAATCAAACAACGTAGCCTTGCAGAAGAAAACCAGAAAACTCTGGAAGTCCTCAAAGAAAGGTACTTTGCTCAAAAAACTGAAAATTTATCAGGATAATTCTTTGAGATTTGAAACAGCAGAGTTTCAAGGCTTACATACATTGATAACAAACATTAACTTAATGTGACTAATGTTAATTGTTGCATGTTTCATTATCCTATTTTGGTGGCAGGGAACTTTTGTTGCAAGATCAATTACGGCAAGCCAAGGAAAGTGTGGTCAATATGCAGAAATTGCATGAGATTGCCCAAAGCCAGTTGTTTGAACTTCGTACTCAATCAGGTAATGTGCTTATGATGTTTCAGTTTTTTATTATTTTTTCCTTGGTGAACTTTTCAGCCACTATAGTGATTAGTGACTATACAAATAGATGTATGATCATTTATAAGAACCCAGTAGTCTTATCAAACTCAGTTTTCGAGTTCAGAGGAAGAAAGAGCTGCAAAGGAATCTGAGGTAAATCTCCTAATGGATGAAGTTGAACGGGCTCAAACACGGCTAGTTAGTCTGGAGAGAGAAAAGGTTAACATTTGATCCTTATCTCGGTTCCGTTTGTATGCTATGTTATGAAAAAGATGTGCATTTGGCAATTGACTATGTAATTTCACACTTGATCATGAATTATTGCATAAGTAGCAAAGGTGTTGTTTGTTTCATTTTTTGTGCTTTTGGAAATTTTTTTACTTGGTCATGCCATCCTACCTGTCTTGTTTCTGTAGCTTGGGCAATATGTACTTACAAAAAGTGGAAACTTGCATAACCTATTATGCAAAACAAAGATCATCTTCTTCTGGTGAGACTGTGATTTAACCTAAAAGAATGGCCCAGTGCATGAGGTGCATGAGGTTCTCACCAATGTAAGGTCTTAGGAGGGCCAATGTATGCAGCCTTAGAAACTTTTTGAGTCTTGAGTTAGGGCCACTTAGGTTTCAAAGGAGCAACTCCATGTCGTCAATGCTCACCCTTGAGCAATATAATTCTCTAGCCTTATAAAACCAATTAATGGTTGGATTGAAGATTGTGGAAGATATGGTTTGTTGTCCCTAAAACACATTCCTGTTTAGGCAAATGACAATTCATTTTTAGTGTTGCTGATATTATAGTTTCTTTTTGTTGGACACTGACGAGGTGCTAGTTTTCTGTCTTAACAAAATAGTATGTCATGCTAGAAAGGTGACTGGATGCTACTGCCACCATGTGACAAAACAGAAATCCTTGTATCAGAAACTACTATACCATCCATGTTATGTATGCAAGTTAATTTTTCACTGTTAGAAACTAGATCAAGATAATTTGAAATTCATGTTTTGAATGGTTCAAAATATATTCTTCTTGACCTGTTCATCATGTTTGTGAATCAACATGAAATTTAGAAATTGCTAAGTCATGTTCACATCAATTTGAGTTTTATGTCATCTTAGAATTTAGTGGAAAATTAACTAATGATTCTCATGACATAGTTGTGTTATCCTATATTTAGCAAGACCATGTTGAAAAAGATATTTCTCTATATATCTAATACTAAATCATATTGAAAATTTTACAAGATTTCAGTTCATTTATGATGAATGTCTATGTATTTTTGTTTGAATGAACAAATTGCTCTAATATCCAATGAATTTGTCCTTATAGAATCTCTGTCAGAACGTTGTGAATGTACCTAGTTTGGAGTTGGCTCTTGATTTCACACTTGTTTCTTTTCTTTTTTGGGGTTTGAATATTAAGACCTTTCATTTTGGAGGGCATGTTGTTAACATTCTTCTATTAGTTTATTGTCTTTCTCCTGCTAAGTTACATGTGATTGTTATTTACATTTATCTTTGTCTGCAGGGCCTTCTGCGTTCTCAGGTGCAGTCAACTGACGAAGAAAATGGAGATAAGAAAAGGTCTGATTTCTGAACTTTATTCTCCCATTTACTGGTAATGCTACTTGACTGTGTTGTCTAAGTATCCGAGTATTCTGTTGGATTATGACATAATATTGGACTTCGATGGTGCTTCGTCGATATTGGACATGGATTAGTATTGCCATATAGTTTCGTTTAATGCCTTCCCCTTCCATCCTTTTGAGACTGTAACTTATATCACGCTGCCTGATAATGATTATATGATTCCTGGGGAATGATTACATTAAGACCAGGTGCAATCCAACATATATATGTGTTGGACACCCAGGAGTTGTCAACATATACACTGGCATAGCTAACGAGATTAGATGAGGCTCATTTGACATATGTGAATCGGAAGTCCAAGAAATATATTAGCATCACACCTCTTTCCAAGGTTTTCAATTTTGGGTACCAGACCTATCCCGATCCATGATTGGACTGATATGGGTCCCGTCCAGTCGAGCATACTGACACACAATATGCCGGGACATATCATGGTATGGTACAGAGAAAGGGGGAGGAGGAGATGGAGAGGAGGAAGAAGAATAGGAGTAGGAAGCGGAGAAGAGGAGGTGGCACGGGAGGAGAGGAAGGGAGGAGGCGATGGAGAAGAAGATGACGAGATGGCAGTGACAATGGAGAGGAGCGGAGGCAGTAGAGAAAAAGAGGAGATGATGGTGGCAAAGGAGGAAGAGGAGGAGATTACCAAGGGTTGGGGAGGCAGATGCTGGACTGAAGGCAGGTCAATAGCATGGGAGAGAATGCACAGGTTGGGATTCGGTATTAAGGTTTTAAGTTTTTTTCTTCTTTTTTAGGATTTAAAAATAAAAAGGGCTAGTTTTAATCCCTTTATTGCATATGAATTGCCCGAAGTTCGGACAATTGTAGATGCCGGCCCAAGCCCAGACTTGTAGATACCCAACACGTAGTGAATCTGATGAAACTGGATTCCTTGCCTCTTCCTATGTAATCGGTGCTGATAAGCTTTCAGAAGCCATGAAAAGATCTCACTGAATTTCTAATTATCTCTGTAAATTAATGATGCTAGGTCTTCTCAGCTAGTTGGTTAATCCCTCGACACAAGTTCAGCATTTTTGTGGTTCAAGTGAATATTTTGATAAATTTGATGCTTTGCTGTGACAGTGCCTGTGATGCATGTCTCCATGCTAGCACCTAAAATTTTATAGAAAAAGTTGGAAACTTGATGCTATTTATTTCTTTTGTTCTTTGGATTTATGAGACAATAATGAAATTGAATTTAATCCTTATATTACTTGATGCTATTTCATGGAGACTTGGTTTTAGCTTTTTTAACCTTCTTGCAATCATGACAAGTTGACCTTTTATTTTTATATTTTATTCTTAAATTTTGTGAAACATTTACATATCAGTTTCTTTGACTCACTAGACATTACGATGTTGGTAGGAGCTTCATATGCTTGGCCATAATTTTTTTCCCACATGCAAATGTTTTCTTAATTAGATGTTGGAACTCTTTGTTACTTAGCGAACAAGCATCATCCAGAGTGTAAGTTCTACAACTAGTATATGTTAATATTCTCATTTTTTACACACCACATGTTTCATTGTTCACAACATTTGCTTATAGAACTAGGTAGTCGGCAACAAATATATTGTGTGCCTGTAGTTTATTCTTGAGTTGTTTTTCTTTTTCTAGGTAAAAAAGGTACTTTTTATTTGGCTTTTTCTTGATCTTATAGAGTACTTGCTTGCAGTGATCTAGAGGTGAGCAGTATATTGGAAAGTTCCTTGAATGTAAAGGAGAAGATAATCTCTGAGTTGAATATGGAACTTCATAATATGGAAACCACGTTATCAAATGAGAGGGAGCAACACTTGAATGAGATTAAAAAGTTGAATGCACTACTCAATGAGAAGGTTATAATTCTGTACTTTTGTCTCGACTTTTTAAGCCTATAATTTGTATAACATGAAGTACTAATTTGTAATACATGTACATGCTGAAGATTATCATTCATGTATCATAGTCTGACAGAACATAGACAAAATTCATTGACTAAATCCCAATTCATTGATTTGAACTTGCAGTGGGTCAGTGACTTGGACTTGCATGTCCTTTTAGCTGATGCACATTCTTTGTTAAGAATTCATTGACTAAATCCTAAAAAGTTCTTATTAAATTGTAATAACCTGCAGTGTTAATTCTTTCTTCTTTATTATTTGCAGGATACTGCTCTTGTGGAAATGAGAAAAGAACTTCAAGAAAGGCCAACTGCAAAATTAGTTGACGATCTCCATAAAAAAGTCAAAATTTTGCAGGTTTTTAACTTCAAGTTGATCTTTTCCCTAGAATTCTTATGTTTCTAATTGATATACCTTGTGGAAGGACATACTGTCATGTATTTCACCATATTGTTTCAGCATATATTTTTAATGTTGATGCTTAAACAGTGTTCAGTTCTATATAAGCTAGTAACAAAAACGTATCATATTTTTGGGAATCTTAAGTTGCATTTAATCTTGGAAAATTGTTATAGTCTAGTTTAAGGAAAAGAAGGTAGATTTTATGAATTAGGATTCTTGTGCTTTGTTGTTGTGTTTACTATAAGTAATACTTACAGGTCCTCCTTATTCACAATTTATGATGTTAGCTAACAATATGTTTGTAGTAGGACCTTTTCAATATTTTTTTGTGATATGAAGTTGACAGAAAGCATTACATTAAAGCTTTCCTTAATTTTTAAGAAGCCCTTAATAGATACAGTTAATGAAGGAAATTCTTGGTTGATGCCAAATAGTTGGAACTTGGAAGAAGTTATGATGGTTAGGACCTAGGACATGGTCACTTCATGTATCTGCATGTAGAATGATTATTTGAGTGATATTTTACATCAGATTCTATATGTAAATCATGATCATTATTTCAGTCCTTGATTGACAAAAACTAAGCCAAGATTTTTAGTTTATTTTAACCACCTATAAATAACACTACTAGTGGTTCTGGTCATATTACAAAGATTAGTTGGTTGGTCAGTAACTTATTTAAATAGGTATTTCTTATGCAAAATCTTTGCTCTAATATAAAGTGTGACATGTTTCTTTTCCTGTTCTCAAATTTCATCTATTTCATTATTGGTGTTTTATTTATAATTAGCTCAATGTCAAGTCATGCTCAAAATATACCTATTTCCAGTTACTTGTTTCTAGTACTAAGCTAGGTATCCATTTTCCTTTTGCTCTTCTTCTGTTGCATTTCAGTGGTGCAATTTTTGTTTGGCTTATATGTGGTATATCAACTGTTGATTTCCACTTTTCCTTTCTTAAGGCTGTTGGTTACAACTCCATTGAGGCTGAAGATTGGGAACTCGCTACCAGTGGCGAAGAAATGAGCAAGCTGGAGTCTCTTTTACTTGACAAAAATCGAAAAATGGAGCATGAATTAACACAACTAAAGGTCTGAACCAGCATTGGTATTTGAATTTCCTACAGTGTGGTTTTACAGTATTTTATAAGTCAAAATACAAAGTCACAATAGAATTTGATTAGAGCTCCTTGTTAGTTTCTTTTGTCATACACTTGCACAATCTTTTACAGAAAATAGAAATCACCATCATGTCATTGTGTTTTCTGCTATAAATAATGATTATCTCCTATCAAAAATTTTGCCTTGTTTTTAAGGTTAAAATTTCAGAGAAAGCTAGTCTACTGGAAGCTGCTGAAGGTAAAATTTCAGAACTAACTGCAAAGGTGGATGAACAACAAAAGCTGATTGCAAAACTGGAAGATGACATTCTTAAGGTATTTCTCTATGAATTTCATGAAGGAATGAGTTGTGACTCCCTTACACTATTCTTGTTTCTATACCTTGTAAGAACTTTTTGTTACAAATCCGTATTTTCTATAGGTTGTTTAAGTATTGAACTTAAATATAATTCCTGTGATAATGCAGCCTGGTTTGTAGCTAGATAGCTATTGTTCTTGAAACATTCTTTCAGCAAGTTATGATGGCTTAGTTTCTATTAGAAATTTTTATTGGACCCAAAATATTCTTGCATTTAGTAAGTTACTATGGCCTAGATTCTAGCTAAAACATTGCTATTGGATCCAAAGCATTCTATCACTTATCATGATATTCTTTTCCTTTGTAATATTTGTCACAGGGCTATAATTCCACTGAACGGAAAGGTTCACTTCTGAATGATTGGGATCTTCAGGAAATAGGCTCAAGTGAAGTATCTGAGGTGCTTGTCATTATTTGTTTAAATAAGATTTACTTCACTTCATTAATGCTTTCCTGTGCTGTGTAGAGGTTTTCTTTCTCATTTGGAAATAATTTTTTCAGCTTATTCAAAATCTATTTTGCATTGCATAGATATTTAGTCTTTTATTTCAATGAGTAATAATAAGATGTTAAAACCCAAATATGATATTTTCTGATTTTCCTCATTTGTGAGGGATTGCCTTTTAATGCATAAAGAATTAAAATTTAGAGATCCTTTCATTCTTTAATTGTTTAGGAATCAATGAAGATGTGTGGCCACTTGTTTCAGAATGGTATGCCTGTTTGGCAACTTGTTTCAAACTGTATGTCACTTCTTTGCAATTTTTCATGTTAGGTTGAATCTCTTTTTCATTTCCTGTTGCTTTTAAATTTATTTTACTGATGCTTATTTTCTGGGGAAGTTATAAAAGTAATGCTTCCTGGGGAGTTGTTTGCCTTGCCCACCATGAGAGAGCCCCTTTTATGTTCAAAAAGGAAAAAAGGATCAATCTTTTGAAAATGTATTAGATGATACTCTTGTTTGAGTTTTCAATTCAAAGTCCATTTAACTTTGTCTTCAAACTGACTGTTTTACTGTTTTATATTTTTACAATTCAGACGTTTATATGCAGATGGAATACAAGTTTGCTTTGTTTCTTATGTCTTCCAAGATTTAAGGAAATTAAACTGAAGAAGTAAAATGCTGAAAGTCATGTGAAGTGTTCTCTTTCTATTTATTGCCACTATTTGGCCTGTCAGTTATTCTACTAAATACAGATTTTGAGACAACTTTTGAGATTTAAAAATAATATGTTTATTATGTTTTGGAGTTTAGCCATTTCCCATCTTTTTCTTGCTGTTTGTAAGGGCCTCTGCTGGCTTCAACTTGAAGTCACTTGTTGGCCTTTGAGCTGAGATCTAGAAAGGCCTAACTTTTTTACTACTTGAGTACATAAGCTAATTAATTGAACTGAGTGAACTCAAGACCCAAGGTTCAAAAAGCATATTGGAGTGGTAATGTACCAACCAGTAATTATTGGTCTTACCAAAAATTGGCACCTGGACCAAGTAATTTCACCAGGTCCAGTTTGAGACTTTTTTAAAAATTTTAAATTTTTTTTATCTATATAGCTGTCAATTCTCAGCAGTCCTCCTGCTGTCCTCTCCTGCGCTCCTCTTGTTCTCCTACTACTCCTCCTTGCATCTTCTCTCTCTTTCTGTTTGGTCCATGCCAATTGGTTTTTTTTAAGTTGTTAAGATTTATACTTTTATTACAACGCATGTCCATTTAATTTTACCTTATTAAGATATTAAATCATAAGGAAATTTTATTTAGGTTGACTGGATCACTCCCGAAAATCTCTTGCATGCTTGATGTGGTGGGATCACACCCACACATCAGGCCTGTGATCTGAATCACTCCAGAAACTTCTCCAATCCATGTTACCAACCCCAAATAATTAAGATCATTGACCCCTTTATGTTGTTGTAGATATAATAAATAAGCTTACCTATCTGGTTGTACTGACAATTGACAAGTTATGTTTTGCAAATTTTTCTTATCTGAGATGAGTGCCATTTTACTACCTCACTAAATTGTTGTCTTGAAATCATGCTTATGCACTCCCTTGTATACACGTTTGTATTTTGAATTTATTCTTCATACCATATTTCATCTCAGGGTGCAGATCATAGGCTTATCGCTTCAGATCAAGACCAAAGTTCAATGCTAAAGGTCATATGCAATCAACGTGATCGTTTCCGAACACGCTTACGAGAAGCAGAAGAGGTATGCAATTTTACCACAGATAAGTTAAAGCTCTATACTTTATTTTTTGAACTTTTTCTTATATATTCCTATCATATATATCAGCAAGTGAGGCAACTGAAGGAGAAGATTGGGATGCTAACTGTAGAACTGGAAAATACAAAAGCTGATAATGTAAAACTTTATGGGAAGATTCGTTATGTCCAAGATTACAGTCTTGAAAAGCTTTCTTCCAGAGGGCCTAAGAAGGTTCTGGTTACATTTTCCTGAGCCCTTTTCTTTTTTTTTTTTAACGTTTAGCAGCCTAGCAGTAACCTTGCCATTCTTTTTTACTTATTTTAGTATGCAGAAGATGTTGAAAGTGGTTTTTCTTCTGATGTTGAGTCCAAGTACAAGAAGATGTATGAGGATGATATAAATCCTTTTGCTGCTTTCTCGAAGAAGGTAAATTGTTCTGTCTTACAAGTTTCTCTATCTCTCTGTTTCTCTGCTTTTTGGTTGCAAACACCTGAGATAGATCATAGAAAGCAAAGTAATTTAATTAAATTCCGTTCCATCTTATGTTACCAATTATCATGAATTAATTAAATGTTCTCAATGTCCTATTTTGTGCAATTGAATCTTTTTCTTTGGATGACATCTTCCTTACCAAAGTAGAGCGGTGAACTGATGGTTCGGTTATTCTTTCCCAGGATGAATTCCGAGTGGTAACATGCAATAGTCTCAAGGTTTTATATTTCATTGCAACCCTTGAAGAACTCTAAAACTGGTTTCAGAAAATTTATATATCCTAGAATAGATATGTATTTACTAAGGCCTTTCTTTAATATTCACTCTATTGCTACTGACACTAACCAAGCAGAATTATATTCCTAAATATCCTTGTTCACTTCGTTATTTCCTTAGTATGACCTATCCTTAATGTTTTCTATTCTGGTATATCAGAGAATGAGAAGTATATTAGTTCTTTTAATTGAAATATGTATCATATGTTATTATTGCATTTACAAATTTCACAAAGGGATGTAAAATCAATATTACAGTGGAAGTTCATGTAGAACTAGGAAACTGCTCTATTTTCTTGTATATTTTGTTATTTTCATTGCTTGGAATGAATTGTCTTGGGTATTCTGAATGTCCTTTTCACAAATCAGGAAAGGGATCAACGATACAAGGAGCTTGGAATAAGAGATAAAATTACACTTAGTAGTGGGCGTTTTCTGCTTGGCAACAAGTATGCTTCCACTTTCTTTTCTAATTTAAATTATCTTCAAAATCTGCTATGTTTGGTATGCTATTTGGTGCACTTATCCTTAGCTCTCTTTCACTGTTAACCATTAATTTTAGTTGAGAATATTATGATGATTTATGTTGCATCCAGTGGTTGATGATAGTTCTTGTATATTTATATTCTATTACTTTCTAGATTTTGATTGTCAAACATCTGAGAGATATGTGCAACAAGAATGGACGAAAATGAAAAGAAAGATGAGTACAGTTGGCCATGGGTTGAGCTGAAACCAAATTGAACTACCTGAACTCGACTGCGTTGTATTCCAATGATCAATATGAAGATCCAACTTTAACTCAATCCAACTTTTGATAGCCACAAGATCTGTATATTCGACTACTTAGGTCCTAACAAATGATTAATCTTGTTGATCAGCTGGAAGTTTCTAAAGAACTTGTAAGAACAGAAGAAAGTTGGGGAAAGAGGATGCTGCAGTTAAATCAGACCATTGCACAGCCAAATATACTGCTCAGAAATGAGTATGATGGTATTTGATGTCATATTCTAAAGTTTCTTAGTCCAGTTCCACTTGTCATACATTTCCTTGGCATTCCAATCATCATTCCACTCTGAAGTTGATACACTCGATGGTATTACCAGAAATACCAAAATTATATAGAAGAATAAACATATCCATGATTGGGAGTGATGCATGCTAACAGGTCTACCACTTGCTTTGTCTTCCCTTCTGCTGATATTTTTAGATTTGGCTCATAATTCGAGCTTTATACATTATTTAAACTGAATAAATTCCTGCCTCCTTTCTTGGTGGCAGATGTTCATGTACTTCTTTGTCTTTTCATTCATAATTGAGATTGATCTAAAACAAAATACGGATCTGCATTCACAGATATGCCCGAACATTTGTCTTCTTTTACTCCATCGGTTTGCATCTCCTTGTGTTCACATGCTTATACAGAATGTCAGCATTAAGCTATCAAAGGTAATGCAACTTATGTCGAACTTTTTCTTTAAATTATCTCTGCTGTATCTCTTCAAGTTTAGTTTTCTTAATCATCAATCTTGTGAGCAGCACTACACCTGGCCATAACGAAGCCATCCTGGATGCTGGGAACCTCACTCTATCTCATGCCATTTAATGCATATAGTGTAGTGGTGAATCAGTGGAAGTTCGGGTCTGTAGGCAACAACAACAACATCCCCTACACGGAGCCAGAATTCGTGACCAAAGCTGCCTTCTTGGATATGATGGGGAGATCATTGTACATAAAATGAGTCCGCCCCAATCCAGTTTTCATGGTCAATGAGCCTGCTTGTTGTTTTTCTTGATTGTTGAAAAGCAGAGATGTTACGATGGCATACAAAGAAAAAAAGGAACTGTTTGATTTTTCTTTAGTATACACATGAAAATTTAAGCTACGACATCATTTGCTGTAGATGCTATTCGGGTGTTTCCTTAATGCTGCTTGCAAATAGCTTAAGGCTAGTGTTGCTGTGATGAGATGATTTAAAGAAAAAGAAAACTTTCAAACCAAATCTGAGTCCAACAAGTTTGCCCAAGAATTGTTGCTCATACTGTAATTGTTCATCTAAAATAGAATGGGATCTCCGGTGCATTTTATTGTCGTTTAGGGATCATTTCACTCTCTTTCAGTCTTGGAATAAATCCTAATTGCTGGCTCGTTTGATTTGCTTCGGTTGTTGGAATCAACTCATTTATCATTCCACACAATATCTCATCAGGAGAGTGACTCGATCTCTCGCAAGACAAATGTGCTTAGCGAGTCAGTTCGGACACCTTAACACACCCATCTTCGACTACGTTTGCTCAGTGCAAGTCCACACTCAGGACACGTGGAGGCCTATGTGGATGGTCCCTCGGTAAAGCTGAGTAAGTAATATTAGCCTACTAAAATAATATTAAAAGAAATTAATTACCAAAACCGGATCTCGTGTTTTAGTTAGTGTCAACCCGATTCGGCCTCATCCCGTTCCACTATAAAGCCCGTTACGGAGCTCTCAACAACTAACAAACGAATACCTCGGTATCGTGGGAACACCGAGCATCATCGTTCGGTTTCCGCCTCCCCCTTCCATACGTTAACCCTAATTTCGCCGTCACCGTCTGTGCCCTCCTAACTCAGGACGACCCTCGGCATGGCCAGCGAGGAGTTGCCGTCGCCCACCTCGAGCCGCAAGCACCGGCGGTCCTTGGACGACCATGGGGCGGAGGCCTCCTCGAAGCGGCGCAAGCACCACCATCGCCGCCACCGTCACCGCAGCAAGCACGGCCGCGAGAGCGATGACGGGATCGAGGTGGCTGATCCCGCTTCGGATCCGGAGCCCGCTTCCCTTGCCGCCATCAAGACCGTTGATGACGAGCGAGAGGAGGGGGAGATTCTTGAAGAGGATGAGGGACGAGCCGGCGTCGATGGAGGGTCGGCACATGGGCTTAAGATCAAGTCTGACGGTGTCGATGCTTCTTCCGATCTGGTCCGTTTTGATATCCCTCGTTGCTTTTGAATCATTAGCGAGGAAATAGCTGTTCTTACTCCTTGAGATATGTACATGCGATGTATCCTCCTCAACTTGATTTACTATATCTTTTTCCATGTTAGTTCATGTTTGTTTGATTGGGACGGTAGCTGAGAAAATTAATAGGTGGAAGACCATCTTTTCTATCCAAAAATCATATGCTCCCAATTTTCTTTCTGTTCGATTGATTGTGTTCAATTTCTTCTTAGTACCAAATGGTGATATAGATCCATCTAGTGTTTACTATCCTTTGTTGCAAAAATTGCAGACCATGCCTGGGGCGAAAGTTGCTACATCAGGGAAAAGTTTTAAGGTGCTCATTCATAACCAGAATGGATTGACAGATTCAAAGATGTTGGAACCTGCACCATCTTGTGAGAACTCGAGCTACACGGATCAAGCCAAGCTGAGGGGAGATATTTCAGATGGAGACACTTTTATCCGGAAGGCTGAGAATTTATCACCGAGTGATGTGGTTAAAAAAACTGTAATTCAAGGGGAAACTATATTATGCCAATTGGAATTATCAGAACAAAATGAAATTAAGCGCAAGCACACTGATAGAAATGATATAAAAATTCGGGTAAGAACAAGATCTCCAGGAGAAAGGTCTCCTGCAGCAAAGCACAGGAAAAGGGATGGCCCTGAAGACAGAGATTCTGGCAGTGTTTCGGAGAGGCTTGACTCAAAGCAGTATCCTGAATCAAGGGATTCAAGTAGAAGAGCATCTGATAAGATCAGATCGGTATCACCCAAAACCTTGCGGGATGGGTACAGAGACACCAGAATGTCTCCATCTTTCAGCAGGCAACATGACGAAGGCTATCACAGGAGCAGGTCCAGCTCCCATGATCATACAAGGAGGCAATCCTATGAAAAAGTTTTAGAACCTTCAGCTGATGGCAATGATCAAGTTGATTCACATGGAAACATGCGTGGTGATTCTGATAGGTACTGTGCTTTAGATAGGTATGCTGCTGGAAGTCAAGCAAAGGATAAAATTTTCCTTAGTGAACGAGAAAGCAGTGGCAATAGAAATGGTGACAGGCATGGAAGTCGGGAGCGTGAGAGGAACAGGGAAAGAAACAGCAGCATTGTCAGGGAAAGAGATAATGTGGACTCAAATGAAAGGCATCATAGAGAAAGAGGGAGTAGTAATTATAGCAGATACAACAGAGGGGAGGGCAGACATGGAAGTCGGGAAAGAGATAGGGAGAAGGAAAGAAACAGTAGCAGTTATAGAGACAGAGATAAGGTGGACTTGGATAAAGGGGTTCACAAACAAAGAGAGGGGAGTAGTGATTATAGCAGGTACAACAGACGGGAGGTAAATGACAGAGCAAGAGATGAACCAAGTGATATTAGGGATAAATTTTTACAAAGGGAAAGGTTAAGGGATGGTGGGCATGCTAGAGATAGAGATGGTGATGATAGAGATAAGAATAGAGCAAGGCACAAGGAAGTTTATGCGCATGAAGGTAGAAATCAAGGTGCGCAGTTGGAAACAGACAAACCAAGTAGCAGGGATAGACATAGGGAATCTAGGCATTCGAAGTATGGAGTGGAGCATCACAAGGGCATATCACGATCTAAGGATGATGGTTCTAGTAAAGACAATCCTAAAGAAGACAAACAAAAGTTGATTAGGTATGACTTTGAAAAACCTTAGGATGAACAATGTGGAAGGCTATTGTATCTTATCTTTATCTGCTTGTTTGTGTTACTCACATGATTGGTCTGATAATGCTAGGGAGGAAGAAGAAGATTACCAAGAGAAAATTGAACAGCAACTTGCCAAGCAGGATGAAGAAGATATTGACAAGATCAAAGAAGAGAGCAGGAGGAGGAGGCAAGCTATTTTGGAAAAATATCGACAACGGCATCTGCAGCAAGTTGAATCCTCATCCGATGGCAACAAGAATGGTAATTCATTAACTTCCATATAACATCTGAAGTTGAGGATAACTTTTGTTTTCATGTCTTGATCATTATTTCTCCCCATATTTCTATTTTGAATGACAAAGTTATTTTTATATATAATATGAAGCTGCTGAGAAAACTTCTTTGGATAAGGAGACGTCACATGGCTTTCATGCTACCAGTGCCGATAATAAAGTTATTAGTGAAGAGCTTGAGAATGTACATCACTCTGGAGATGTATATGATGCTGATTTATCATTTACAGTGGGAAAGTCACCCATGCAAGAGGGAGATTTGACTACTAAGAAAATGAACAATGTTGGGGGACTTGGGGAGGGTTCTCCAAAGGTTGTTTTTTTTCATCCTGTTGAAGTGCTTTGGTCTCGTTTCATAATGTATATTCTAATTTTCTTATTCTCTTTAGAGTGAGAGATCGGCAGACATGTTTAGTGATGACATCTTTGGGGAATCACCCGTTGGAGTGTGCAAGATGGTAAAGTTCTTTGACTCTATGTTTTTAAATGTTCAGTATAATTTGCAGTCATTTTCTTGTCAGTTTGAAACTTGTAGTAATTGTGACATAGTCTGTCAATACTTTTAAATGCTTGGCTTCATTATGAGTTGTTTCACTAGCTCTTCCAATAAATGAGATATTACATATTAAGGAATAAAATCATGCGACGATGAGCTCAGTACAATAGTATGGTTGCTCTTTTTTTACCTGGATAACCATGAATCGAGTCACGGAAAGGAACTCTCTATTTGTTGGGGTAAGTAAGGATGTGTATATTTGTTCTCTCCTTATCCCGTATTTGTGGGAGCTTCGTATACTAGGTTCATGGCTAAGAAATAAAATTATGCACTCGTCAATTTAGAGGAAAGGTGTAACCATGATTAGATACCAAAAATGGATACTTGTTCCTAAGATGATTTTGGTAAATATATATGCAAATATTAGCTTGCCTATGAATATTAATTTTGAAAACTTACATATAAGATGATGAATGATATATGCTGAGAATTGACTTTGGACTATTACTGATTTGCATGCAATTATGATGTAGGCCAAGTATTTATATAGAACTTGTCTAATTTGAAATAAAAGGGGAGATTCTATGATAATTGTATTTTCAATGGACGTCATTAACTATGGTAATGAGAAACATTACCACAAGTGACATGAATATACATGTATTTTAATCTTTATCATATGATTTTAGATATTGGACATGTTAAAGATATTTGGTGATTCTGAGCTAGCTTGTCTTCTTGGGGCTTTTTTACTTTAGAAGTTGAGCACTTGAGCTATACACTGGGTTTGTTGGAAGTGAGATGGCTAGAAGGAGGCTCAAGGATAATGTTCACTTGCACCAATTAGGAAATAAGGTGGGTCAGGGATAAAAAGGTGGGTTATAAAATAAAAAAATGGAAGTGTTTCATGGAATTTTTTTCATATAATTGGATGGATAAGATCATCCAATTATTGCATATCAAAGTTCTTCTTTAATTATTGACATCTAGAGGATGAGAATTAGCAGAAGTAACGTTGTAACCCTTCCTTCTGGAAAGGGGATTGCTGGATTGGTGATGTTCATATTTCTGCATCGATGAAGAAAATATTGAAGGATTATAAATGAGCCTGATCTTTTGAGTGCCAAAACCAGTAGGATATGAGGTTGAGGTAGCTTCTGTGTTCAGAAGGATTTGATAAATAAGTCCTTGGAGAACTTGAACTTTGTTTTGCACTTTGACATATTACAATTGTGAGGTACACGGAGGATGTTAGACTGAAGTATATTTTGAAGGTTAGAGATAGTTAGAAAGTAAAAAAAGATGAAATACTGTGTGGACTAAAGTATAAATACCCATCTTATAATAATCCTTATAGTCCTAGATTTTCTTATACAAAGGGGAGGAAAAGTAGAGACAATGTTTGTTGTTTGCATAAAAAAATGTAGGACTTGGGATTATGGATTGAAGATAAATGGAGGCTTATATGTCTGGTGGTCAAGTCTATTCAGGAGAAAAAGTCATCTTAATCCCTTCATTAAGGTATTATATCTTATGGATTCGGGTTGCACAAACTGGAACTGTAAGTAACAAGTGGGTTTTGCTTATTGATTTTCAGAGTGGTTCTCTTGTTGAAAGTTTCCTTATTGATGAATCTTCACAACTGTAGTGGAATGATTTGTGAAAAGTCTGTGAGAACATGAAAACCATGTTTTCTTTTCATTTCCTAGATTGGTCTGATTGTTGTCTTAATTGTGTTTTTTGCGGGATGCTAATTCTTTATATGCATGTGGACATCTTTTTGTTTGCATGGTTGAGGTGTGTTTAATGCAATGATTGAAATTTTGTACTGTATCAAAATTTCGAGACTTATTCGGTATGGTACAAAATTGTATACCGAGCGGTATATTTCGGTATATCGCTCAGTATATATATATATATATATATATATATATATATAGGTATATATATATATATAGGTATATATATATATATAGGTAAACCGCTCGGTTTATCGAGCGGTTTACCTCTATGCGGGGCGACATCGCCTCTCTTCTCAAGCGACGTTGCAGATAAAAAAAAATAATTGCGATGTCGCCTCCCTTCTCGGGCGACGTCGCTGAGGCGACATCACAGATAAAAAAAAATTGCAGGCAACGTCGCCCGAGAAGAGAAGAAAAAGAAAATCTTCACCTCTGTTCGTCCTGAGACACCGATGCCTCTTCTCCTGCACGCGGACGAGAAGTCACCGACAGACGAGGAGGAGAGCGGCGATCTCTAGGTTCTCCCTTTTTTTCCTATTTCTTTCTTCCCCTTCTCCCTCTTCTTTCTTCTCCCTCGGTCACCATCGACAATAATGCTTCAATAGACGGTACCGCTCGGTAGCAAGCGGTCTGTGTACCGGTTTGCTGATGGACCGGTACATACCGCCCGGTACGAGCGGTATCATTTGGTATTGCAGGCCTTGGTTTAATGCATTCATGGTTTGATCACATGTTTATGACAAATGGTCACATGACTTCCATAACCTAGACCATTCTTTCTTCATAAGAAACTTTGATGTAATTCATTGATTTTTAGTACTTTCTTTACATGGACTTTTCATGAAGTTTTGAGCATTTTCATTTCTGTTCTTTTTTTTGTTCATATATGAAGCATATTGCAAAGTGGTCAACATCGGTGGGTAGAATTGATAGCTAATGTTACTGAAATTGTCTTATTGTGTGTTGCCATTCATAGCTTATCATCTGAATTTTGTGTAGGGAAAAGGTGAAGGCCCACAAATAGATAGAAGTTTTCTCTATGACAACTGGGATGATGCAGAGGGATATTATAGTAAGTTTCTCTTTTTTTCCAAATCATCCTTTTCTCTATTTTTTCTGATTTTTCTTATTGACTGCAGTGTTTGCCTTTTCATACTTTGTAATTTGAAGCTTCTTTCTTTCTGCAGGTTACAGGTTTGGAGAAGTGCTTGATAGTCGATATGAAGTTATTGCAGCCCATGGAAAGGGTGTTTTTTCAACGGTTGTCCGTGCAAAGGATCTCAAGGCTGGGAAAGGTGACCCTGAAGAAGTAGCTGTTAAAATAATACGCAACAACGATACCATGTTAGTGGGTGATTGCTTATTTTGAGTTGGAGGAATTATTTTGAGTTTTTAAATGTGTTCATTGACTTAAGCTTGACAACTTGGCATAGGTACAAGGCTGGACAAGATGAACTTGTTATTTTAAAGAAATTGGCAGGCGCTGATCCTGAGGATAGACGCCATTGTGTTAGGTTTCTCTCATCTTTCAAGTATCGAAATCATCTTTGCTTAGTTTTTGAATCTCTTCATATGAACCTTCGTGAGGTTCTAAAGAAATTTGGTCGTAATATTGGGCTTAAGCTGACTGCTGTGAGGGCTTACGCGAAGCAGCTTTTCATTGCACTGAAGCATCTGAGGAATTGTGGCGTTCTGCACTGTGATATCAAGCCAGATAACATGCTGGTATGTTTTGTCCCTTATGTTTTGCTCCTCCTATTCTGTTGGGTGTTATTAAAGACAAATTTGCAGATGCGTGTCCTTATTCTTTTATTCTGATTATATATATAGGTTAATGAGGCAAAAAATGTTCTAAAGCTTTGTGATTTTGGTAACGCTATGTTTGCGGGTAAGAATGAGATTACACCCTACCTTGTTAGCCGCTTTTACCGTGCCCCAGAAATAAGTAAGTTCCAACGCCATCAATTCTACATAAGGTGGTTCTTTTGATACTGTTTTCTGGTGCCCCTATTTGCTCTGCCTATGCTGTGTATGTGCACTAGGATGAGCTTGTGCTTGCATGTTTTGAGGCCCTATTTTCTGTATTTCTGCTGGTGGGTGTGATCATTTTGACTGCCAAGTGCTAACATACTAATGGAGTTTCTTCGTTTGCAGTTCTTGGATTGCCATATGATCATCCGATGGATATGTGGTCAGTTGGTTGCTGCCTATATGAACTTTATACGGGAAAAGTACTTTTTCCTGGTCCTTCAAACAATGACATGCTTCGACTTCACATGGAGTTAAAGGGTACTTTCCCCAAAAAGATGCTTCGGAAGGTGACACAAAAATCTGTTGGCCTTGAAACTTCTTAACAACTTTTTATTTTCTGTTTTCTTTTTACTTGGTTCACACCTCTTAGAGATATCTGGCATTGAACTCCCAAGTCTGGTGTGCAATATGTCAATGCTAGTTATTTCTGTGAAATGTTATGTGCTACTCTTTTGCAGGGTATAGATGGTGTAAATTCATATTTTGATTTTGCATCAAGTCTGATACTTCATTTTATACAGGGTGCCTTCACGGATCAGCATTTTGATCAAGACTTAAATTTTCATGCCACCGAGGAGGACCCTGTTACAAAGAAGGTATAAATTATATGTTTTGGTTGTTTTATCTGATTATGGAAAATGGAATGCAATCCATCATTTTCAGATGCTTGCATTTTAACTCTTTGTTCTTTTTTTCTCACAGCCTGTTAAGAGACTGCTGCTCAGTATTAAACCAAAGGATATTGGTGTCCTCATATCAGGCTTTCCTGGCGAAGATTCCAAAATGTTATCAAATTTTAAGGATCTTCTAGACCGAATATTTGTATTGGATCCAGAAAAGAGGATGACAATATCTCAGGCACTAAGTCATCCATTTATCACGGGCAAGTGAACTAAGATGCTGAATTTTCTGACTCTAACAATGCTGTTCAACTATGCATCTACCTTGTAAACTAAATTCATTTTCATCCATCTAATTCTTCTACATTTATCCATCTTTTCACTGCTTGGGTGGAGATTCATGGATTGTGTCGACGAGGAGTTGAAGAGATCATTGGTTTAGCCTTCCTATGTGGGGGTCCTTATCAGTGTGATGTCTGTTTCTTGTAAGATAACTTGCCAAAGGCATTTTTTCTTTTGTAAATTATTCTTGATCATGGCCTTTTCAGGATATATAGAAATTAATTATTTGTTTATAGTAGCTGCTGTTTGATATTCTTTCTTTTTTCCTCAGCGGTATTCAATTGGAGAATGGGTGATAATCTTTGAATGTATTTCTTGTGAGCTTGAAAATATCTGCAGTTTGTGTACCTAAGGGTAAAGATGATCCAACTGAATGTGCTCCTTCATGATTTCGAACTTAAACTGTCAAACTTGAAAATGTTATTGGTCAGCTCGCTGGCATATAAGAATGATGTGCCTGTTCAAATTGATGGGTTGGTTGGCCTGAATGTTCTAATATACTATATGTGATAGTTCACATCATGAAAATTTCTTTACATATCAGAACGCTTTTGGGCTTTGGAGATTCTAATTCTGTCTTTCATTCAGGGTTTTGCCAGTGCTATGTGGGTATCTGCAATGTTTTAGATGCTAAAGGCAACAAAAGAAGGTACCATAGTTTGTTTGATGGTCAACTTAGCGTGTTAAAAGAAAAGTGGCAGTAGATATTTTCTGTTTGCAAAAGAGTGTCTTTTGCACCTTAGGCTTCAGGGAAACCCTTAGAAGGGAGAAAGCAACCTTCACTTGAGACCTATGATTTGCATTTGTCTTCTAAGTTTAATCTCCATTTCCCTTTTTGATTTTGATGATATTGATATAGGCTTCCTTTTTCTTTCGCTGTAATTCAACTTGTGCCCTGTAGATTTTTTTAAAGTTAAAATGTTGTTTGTTTCTAGGAGTTCTTGTTATATAATATTGTCCTGGATAAGTTAAATCTAGATCTGATAAGCTTTAGACTGTACAACTTGAGTTGCTTTGGCAAATAAGAATTTGTGTATGTTTTTTCTAATTATTATGCAGTCCAAAGTTTTTCATGTCTGATATTTGCTTTGGTGTTTTGGAAGCCTTTACATTGGAGATTGCTGGATCAGTTGCTTGTGCTGTTGAAAGGTAATTCCCTCTTGCATTTCTTTCCCTTTTAAACAATAAGATCGTCTATGTCTCCCTTCAGGTGAAACCTTTACATTTGACAGCAGCTATATTGACATGTCACTTTCTTATCAAGTTGTCTGCTAACTTCCCTGCAATTCAATAAGTTGTTTACCTGTCCTCAGATCAAGTTTTATCGAACTAGCACTAATGAATTATGAGATTTGATTTGACTATCTAAGAATCTAGGATGATATACGGATATAGTAAATCACTGTATTCTAAGTTTGATTGCAGATATTTAATGCTTATCAAGAGTGGTGAAGTAGGTTTTTGCATTTATTTTAAAAGCAGTACCTGTTCTGGCTGGCATTCGCCATTTGTACTATTTATTTAACTGTATTAACCTACTCTTATCGCGTTGTGGTGTCCATAGAGTCCATGATGAGTAATAATTCACTTATTTTGGAAAGAAAATTAAGAAATAGTCATTATATAACTCATTATACTGGAGCAATGTTTTTAAACTGTTTAAGTGCTTATTTGATGTCTTAAAGATTACCAGATTTCCCAATATGTTATATGTGTAAATATATTTACCACCATGAAAGGTAGAGGAAGACCTAAAAAAATCTTGATAAAAACTATAAATAAATATTTAAGTACTTTTAACTTAACTAAACATATAGCTTTTTATATATCTCAATGGTAGTAAAAGATCCATGTAGCCAACCCTAACTAGTTGGGACTTATGGCCTTGTTATTGTTGTTGTCCTTGAGAGTAAACAGATTATGAAAATCGGTAAAGTTCAGAGGAGAGCGGTGAGTTAGTCTGGTAAGGAAGGATATCATTTATGGTCTCTTGACAATCAGTAATTGTGTTGGTTTTGGATGATTCAACTTGACTATTGATTTGGTTGATATTTTGAAGAATATGAATATTTGAAGATTATTTAATCCTAGTAAGATTCCTGTTATGCTATTTGCACTTTGCTATGGATTAAAATATCATTCAGTAGTCTGACCTGTAACTTGATTTCTCCATCTATTAAACAATTTAGATCTGGCATTCTATTTAATACTTCGTAGTTTGAACATTCCATGGCATGAAATGAAACCACCCTTGGAATTGAAAGCATATTGTAACATTCTCTTTGGTTTTGATGTTGAAACAATTTCCATTAGCCTGTCCCACTGTTTTCACAAGCAGTTAAATGCACAAGGGCTGCGTGCTGGTTGGTGATTTTTATAATATTGGCATCAAAACCATGTCCATTGTTACAATGTTATACTTTTTAATGATTTAATAAGGACTGTTGGAACACTTCACTTAAATGGATGCCTTTTGTACTTCACCTAAAGGAGATATATGGAAGTTGCATGGTTTATGTTGATTTAGTTTCCATCAAAGATATATGTAGTTCAGATAACTTAAAGAAAATGTACTTGTTGCACTTATTATTTGCATCCTGAAAATATTGGTCCTTGGTACAGAAATGGTAAGAAGTGAACTTGGTGGTGATTATTTTAGTAGTATATTCTATTAAGGAACATGTGTTTTCTTACAGGTAGCATGAGTATATTGTTTTCTAGATGCTAGTTGGCTAAAGTAGTGAACTTAACACCTTTTTCGTTATGGTGCTTTGGCAAATTTGGTTGCATTTTCCTTGATTAAACTTGAGCCAGCAGGATGAGATCATTGTTATTTTATCATTTAGAGAGCATCAGAAACTTCATGTTTATTTGTACAGTTTGTTTAAGCACTTAAAGCATTTTCAATTTTTGAGCCCTATTTGAAGTTGAAGAATGAGTAGCTTGGCGAAAATTTTTTGTGGGATTTTGATTTTCTAATTTATTGCCAATGCCAAGGATTGCTGTGCTGTTCGACATATATCCGAAGGGATCAAATTGTTTGGTACCAAAGAGCAAGGATTTAAATATTGATTGGACCTCTTCATTCTGACCAGCATTTAATCAGTCCGGTCAAATACCAATATGAAGCATACAGCTTGACACCGGTATAAATACATTTTTGTCTTTTATTTTTTATTTAATGATACCGGATAGTACAGGTTAGTGTACCATTTGCTATTATCAGTAATGCACCAATCTGACAGGTGAGCAAAATTGGTATTGAATCATTATTTAAATCGTTGCCAAAGAGGAACCAATGCCAATCTGTGGTGTTAGGCTAATTTTTGACTAATGCTGACCGGGGCATATAATCATGCACATGCAGGAATGATGCTGACATGACCCTATTTCATGAAACAGCAATCCTTCTCAAGATTTTAAGTAGCTAATCTGTTCATGTTGTGGACGACAAAATTCTCTTTGATTCCTGATCATAGCACTCACTTCATTTAGATACAATCCTGCATATCTTATGTTTCTGTCACCATAAGACATAAGACTGTCATCCATTTTATCCACTTTTCTATTTGCCTATTTCCTTTCATGGCTCAGACTGCTCTGTTTTTTCCTTCAGATGTTAATCTGAAGGTTACCTCTGTCACATCTTCTATTGTTGAATCATGGTACTTTAGGCAAGTCAATCAAGAGTGAATTTTTGGTTCTGTTTGGTATGTGATGGTTATTTCCAAGGAACTGAGCCAGATGTCTTTGCTTCTTGGTAAGTTTTGTTCTGGAAGTTTAGAAAGTCAAGCAAGATGAGGCTATTCTTTTGCTTTGTTCTTGACTAATTGAAATAGTTCACTTTTCCAGAAGTATTTGATTATCTGCAATGGGCATTTGGTCTTCAGTGAGAAAAACTTTAGATTCTCACTAGAAGAGTACTTGGAATGTTCAAGCTTCAGTGTTTAGGTGGACATTAATTTTGCCTTTGCATCTGAATAATTAGTTCTGCTCTTCCTAAGTATAGGATTTTTTAAGCTTATGTAGGTGAAATAAGAGGCATCCTTTTGCATCCGACTATAATTTTTTGATATTCACCATTTTACTATTGAACTTACCTTTTCCTACAAGGGTGGTAAGGATAGTAATGGATTGTCGAGAGCTTTCCCTTTTGTTTTCATGGGAAGGTAAGGACTTCCTGGCAACTGGAAGGATAGAAGGCCTCTTTTTGCATCTGACTATATTTTTTTTAATATGGGGACTGACTAAGATAAATTGTAGCTATTTTTTTTTGTCTAATGATATTATATTTGTTTCCGATTTCCTGCCAAAAAGTATTTCATGAACGGTGAATTAATTCTTTAATTAGTATTTTGTTCGAAGAGTAAAAGTTAAGGTTATTTATTGATCAGCTAGCTAGTAAAATGGCAGATTATTGTGGATGCATATGTTCATCTCCGGCTGACTTTTCTACTAAGCAGCATGACGAGGATTCTCAAGGTTGTGTGAAGTGTTCCTCATTTGTTCCTGGTCGATCCTGTCGATCCTTTCTACTTAAATTATCAAATTACCTCCTGGTATTAATTAAGCTCTTAGTTCAACTTCTCAACTTTTAGATTATCTTTTGACTTCTAGAATTACTTCTGCCATCACAATCCAAATTCATCCACACTTATCATAGTAGTAGATATTTCTTAGGAGGTTCATTCATGGTCCTCAGGAGATGCGTCTTGAGCATATGCCAGCCTCAATTGTGGATCTCAGTCGATAGGTTGATCTAATGAGCTCATCGGACAACATGGATGCCCTTGAAGTGCTAGTTGTATCGCTGGCAAACTTCGTCACCTATCTACCGAAAGGCTTGTGGACTTTGTAAGATTGTTTCGTGAGATCGCAGTAGCCCTAGATGAATTACTGATGGATCAGAGAAAAATGCCGTAGAATGTTTTGTTTGTGTTTTGGCGGATGTAAGGTGTTCCTTACATGGAATTACATTGTTGTCTTTGTGGTTTGGCAAATGCCTAGGGTTGTAACAGGATACTGCAGTGAGCTGCTGTGTTGTTGCTCCAAGCTACGAGTCCCACAATGTGTTGATAGTTGGCGAGGCATGATTAGGTGCCGAAAGATCTTTGGCTATTAGAAGTGAACAGAGACAACCACATTAATCCATTGTGCATGTGATACCAATCCCACATTGTTGAACTAATAGTCGGCATTGGATACTTAAACTCAACAAATGGATCGTTTTTCGTTGTAAGGTCCTAAACCAATCCAGATGGGAAATTTCATATATACTGACAAAAATAAAAAGATATCAATTCTGTCCCTTCCAGAAACTTCATCATCGTACGCTCCAATATAAATGTCTTCACGCTCGCGTACCGAATAACGCGTCGTCACAGGCGTTATGTGTCGTTTTATTCCTGTACTTGACGGTGACAGCGAGATATCACTGCTACAATTTTCGTTAAAGAGAGAGGCAAAGAAGAGGAGTGAGGGAGAGAGGGGGTGCGAATGGAGGGTGTCATACCGTTCGTAATCCACGCGATCAGAGGGCGGCGAGGGCGGAGCTCCTACCGACGCCTCCGCACGCAGCACCTTCCGGAGCAAGTGGAGGGCGCAGCGCCGCCGCTTCCGGAACTCGTCGGAGGCTTCTCCAGCGGCTACAGCCGTGGCGATCGTCGCAGCCGGTCAGAGATCCCAGCGTCGGCGATCGAATGCCTCTGTGGCTCCCCGGATCACCGCGTCGGCCAGTCACGGAGCCTGAGGGAGGGAGGTGGTGCCCTCCTCTCCGCCGATTCATCTCATCGCCGAACGTGGCAAGATTGAGGTCTCCCCCTTTCCGAACAACCTCAAAATCCGAGGTATGATTCTTTCTATCCCATACAATATTGGCCGGAATGTGTATTCATCGGAGCCATTACCTTTATTTTTCTTCCATCATCATCACCATTTCATTTTTCGTTGTGATTGGAAGATCTCCGAGTTCTTCTGAAACTTAATTTTACCAATAACTAATATTCATCATATATGTATGAGTATTCATTTGGATCTGCGAAGAACTCCGTCAAGTCAAATCCCGCATTGGTGTTGGGATTTTAATATTATTGTTATCATAATCATGCTTCGTCTATTTTCCCAACCAAAGTGTGAAGGAATGTGGTGCCTGCATGTGCAAACACTGCTCCTTGGTTCATGTGTTACTGATCTTAGGCCATTAGGAAATGATTTTTATCCCACAAATAAGAACATCAGCTTAAAAAAAAGGAAAAAATTGTAGAGCTGTAATGACAGTCTTAATCAAGAACTGGTTTAATCATTTGTAACATCAGAGTCTCTTTTCTTTTCTGTTTATGAATCTAAAGAGAGGAAAATGTTGGGCTTTTTTTTTTAATCTTTCTTTAATGCTAGAAACGAGGAGAGGAACGGGCACGAAAAATAAATTCATGACAGGATAACATCCATATAAGATGAGGTGTCACAAAATTATATCGGTTAAATATAAAAAAATAAAATAAATAGATTTCATAGTATAGTGATTAGTAAAGTAATTTAATCATGACTATAATTTTATCCTGTTATTGATTGTAACGAATGAAGGAGAACAAATATCTTAACCTTGATTATTAGTAAATTGATTATTAATGAGGATAGCAACATAGTCTCATAGAGTCAAGTTTGACCTTATTCAAAGTAACATTCTACTTGATGTTACTTATATTCTTTTAAGTCGGCATTAGTTGTATGACGTTGATATTACTAATTACGAGCGAAAAAATATACATGTTTTTAGGCATAAACATTATCATGCAATCATGGAAGAATAACGGAGAACTATCAAGATTTACGAAGGATTTAAAAAAAAATATATTCTAGGTAAAAAAAAAAGTCACCAATTAATTGGTCTATAAATTTTAAAAACATTAAAAATTAAAAAAGTCTTTGTCTTTTATCTTTTTTTTGTATTAAGTACAATCATTTATTATTTCAGTATTCTAGAAATCACATTTTTAACGTGGAAAATACGTTAATTTTCTAGGAGATTATTTATAGAAATCAATGTCTTCACTAATTGTAACAAAATTTTAAATTTTATAAATAATGAAGATGGAAAACCGATCAAACATTTTAGATTTGAATAAAAACAATAATCATATTGATTCATCTGTCACATCGACAAGCATAACCATAGCCTTATATCATTCTACCAGAACATTACTAAACCTGATTTCCATTATCCTATGGTATGTATTTGTCACATCGTTCGTAAGATCACATCGGTAAGATCGATAGTGTTTTAGGTGGCCTCTTGAGATCAAGATTATTGATGGAGTTAAATCACACTAACACCTATATAGCATCATCAACAAGGCATAATATCCAAATATTTGAGATCGTTACGTGAATTTCAACATTTTTACTTAATTTAAATATACTATTTATTTTTATTTATAATTTATAGTAAACTCTTTTTATACCGGTAGTACTAATTCTTTCATCATTTCTAATTACTCTGTGTTTCTTAGTTATACGATACACATCAACTTCGACGTAAACATCATATATGCCATATATATAATTATATTTAGAAAGATAAATATCAACTTCAAGCGACACATACATACAATTTTATCTTTTGAAGGTTTTGAAAGAGATATCTCACTCGATTAAATTTTTTTTTGAAAGAATAAATGACGAAAATAAAATTCGAACACATATATTTTCCTTGTGTGAGATTTTAATAGTAAATTAATGAAAAATATTTTTGATGCAATTTTAAGGAGGGATTTAACATCTGTATCTATCTATCTCCACCTTCCACCAATACCACCACTCTTTCCTTGATTGCCATAGGTTCTTCGTATCACCTGCTCGTATCATTAAGGAACCTGCATCTTAAGCTCCGCATTAAAAGCCCCATCCGTATTAAGTTCAATCCCTCCACATTAACACTCAAATGCAGCATACAATTAACTAATCATGAACATTAATTTACATTTAAAATTATGATTATATTTTCTACCAATTCACTAATTTGGATATTTATTCACTAAATGCAGCACTTGTGTTGGGAGTCCAATCTGCGGTTCAACCCACATCATTTAATAGAATTAAATGGAAATAAGTATCGGAATTGTAACTGTGTGTATCAAAGTTGAAGCAATTAATTGCAAAAGGTTAAGAGTTGAACCCGATTCTATCTAAAGGTTCTTCTACACATTTAATATAGCAAGTATATTCGCTCCAAATGTTCTATCAAGATCCTCTTATATATCTCACCCTCGTTACATCATAAATTACTGTGGATCGTGATTTTTGATAGTTAATTTAGGTGGATAAATTAAAATGTATTTTAATGTCTTCATGCTTAGCCAAGTAAAAGATGTTTATTCCACTAATAGCACATTTTTTTTATTTTTTTTTTTATAATTATATGTTTTATCTTAAATTTAGAGAGGCCAATAGAAAATTCATCTATATATATATATATATATATATATATATATATATATATATATATATATATATATATATATATGATTTAATAGAAAATACGATCCGCTGCATATGTTGATTGCAATATGATTCGAGAGTCCGTCGATGTTACAGCTACGGCGAGAGCGGGAGATGGCATCGGACCCCCATTTATGATCCTCCACATGCATGCATTCAATGCCTCTCCCTATTTAACATCCATCCCTTGAAGAAACCCTAATTCGTTTCCAGGGACAACACAGTGGCGAGAGAGAGAGATGAGAGGGTGGCAAGAGCTGGGTGTGGTGGACACCATCTACGAAGATGACCAAGAAGAAGAAGAAGAAGAAGAAGAAGAGGAGGCAGAAGATGAAAGCTTCAGCTCCTCCCTCGTTCCATCCGTAATCCACTCTCCATCTCCTCCTCCCCCTCCTCGTTATTTTTTGGCATCACCCCTCTCTCTACAGAGCTGGGTGGAGAAATGGTGAGCAAACCTTCTTCTCCTCCTCCCGAAACCTCCCACTGCTTTGTTTGCCCGTCATAATCCAAGCACACTTCTCTTTGATGTTTCCAAGGACCGAAGCAACGGGATCGAAGGCCGACGTTGTGGTTCGTGTGCACGATCAATGCTTCCATCTTCACAGGGTAAAAATCCTTCCGCCTCAAAATTTCCCCCTTCTTTTCTCCCGTATTTTTTTATCTTAATATTCTTCACAAAATTAAACCAAAACGTTTTATTATTTATATTTTTATGAACTTCTCGGCAAATGATGACCTCCGCCGTCGATCCACCAACCATCGGATCTTGATCCAACGGTCCTTGTCATTTAGTGCCATCAACAGTTCCCGTTTTCGCATTTATTGGACGACTATTAAATGGCTCCATTTTTCATTTAGTGTACCAATTTTTTTTTAGTTTTATTATCGTTTTTTGTCTTTTATAATTAGGAGACCGAAACCGTTATGCCGAGCGTTACTAATAGCTGTGATGTCAATGAAGCAGCATCCGCTGGTAACGAACAGCGGTTACTTGAAGCGTTACTTAACGGAGAACTCCGACGTCACCGTGTCGCCACCGTCAAGCATGACGGCGTCGACGTTCGAGGAGGTGGCCCGCTTCTGCTACGGCGGCGACGTCGCCCTGACGCCGTCCAACCTCGCGCCCCTCCGGGCGGCAGCGGAGTGGCTGGAGATGGGGGCCGACTCGGGGCTCGTCCGGCGGGCTGAGGGGTACTTCTTCCGGGAGGTGGCGGCGGACGCGGGAATCGCTGCGGAGGTGCTCCGCTCCTGCGCGGGGCTCCTCGGGGGCCCGGACGCCGAGGCCGCGGCGGCGGCGGGAGTGGCAGCTGGCTGCGTTGAGATCCTCGCGGCGTCGGGCGACGGCGAGGAGTGGTTGGACGACATGGCGGCGCTGTCGGCGGAGGAGCTCGGGCGTATCGCCGCGGCGATGCGGGCGCGCTTCGCTGACGACCACGACCTCCTCTACAGAGTAGTCGATTACTACCTCCATGTGAGTTTTTCCATATATTATTTATCGTAATATATTCAAATAAACTTTTATATAGCATATACGTAGATTGCTTAAAATATGATGGACATTAATCATACTAATAATATCTACGCTACAGTCAAATTTACAGAGATAAAACATGAATATTATAATAATTATATTTGATCATCTTTCATTTTTGTTATTGTAGTCTATTATCTATCAAACGATTAAGGAATTCCAACACTGAAATGTAGCTTAATACTTGTGACACTGAAATTTACAAGGAAGAATAAAAACAAAATTGAATGCTATTGATTATGACTAAGGCAAATGTCCTACACAAAATTAATTTAGTGACAAAGAAGATGTTGCCAATGTTGAGGAGTCAATTACTCAACATTGGTCAGAGTGGTACTCTGAAATTTATGTGAACAGCTACAAGTAGTTGATTACAGTTGCCACTCTATCATGGCTTAGATCATTATGTATTCCATGTTCTATTTGCTCCATAATAAATGATTGGCATATGTTAGGTGTCAGTGGGCCCATACCACGTGTACTATTGCCAGGTTTGTACTCACTTGGAAGGGTGAGGTGTGATACTTTATTACTATATATATGCTAAGCCTAAATTTAAAAGGAAAATAAGCAAAAAATCAGTGAAGGATATAGATGTAAATTTCAAAGAGAGAGAGAGAGAGAGATAGAGTTGATGTCTTGAAGTAATTCATATTATTAATTATATATATTTAAATATTTTAGGAGTATTTTATTGGTTTTAGGATTTTTGAGAGTGGAATGTTTTTATTTTCGTATTTAGAAAATATTATTTCATTGTTTCCAACTGATAGATAGCTGCTGCAGAAAAAATAAATAAACAAAATGAAAAAAGAAAGATAAAAAAATAAATTGTCTTTTTTATTTTAGTAGAGTGCAGCTGTGACAGTTGATTTGAGTCGGATGACAGTTGACAGTTACGTGTGCGTGCTATCACTACTGCGCAGAACCATGAGGGGAAGCTGACGGAGGAGGAGACGAGCCGGATCTGCTGCAACATCAACTGCGCCAAGCTCTCCCACGACATCCTCGTCCACCTCGTCCAAAACCCCCGCCTCCCCCTCCGCTTCGTCGTCCAGGCCATGCTCATCGAGCAGCTCCACACCCGCAGCTGCATCTTGGACCGCGCCACCCCATCCCCCGCCGGTCCGGCGCCAATCAAGCAACACAACCACCTCTGGAGCACCACCACCACCATCTGCACCAGCAGAAGCCACGGCAACGGGCAGCTGACGCTGGGCGCCATCCTCCAGCGCGACGCGACCCGGCGGCAGTCGGCCCACATCCGCACCGCCATGGAGGCCACCAGCCTCCGGATCGAGAACCTAGAGCGGGACCTGGCCGGGCTGAGGCAGCGGCTGAGGTGGTCGGAGGAGAAGCAGCCGGAGATGGACTCCTTGAAGTCGGCGAGCTTCCGCGTCGTTCGGCCTCGAGGCAGCGAGCTGGAGGAAGAGCCAGCGGTGGCGGAGGCGTCGTGCGACAGGCAACCGGCGAGGAGCGGGGGAGGTTTGGGTCGGATGCTGGTGTGTGGTTTCAAGAACATGTTCAGGAAGTCTGATAGGGTCAAGGAGAGCAATGGCTCGAGCCTCGGCCAGAGCGGCGGCGGGATGGCGTTGGTGGTGAAGAAGGCGCGGCCAGGACACCGGAGGAATCGCTCCTTGGATTGATACTGAATACTGAGAGCATAATTTCCGTGTGTTTTTGTGGTTGCTGTTTGTGTTGATTTAACTTAATTTAATGGAAGGAAAAACGAAAATGTCTGCTTTTTTTTTTAATCTTATTTTACCTACGGAAATTATTTGGACGGATCAGACGATGCGATTTCGAACCATCGATCGACATATGAGGATGAACCAAACGAATAACGATCCGAGACGGAAAGCTAAGTCCTTTCCTTCTTTTTGGTTTGTTAGTGGCAAAGTTACAGACAGCAAAATACAGTATTGCAGTCGTAGTCAACAAGAAGTTAGATTGGAAACTATTTCTAGTCATCCAAACATGAACAGATTCTAATAATAAAGGAAAAAATTTCACATTTCAAATTTAGACAAATTTTAGAATTGGCATCACCATGGCTGGGCACAATCACATCTCACAAACATAGGATCAAGGACACAATCACATCTGGAAAGTATTTAAACTTGTCTCTCTAAGTATCTGGGGCCTTGGAAGCCTCTGGGATCAAGGCTAGATTCAAGCACATCCAAAGAATAAATATGTTAGTGGCACCAAATGATGTGCTTTGTAATAATTCCAATACAACCACAGAAGAGACTAATTCTTTTAAAGAACATACAAGCAGCAGCCAGTCTACAATTGTTCAAAGTTTCGTATCATCATCGATAGTTACGGACGAGTATAATAATTCATATATCATAATGGCCCAAAGATTTCTACTATCATTGTCATAAAATAATCACGTCATAATCGACAGCTGACAAGAATAACTTCAAATATCATGGCACATATCAATGGGTCAAAGAATTCTGGTATAATAATTCATATATCATAATGGCCCAAAGATTTCTACTATCATTGTCATAAAATAATCACGTCATAATCGACAGCTGACAAGAATAACTTCAAATATCATGGCACATATCAATGGGTCAAAGAATTCTGGTATTACTGTCATACAAAATAATTATGTCATAATTCGGAGATTCTATCCACTCTGGCAGAGCCTCAAACTCTTCGTCTTGTGAGGTTTATTTGCAGCTTGAATGGTAAAAACTTTCTCAAGTATTATCATACTGATGCAACATTTGTCTGCTGCCATCATTTGCAGTTTCCTTTGCCAATTAATATTCATGTTTTGTTTCAGCTAAGTCGCAGGATAATGAAGGCATCCAAGGCATCCAATGACATAACATCCAATGACATAATTCACATAACATCGTTGCAGTGGCCTTCAAGGCATCCAATGACTTCATCCATGCCAGAGCAGATCAAGCCCAATCCTGACTCCCCAATCTTCTGGATCCGCCAAGTTCTATTAAGAGGTGAGCTTCTCTTAGATTGGTAGAACGGTTGGATGGAATTCTGTCGGAGCCATTGGAAAGACCAAAATCAGTGCAATAAAAAACCAGTTTGATTGATAGTTGATCATCATTAACTACAAGCTTGAACAAGAACTGTGTGAGCAAATTCTGTGCCAAAGAAGGATTATGTAATTCCAATATTATTTCAAGATCTTTCTGCTAAAGCTTTCATTCAAGGACTAATATATAAAAATCAATCATTGAAGGATGAGATTCCTGTTACACATTTTGTTGCTCTGCAAATGATTTTTGGACTAGCACAGTAATCTAGACAGAACTGATACAAGTGTCTATCACATACCAGAAGTAGTAGGCAGAACAAAATAGTTTCTAAGCTCATGAACAGTTAAAGCATATATATCAAAAAATGGAAACACAAAGAAGGATTATGTTATTCCAACTGTTTTTCTTCTTTTATTATTTCAAGATCTTTCTGCTAAAGCTTTCATTCAAGAACTAATATATAAAAATCAATCATTGAAGGATGAGATTCCTGTTACACATTTTGTTGCTCTGCAAATGATTTTTGGACTAGCACAGTAATCTAGACAGAACTGATACAAGTGTCTATCACATACCAGAAGTAGTAGGCAGAACAAAATAGTTTCTAAGCTCATGAACAGTTAAAGCATATATATCAAAAAATGGAAACACAAAGAAGGATTATGTTATTCCAACTGTTTTTCTTCTTTTATTATTTCAAGATCTTTCTGCTAAAGCTTTCATTCAAGAACTAATATATAAAAATCAATCATTGAAGGATGAGATTCCTGTTACACATTTTGTTGCTCTGCAAATGATTTTTGGACTAGCACAGTAATCTAGACAGAACTGATACAAGTGTCTATCACATACCAGAAGTAGTAGGCAGAACAAAATAGTTTCTAAGCTCATGAACAGTTAAAGCATATATATCAAAAAATGGAAACACACAGTGGAACATTTTGATGCAAAAACTTCACAAAAAGATGTATCTTCCAATTCAAATTCTTATGGCTGCAGATCAAAAAAGTACAACCATGGATAATACTGCCTATCCCTACAACCATTCACAAAAAAGTGGAAAACATCAACCGGATGAATAAACAACATGAAAAACTCGCATTAATCATCCAGTAAGCAAATTTGAACTGTCCTCAATCAATTAAAAAACCTCAGTCATACAAAAAGATACGTCTATGCAGATATGCAAACCGAAAAGGATGGTAGCACCTTCCTGATGTATCAGTCTCCATGCAGCAGCGAAGGACAGGATTGCCTTATGGTTGTGCCATCACCCTCTTGCTTCACTGTGACCATCATTGAGTACAAGTCAAGGTGGTAAACGATCGAGTGAGTCCCAACAAAGAGAACTATTTCAATGAGATGCCTTGCATGCCTTTGTAAGAAAGAAAACCTGAATTGATGACCTAACATTCAAACCCGAAACTGATTGAAGTCTAGGCTGCATCAATAGGTCCATACCTAGATAGGTGAATGAAGTAAAAGATCCAAGAAAAGATTACTTTTCCTCTCAAGCATCTTCATTTATTGACACCCAAAAAATGAAAGAAAAAGAGATTATCTATCAAAAACTTGCACAAACTCTCATTGTCCTCTGAAAACTTGAGCTGGTTCAGACTTACAAATTATATGATGATATAAGTGGTTATATGATACAAATCTCCTATTTTTCTATGGCATGTTACCAAGTTGTAAATACACAACTAGGAAGCTAATAAAAAACATTATATTCGTGACAAACAAATGCAGTTTAAAAATAAAAAAGACAAATTTCAGAACAAGTAACACACATTTGATGACTATAGGAATATATATCTTGTACTGTTTAGTTTCACATACCTCAACTTGTTCAACAATTCATCATTGTTTCAAACTTTCACATCTTCAAGCTTTTATCCGATACAAAACAGGTTGATGTTCTAAGGCATGACAATATTCTGCAGTTTTCCACTGACTGCAAACATCATAGAGAAAGCATAGTGCCAAAGAATCTTTATACAGCAGCTTTGGGTAGTCTTTTTTGCCTCTTTATGAATCCCTCCATCAACGTGATGTATGTCAAACTATTGACAGGTACACCTTTTTCCATCATTTCGTCTAAAACAAGCTTAGCTTCTTTAAACCGCCCACTATTGCAGAGCTCCTTAATGTGCTGTGTGTAGATAGTGTAGCTACTACCTTTTGAATCCTCTTCCCTACAGACATTTGGTGTCATCTCTTGTTCCTTGCCTGTCCCCATTATAGGAGAGACTTCTGATGATAATGGGAATGTAAATTGTTCTGACAGTATTCCCTTCTCAATCATCTTTGACAGTGTATTCTGTGCTTCTTCTGATCTTCCTGCGTCAGAGAGTGCACATAGGACCACATTGTAAGAATAAGCATCAGACTGCAGTCCCTTCTCCTCCATGTCAGCAAAAAGTTCCATTGCTGCATCAACATTGCCTTCCTTGCAAAGCCCTTTAATTAGGGTATTGTATGTAATGACATCAACCTTCTTCCCTTTTGACACCCATGACTCAAAAAATCTGAGAGCCTTCTCCACCTTACCATCATTACACAGCCCATTCATAAGAATGTTACAAGTAATTACGTTCGGCTTGAACGAATTCTTGACCATCTGATTATGAAACTGGAAAGCTTTCTCCAAATCACCCTCCCTACAAAATCCATTGATGATAGTGTTGTATGTAGTCTCATCTGGCACCAGTCCACTCTCCACCAGCTTATTCAACATCTTAATTGCTTCTTCTATCCTACCTGACCTGCACAGTCCACCAATAACCGTGTTATAGGTTGTGACACCCGGCATAATCTTTTTCTCATTCATCTCTTCCAACAGCTTCATTGCCTCATCGAGTTTCTCATCCTTAAAGTAGGCACTGATCACTGTACCGTAGCTAATTTCATCAGGCACAAAACCCCGCATTGGTGGACTATGGAGCAGTTTGCATGCTTCGTCAAACCTCTTCTCTTTACATAGATTATGAAGAACAGTGTTGAGAGTAAAAGTATCCATCCTGAGACCTCTCCCCACCATCTCATCCATCAAGTCAAAAGCTTTCCCCATATCCGATGCTTTACAGTAACTACTGATCAAAGTATTGTAGGTGATGAGATCCGGTGACAATCCCTCATCCTCCATCTTTCTAAGTGATGCAACAGCCTCCTCCATCTTCCCTTCCCTGCACAATCCTTTAACCATAATGTTATGTGTGACCAAATTTGGTTTCACACCCTTCTGTTGCATCTCCCCCAGTACATGATAAGCATCGGATCCACTCCTCCACTGGAAGCACCCGTTGATAAGTGTATTATACGTGATGACATCAGGGGACAAGCAAAGTTTCTCCATCTCATCCTTTAGCCTGAAAGCTTCGTCAATCCGGGCATCACGGCACAGCCCAGCAACAAGCATGTTATAGGTCCACAAGTCAGGGAGGAAGTTTGATGCGGTCATTAACTCGATTGCCATGGTGGCGTCCTTCAACCATCCAAGGCGGCAGTAGGCAGCAATGAGGGTGTTATAGGTGGACCGATTAGGAGGGACGTCCTTCGCTTTCATTTCAGCAAGCAGGTCGCGTGCTTCTTTCAGCATGCCCTTCTTGCAATAGCCGTCAAGGATGGTGTTGTAGGTGATAGTATCCGGCGTGCAGCCGAACCCAGCCATCGTGGGGAAAAGGGCAAGTGCGTCGGTGAATTGGGCACGGGAGCAGAGGCCATGAATAAGGATGTTGAAGGTGTTGACATTGGGGGAGACGCCGAGGGCGACCATGTCGTGGAAGATAGACAATGGAAGGGAGGACGAGATTGTAGGGGAGCGGACAAGGGAGGAGAGGAGAGAGTTGGAGGTAAGCAGGGAGGGGCGGAGGCGACGGCGGCGCATGACCAGGAAAACCTGGTAGGCGAGATGGTACTGGCGGAGGTGAGCATAGGATGCAACGGCGGTATCAAGGAGGGACTTTGACGGCCGCGGGCTGCCGTGGAGGAGGTGGCGGTGAAGGAGGCGGCGGCGGTCGAGGGGGATGAAGGAGAGGAGGAGGGACTTGACATCAGCGAACTTCTTGAACCAAAGAAGGGGAGGGAGGAGAGCGAGGAGGGACGGTAGAAACTCCTCGGCGGCGACTGAGGAGTCGCCGGAGGGGGAAGGGAAGCTGCGTCGGAGGAGGTGGTAGAACGAGAGGAGCGGGGCGGGTGAGGAGAAGGAGGGGGAGGCAGCGGCAGCGGAGAGTATGGGCGCGGCGAGGGAAGGGGAGAGGCGGGGGATGAAGGGGGCGAGGGCTTCGTCGAGGGGAGGGCCGGAAGGGCTCTGGGCGGCGAGGAGGATGGAGGAGACGGTCTTGATCAAATCATCGGCCTGCTGGCCCTCCGGCGGACGCAAATATGGGAGCTTTTCCATCCGTGTGGTTAGGGTTCCAAGAGTCTGCGGCAGCGAAGCCTGGCGTCCGACGGCGGAGGGAAACCGCAAGCGGCGGGACGACTGGCGTCAGCTAATCAACTACAGAACGCACAACTTGGAGATCGGACTTATTATTGGGATAAATGGGCCCATTCCGGCCCAATATAGTGCAGCCCAGTTAACTAATAACATTTCTTCTTTATACACAATATAACATGGTGCAATTATTGGGTGCGCTAAAACCCATCATGCAATATCACAATCATGCACATGAAATTAGTAGTGTAAGAATGCCTATCTTGCTTTTCTTATCTTATGCCTGTTGACTTATGTCAAAATTGAAATCAATTATTTGTGTCCAATAATTCCATTTTGATTTATCTTTTTATATGATGTAAAAGGACATTATCGTAAAATAAAAAGATGTAAAGGACTAAATGGGCAGGAAAGAATATTATTGTAAAAATAAAAAGATGTGTGGGGCTAATATGCAAAAAGGTCAATAGGGTGGTCGAGTCCCTAAATAGTAAATAACATGACTCCTCATGGCGGTTTTATGTACCGCTGTAGACCGTCTTCGTTCTCCTCTTCCTCGAGCACGCTCTCCGCCGCAGTGCGATCGCCGCTTCCGCTCCTGATCGACCGTCGACGCCGACGAATACCCCACGCCTCCGGCGCCCCCGCAAGGACGTCCGCCTCAGTCACCGCCATCGCGCCTCCTTTAGGTTCTCGCTCCCCATCCTCTCCTTAGGGTTTCTTTCGCATGTGGTGGATGGTGATTGATTCGGAGCTCCCTAAGGCGAAAATTGACTTAGTTACTCCTTTTATGTTGTAATCCTGAGTGCACATCAACATTTAACGGGGATCCTTTTTCTCTTTTTTTGCTTGTTTATGTAGCTAGGGTTCAAGGATGTATTCCTGTGCGAAGGTTTTACTTGTTTCAATAATTGATGCACTTGATGCTCAATTTTCTCTTTTTTTTTGTCCCCCTGATGACTGTTTTCTTTTGTATTTATAATAATTCTTTTGGATGCTGCAGTAATCTTGTTAAATTTTATGAAATTTGTTTGGTTAGTTCTATGATTTGCTTTTCAAAGAGCAACATCACATTCCTTGATTTTTTGTGAATTGTCACCGTATTGCTAGTTTATGATTTTCTGAACTCTGTTGTGCCTGTACACTTTTATCATTAGATTGATTTACTTTGTTGATTTGCTTCTGATCTACTTTGGGGATGTGATAAATGACAGACTTGTGGATTAAGATAATTGTTTGATTCCTGTGCATGAAAGATAAAGTAGAAGGGCACTGAGATTGCTGATGCTAGTCCAATATATGCAATAGTATATACCGTTGTATTTTTTTGGCAGCCTCTACAGCCCCACGGATTATTACCATCATTATAATCTTTGTTTCATGATCATTAGTAAAAGATTATTCAAAAATCTGATTTAGTATCTTAAATTAGAAAAGGTTATAGTTAACTTCCGATTCTTGTTCATGGATTTGCCTTCCAACAATGGTGGTGATAACATTTGATTATGGGAATATGGCTTTTCCAATGTGTGGTTCATTCTCATCCTAATTTCTTGTCTGTTTGTGGGTATCAATAGCTAAGACAAGATGGGGAAGAAGCAACACAGTAAAGATCGGATGTTTATTACAAAGACTGAGTGGGCTACTGAGTGGGGTGGTGCCAAGCCCAAAGACAATTCTACGCCCTTCAAGCGATTACCCTTCTACTGCTGCTCGTAAGCCCCAACGCTGAAGTTTTCATTTTCTCTATCCAATTATTGAGGGCAAACTTTGTTTTTCTAGTTGGGATTTTCTTACGTTACAGTTAATGTGCTTATGTTCATGTATAGGCTTACTTTCACACCATTTGAGGACCCAGTTTGCACAGCCGATGGGAGCGTGTTCGACATAATGTTAGTCATTTCCTTTCAAAATCATAATTTTTGACTGTATGTGCTGTTGATGTTTTAAAGGAAAAAAGAGGTAAGTTTATTTTATGTTGGATACAGGAATATAGTCTCTTATATTACAAAATATGGTAAGCATCCTGTTACTGGAGCTCCTCTCAAAGAAGAAGATCTTGTTCCTCTTACTTTCCACAAGAATTCTGATGGTAGGTTCTGGCATGATTATTTCTTTAAGTTTCTTTGTCACTTTAGTTCAAGCTTTGAGGTTTTAACTGTCATAATATTTTCTGTATAGCTTGGGTGTGTTTCATTCAATGACACACATGAAAATACGCAAAAATATGGTTATAAGATCTGATGAACTCGGATGATAGTAATCATGTTCAGACCATAGCCTCTAAAAGGGTTTAGAAAAATAAACTAGCTACATCTGAAAACATGAGAATCTGTTTTCTTATGGTTCCTCGGAGAATCCATGTTTAGGTAATATATAATATGCTTCAATACAAATGGAACTTATGTTAGACTAGAGTTTTGAGATGATGAACAAAGAAGAAAGATGGGGAATATCAGTTCCACAGTAACAATTTCATCCTAACATCAACAAGGTCATGTTTTTTATAGTATTTATAGTTCAACTCTGATGCAATGTCCAAACTTGTGTCACGGAAATATAATTTCTTCGCATCTTCATAATTGAGAGACTGTTGCTTTTATGTTGTACCCAAGATTCATAATTTCGTACAGTACAAGAGTATCGAGTTCAACTTGGTATGGTACAGTACGAGTATACCGAGCAGTACGTTCTAGTGTACCGCTCGGTATATATATATGCATATATATATATATATGCATATATATATATATATATATATATGCATATATATATGTATATATTTATGTATATATATATGTAAAAGGGGCAACGTCGTGTTATTTCTTCTCCCTGTGTGGGAAGAAGAAAACCTCAAAGCCTCAGGCGATGTCGCCAAGGTTTCTTCTCCCCATGTCGAGGCTTCTTCTCCCCGTGTGAATTAGGAGAAGTTGCCGATGACGTCGAGGTCTCCCCGCGAAGCCTCGATGATGTCGCCGAGGTTTCTTCTCCCCATGTCGAGGCTTCTTCTCCATGCGTAGATTAGGAGAAGTCGCCGACGACACCGAGGCCTTGTCGCCTCTGATGAGAAGGAGGCGACATCTCATTTGCGGCATCCGGCAAGGGAGGGCAACGACGGATCGGGATCGTCGAAGGAGAGCGGCGTCGGATCTCTAGGTTCTCCCTTTTCTTCTCCCTCTTCTTTCTCCCTCGGCTAATTCCGCCCGATAGAGGGTGGCGACGGTCGAAATCAACCGTCACCGACCGATTTCGGGTGGTAACGAGGCAGAAACAGTCCCAATCGACGATACTGCCCCGGTAGCGGGCGGTATCATTCGAAATTAAGAACCTTGGTTGTACCATGACAAAAGAGTCAAGGCTTTATTACCTAAGCCTTCTATGCCTAAAACGCAATTCACAAACTATGCTGAGTTATCATTGTTGCTTTCAGATTTTATGCCATACTTCTAAAATATCTGTTCCAGGGATCTGCTACTCATTTCTGTTGATGCAGGGGAATACCATTGTCCAGTTTTGAACAAAGTTTTTACAGAATTTACACATATAGTTGCTGTAAAAACTACAGGAAATGTTTTCTGTTATGAGGTGTGTCATTTTATGTATCCTATCTGTCAATTTTTCTTGTATGAATTTGGATTACAGAGCTGAATTTCTCTTCTTGGCTGTCCAAGTAGGCAATAAAAGAACTGAACCTCAAAACAAAAAATTGGAAAGAGTTGATCACAGATGAGCCTTTCACTAAGGATGATTTGATAACAATCCAGGTACCCCATTGAAAGGAAGCTTTTTTTTTTTCCATTCTTGGTACCAATGTAACAGCAGATCAACTGATACTGTTTTGTTGTGTCATTTTAGAATCCTAATACACTTGACAGCAAGGTTCTTTCAGGTTTTGATCATGTTAAGAATAGTCTGAAAGTTGATGATGAAGGTAAGAATCTTAGTTGTTGTTATTCCCATGAAATGGGTCTCCCATACCATTGTCAAATAGAGGAGTTAAGTTTGTCTTACTTGGTTTTGTAGATTTAAGGAGAATGAAAGAAGATCCAACCTATAATATCAATCTATCTGGTGATGTTAAACAAATGCTGCGAGAGCTTGGGACGGAAAACGGGAAGATAGCTGCACTGCATGGCGGAGGTGGCGAAAAAGCAAGAAAAGAAAGAGCAGCTGCACTTGCTGCTATTTTAGATTCAAGATCACGTATCAAAGAGGACTCAAATTCGGGTGCGAATGGAGATTCCAATTCCATTCAGGCTTTCAGTATTGTAGATGCTGCATCTGCTTCAGTTCATGGAAGAAGTGCAGCTGCAGCAAAAGCAGCTTCTACTGATAAGACAGCTGCTCGGATTGCTTTGCACATGGCGGGTGAACGAAAACCTGTTAACGCAAAACTTGTATGCCCATTTCCATTTTCCCATGTTCTATGCAATAATTTGGCCATATATCCTACGTAATCTTGTGACCTGCTTTCTCTTGTTTTGATGCTGCTGTCACATTATATATATTGTCATCTCATGAGTTGTTGGATATTTCAGGTCAAAAGCCGTTTTACTACTGGTGCTGCTTCACGTTCATTCACATCTACTGCTTATGACCCAGTTACTAGAAATGAATTTGAATATGTTAAAGTTGAAAAGAACCCAAAGAAAAAAGGATACCTTCAGTTGCATACGACCCATGGAGACTTAAATTTAGAGTTACATTGTGATATAACTCCCAGGTCATGTGAAAACTTTATCACGCTTTGTGAAAATGGTTATTACAATGGTGTTCCTTTCCATCGCAACATTAGGTACATACACTGATGAGTATATTTCCATTTCTTTTTTTTGTTGCCAAAAATGGATTAAGAAGACTTATAAATATGTCATGTAGGAATTTCATGATTCAAGGTGGTGATCCCACAGGCACTGGAAAGGGAGGACAGTCTATATGGGGTAAACCTTTCAACGATGAGCTAAATTCAAAATTACTACACTCAGGAAGGGGTGTTGTCAGCATGGCCAACAGTGGTCCCCATACAAATGGTTCTCAGTTCTTCATTCTTTACAAGTCAGCCAACCATCTGAACTTTAAGCACACAGTGTTTGGTTCTGTTGTTGGAGGATTGAGTACCCTTGCAGCAATGGAGAAGGTTCCTGTTGATGATGATGATCGGCCTCTGGTGAGTAATTTTCTTTTTCTATCTTTGTGCTGGTGGTTTATCAGATTAACATTAACCATCATGTCAATGTCAGTTGGATATAGTTTTTTCAACGAAATATTTAATCATCAGTTCTCTGAAGTCAGAAATATTAAACAGAATATAGACATTTCGTAGTTTCTTATGTATTTAAAGATCTATACAAGGATATGATGTCTATCATAGATTTTGTTGTTTTGCTGCCAAGAAACTTTGCCAATTTGGAAAAGCTATAGATGTGGATGATATAATCTGGAGATTGTTAGACCCAGAAGACCCTCCGAAAGCATTAAATCCACATTTGATTGAATCCCTGATACTAGTTAGTTTTATTTTTGTTACAATCTTATCAAGATCTGCTGTAATTTATTAGTTTTCTTTAGTTTATATCTTGTTTGGATTACTTTAGATTAGTTGAATCAGCTGAAGCCTTACTATTTTAAGTCCTCATATGGTTAGATTTAAACTTTTAGCTGAAAGTTGGCTGATTAGTTGGGAAACCTTTTATGAAAATTCTTTCCTTATCAAGAGTCGATATAGCTTGGAACTCTTGACTATATATTGTATTAAATAGCAGGACTCCTCTATATATATAGGAGGTGGAAAAGTTTGTGACCCGTTTTCTGATGACATTGGGACCATTTACATCTTTTCACCCTTCTGAACTGTTGTTTCTTTTCCAGACCCCTCTCCTTTCTTCCTCTGTCACTGCTATTTCTCTTTCCTGCATCCATTACAAGCTCTGTTCTGGATTATCTCGTCAATCCATTGAATTGTCTATGTTCAGGCATCCAACCGTAAAAAGAGTTCAATAGAGCTTTGCCTTCTTGAGGGAGAGGCATCTGTTATTTCATTGCTGACATGAGGTGAATACATATCTGCTGTTTATTCGATCTACATCAGAAGTGTTTCTAAACTAGCATATTACAATTTTCATATTATCATGCAAACAAAAGCCCCGAGGAAGCTGTTTACTGCACGATCTGCAGTTAGAAATTTAATTTTTTGACCAGATTTTTTATGCAATTGTGAGTCATTTGAGCTACATGTGAAACAAATTACTATAATGGCTCTTTTTGCTTTTCTTGTTGTATCGAATTCTGTGATTGGACAAATGATTGTAACAAAAATAATCTTTGGTTTTGTTTTCTTAGATCAACATTGTATTTGTTTCATTAATTATTCTGCCTTTTTCTTTTCCAGGAGGAGATAAAGATAACAAGCGTCACCATTTTTGTAAATCCTTACTCAGAGCCAGATGAGGAGGAAGAGAAGCAACAAGAAGAAAAGAAAGCTGCTGATGATGATCATGTAAGTTCTGCTTGATACGTGTGTTTGTATTAATAATTCTTTTCTTTATGCAAACTGCATTGTGCTTTAAGATGATGCTGCATCTTGCTACTTGAAAATTTTCCAGGATAAGGTGGGCTCGTGGTACAGTAATCCAGGCACAGGAGTTACCGGTTCTGCTGGTGCCAGTGGTGGTATTGGCAAATACCTTAAAGCAAGGACTTCCGCAGCCACTGATTCTGCAGGCAGAAAAGGTGCGGAATCAAACGATTTTACCAAGAAGAGAAAAGTGGATGTCTCAAGTGTAGAGTTTAAGAACTTCTCTAACTGGTAAGATTCATGTATTAGATTGAGAAAAGAGCTCCTGCTGCTGTGGTGATATATCAGTCAACTTAGGCATCAGAATCACTGTCTGCCTGTTGTCATGTATGTATTATTTACGTGCATAAGCTGAATCAAAGCGAGCTTATGAGATGAAGCAGTTCATTACTTCTCTCAAGGATGCCTGAGCGAGTGGATGCATGACTCATTTTAACAGCTCATGATGCTAAAGGAAGTCTGTTCAAATGCAACATGCTGCAAAATATTGATCGGTGAAGGTAACAGCTATCAGCTTGTATATCTCAGTTGCAGAATCGAAATGTGTCGGCTTTGAAGGTTATTCTGGGATCTTTAGCGGGTACAATTTTCAAACGAGATATTCTTATTTTCATGATTCGCTTGTAGTGATGTAACAATTTGAAGCTGGAAGGGTATGCTCGATCAGCGGTCTGCAGTTTGTTTAAAGTTGTTGATTGATCGAAGTACTTATTTAGGCCAATGGGTGTATTATCCAAGCTTAGCACCAATTGTATCTTCACACTCTGTAGTCTGTCTCCTTACTTCATTAGCAAGTTGCAAAATGTTTTCTTAATGCCTCTCTCAAATTAATCTTTGTTGATTCATCTCTTTATGGTCATTCTGAAATATTTTATGCTGGCAAGTTTTCTTAATGCCTCTCTCAAAGTAATCTTTGTTGATTCATCTCTTTACGGTCATTCTGAAATATTTTATGCTGGCAAATTTTGCTGCCGTGAAATGTGAAGCATGATGAGTGAAACTACTTTGGATTGATGCGTCGAAGCCAAAGCAATCCAGTCTCGTGATCATTGTGATCTTTCTTTCCGCAGTGGAGCTTAGTTCTCCATCCAGTTTCTATCCATGTTTCTATCAGCTCATTTGTCTCTTCGCACAATGGGGAAGACAAAAGGAGAAAGAGAGAAGTGCACCTAAAGATGGTGGTGCTCCATTGTGTGGTTAGAACAGAGAAGACAACGACAAAGCCGTCTCGGTTTCTTGTATTCCTTCCAAACAAATGATGGCGCTCATGTTCTTTGGCTTGGATTCAAAGAAAAGCTTCCACAAACACAGTGGAGGACGCTTCCATGCGTCCATCACCCAACCCTCATGTCAGGCAAAAGACAAGAAGTGACATCCTTGGGAGTAAGAAGAAGAGTTGGATTTCTTTTGGTCACATTGGCTGATAAAAATCTTAAATTTGATGACAGATTCATCTGAATTTTTTTTTGTTGTTTGTTTTAATCGATCTTGATTGGTTTGATTCAAATTCAAATAAGAAAAATAATTGTAGCACCAATTGTTTTTTGTTTTTTTTTTTGTCTTTTAATTTCTTCTTTCAAATATTGTGCACAGAAAAGAAATCATTACAAGAACTTGGCAAACGCACCTACAACAAGCTGTCCTGAGAAGGTGGTCGTGTAGGGTAGGTGTTCAAGAGCCATTGCTTTAGTGAGACACACAGCTTTAAGCCTTTACCTTGAAACGGAGACACAAAGGGAAGCAGCTGCAGACAGCACCAAAACCAAGCGAGCTGGTGAATATGATGATTGGTCGGCCCTCCTTGAGGCATGCGATTGCATAGCCATCATTCCTACCTAAATGGCCCATTTTTGAGCCAAATGGAATGTCTTCCTTGCACACCAATGGAAGACGGAGGGGGAGGGGGAGGGGGAGAGGGTGGGGGTCGTCGGCCTCTGCACCCATTCAAACCACATCCAGCCTTAAAGTAATCTTTGTATCATGGGAAAAGCCAGCAAAAGAGTGGCGGAGGAGCGTGGGCATGGCGGATCCAGGGATTAGACGCAAAAGAATGTCTCGGGAGCTGCTGCTGCTGCTGGGTGGTGGGCTTGTTGTTGTTGTTGATGATGATGATGCCCCCCATGCACGCGCTCCACCTACCTTTCTCTCTCTCTCTCTCTCTCTCTCTCTCTCTCTCTCTCTCTGCTACTACCTGTTGCACGCCTAACACTTCCATCGCCTGCTTTCTCTGCTCTCGCTCTTCTTCCTCCTCCTCGGGCTTTTTCGTGTTCAGATGCTGTTCCACAAATATTTTCTTTGGAGCTTTGTATGTATCAGCTTTTCTTCGAGCATATATATACATATATATATATATATATACATATATATATATTACAGGGAAAGAAGTGAGAGGAAAGTAAGCAAAAGTAACAGCAGAAGCCGAGAAAGAAATGGACTCCACCATACTCCCCCACCATGCATCGATTGCACCAAAAGGAGCATCAAAAGAAAGGCGACCCTCTTCTCCTTTCCCCATCTCGCTCCTATGCCTCGTTAAAAAGCATGCGCTCCTCCACCCACTCACCAAAGTTAACACTTCACACCACTCCCGGATCCTCTTCCTCCTCTTCATTCTCTCTCCCATCTTCTTTTAAGCCCTACTTCACTGTTGTCTTCTTCTTCTTCCTCTTCTTCTTCTGTCTTTTCTCTCTCTCTCTCTCTCTCTCTCTCTCTCTCTCTCTCTCTCTCTATGTGTCTACGTATCTATGTGGAAGGGTGGGGCTGAGAGATCTTCGTTAGATGGACACTTTATTTAGATTCGTTAGCCCACAGTCTTCTCACCAGCAATCTTCCTACAGCTTGAGTCGCAGCTCCAGTAGCTCGAGATCCTCTGAGGCTCCGCAGATCAACTACAAGGACTATTACTACTACTTCCATCAGGAGCAGGAGGAGCAGCAGCAGCAGTACTACCAAGAAGAATGCGGCACCAACCATCTGGTTTACATGGATGAAGACTTCTCTTCCTCCTCCTCCTCCAAGCACTTGCACCACCCCCATCGCCCTCCCTCCTCCACCACCTCCACCACCACGCCCGCTCCTACTCCCATCTTCGACCCTGCAGACCTCTCCTTCCCTCACGACCTCAACCTCGACTTCTCCTCTCCTTCCTCGTCCGCTGTCGGCGCCTCGGGAGCCGGCGGAAGGTGGGCGTCGCAGCTGCTGGTCGAGTGCGCTCGCGCGGTGGCGGGGCGAGACAGCCAGCGGGTGCAGCAGCTCATGTGGACGCTGAACGAGGTCTCGTCGCCTTATGGCGACACCGAGCAGAAGGTGGCAGCCTACTTCCTCCAGGGTTTGTTTGCCCGCCTGACGTCTTCGGGGCCCCGTACTCTGTGCAGCCTGTCCGCCGCTTCCGACCGCAACTGCTCCTTCGACTCCACCCGCCGGACCGCGCTTCGGTTCCAGGAGCTCAGCCCCTGGTCCTCCTTTGGCCACGTCGCCGCCAACGGCGCTATCCTCGAGGCCTTCCTCGATCCCTCATCCGCGTTGCAGAGGTTGCACATACTCGATCTCAGTAACACCTTCTGCACTCAGTGGCCGACGCTGCTGGAGGCGCTGGCGACGCGGTCTTCTGACGACACGCCGCACCTGACGATCACGACGGTGGTGTCGTCGGTCTCGCCGTCGTCGTCCGTGCAACGGGTGATGAAGGAGATCGGAAAGCGGATGGAGAAGTTCGCGCGGCTGATGGGCGTTCCGTTCCGGTTCAACGTCGTTCACCACGCTGGCGATCTGTCGGACCTCGACCTCGACAGCCTCGACCTCCGGGAGGGTAGCGGCGTGGCCCTCGCCATCAACTGCGTAAACGCGCTCCACGGCATCTCACCCGCGGGCCGCCGCCGCGACGAGCTAATCTCCTCTCTCCGGCGGCTTCAGCCAAGAATCGTGACGGTGGTCGAGGAGGAGGCCGACCTGGGAGGCGGGGAAGGAGGAGGGGAGGAGGAAGGGGAGGCGTTCTTGAAGGGCTTCAGGGAGAGCGTGAGATTCTTCACGGCCTACTTCGAGTCGCTGGAGGAGAGCTTCCCGAGGACGAGCAACGAGCGGCTGGCGCTAGAGCGGTCGGCGGGGCGAGCGGTGGTGGACTTGGTGGCATGCCCGGCTGCGGACTCAGCCGAGCGGAGGGAGACGGCGGCGGGGTGGTCAAGGCGGATGCGAGCGGCCGCGTTCGCGCCGGCGGCCTTCAGCGAGGACGTGGCGGACGACGTGCGGGCGCTTCTGAGGAGGTACAGGGAAGGGTGGTCGATGCGGGCAGCGGCCGAAGAATCCGAGGAGGCTGCCGGCGGAATATTCCTGGATTGGAAGGAGCAGCCGGTGGTGTGGGCGAGTGCGTGGAAGCCATGAGAGCGAAGATGGCGGGAGAGGGAAGATGGCGGGCCGAAGACCTTTTGGCACGTGCGCACGTGCGGTTTATTCTTATGCTTATTTCATTTCCAAGAAGAAGTAAAGAAAAAGCACGGAATGGAATGGAATGGAATGGGAAGGAAAAAAACCCATATTTGAAGTTTATATCACAAGTTTATTCTCATGGCAATATTTTCATTTTTCTCTCATGTTTTAGCTGCTTATTTTGTGAGTTTAACATTTAATTCTGCTGGTTAATTCATTGACAATTATCTTTCAGATTGCCACATGGATGTGTTATTATTATCATTATATACATATGTATGCATAGCAAAAGTACATGCAGAAGAAGGGGAAGACTGAGTCAGGACAAGAGAGCTTTTGAATGCTCAAAAGCTGAGGTAGAGGGGATTGATGATATCAGAGAAGGGAAAAGATGGGGGATGACAAGTAACAAAGAACACAGAGGTTTGCAGAGAGATGGATTAACAAATTGATAGGAGTGATTCTCTGAGGAGGTGTGTGGTGGTGGTGGTGGTGGTGGTGATGGCAATGGAATCTAGTTATGACTTAATGCTCGAATGTAGCGAAGGATGGTGGTGTTGGTGGTAGTGGGGGTGGTCAGACCATGGCCTGCAAATCCTCATATTTATCCTTCCCCTCCTATTTCTCTTTCCTCAGAGAAAGGGAAAGAGAGTTTAGCTTTTGAGGCATATGCCTTCTCTCTCTCTCTCTCTCTATAGATATCTAGAGAAAGAAGGAAGAAGGAAACGAAGGAGAGCTTTTGAGACACAGGAGATGAGAAGAGAAAGAGGGAGCTCCTTTTGAGGGTGGGGAATATGGGCATGGATTTGTTCTCTCATTTGGAAAAGGAGTTCTTGTCTCTTTACAGTGGTTTGAGCACTCACTTTAAAGTTGCTGCTGATGAAAGGGAAAATAAAGGTTCCAACTTTACATGATAGATAGCATCAAACATATCAGCCTTTACAGCCCACCTTCAGTGAGAAACATAGGAAAATTGAACATAATTATTAGCTAAATCACATCATAAAATCATGTTATTTTTGTTGTCGAATAAAAAATCATGTATAATGTGTCCATTATTTCAAACACAGCCATGACATAGCCCTGCACAGGATATCACTGGAAACAAGTGTTTATGAGCAAGAAGAGTTCTGAGAAGGAACAGTATCATGACACAGCAGCAGGATGGAATCCTTGGAAGTTTGACTCCATGAATCCAAAAAAAGCAAGTTGATGATCACAGCTTTTGTTGACTTCAAAAGGATCAACAAGCAAACCAATGGACTGAACATTAAAGAGCTGACCAATTTGTAAGTTTCAACAAGCAGAGATGTGAGATGATATTTCAACCTTACAAAAGCTCCGAAATCTTTTAAAGATGTCGATCAACATAAAATTGGGCCAGTGCATATGACCTTATCGGCAAAGGGCCGATCGAACCCCCTGGTCAAGAATAATTGTTGAGAGCTGGTTGTATGATATCCTTATATACATACTACACAGAGACAACAAATAGTAGGCTAACTATTCTAACTCAGAACAAATCACAAGAAAAGAAAATTCAGGTTTACTCAGTTCTCCAACCTTCAGGCAGTTTCCATCTTTTGTGCCAATATATAGACACTCTGGACCAATGAGGGAACCCAAAGTTGTATTCTAGGGGTTCATCAGCCAATCCTCCGATGGTCAAAGGCAGCCACAAGTACCTTGAATCTTTAAGATCAGAAGGATTCCAACGATCTGCCATAAAGACGAATGAACCTGGCAAACCTGGCAACGGTGCCACAAACGTGCTCTGGGAGAAAAATGTAGTCAGCCTAAGGACCCTGTTCCCTCCAACACAAGGATTTCCCATTGTCTCCCAAGGTCCCATGATCGACTCAGCCGCATGGGCCAAAGCTTTGTTTGGAGCCCACCCAGTACAACCAGAAGTGATCATGTAGTAGATGCCTTGATGCTTGAACAGGGCAGGGGCTTCTCGATGTCGTCCCACTAAAATCCGCCTCATAACTCTCGTTACGTTGAGATAGTCATCTGTTAATGGACCAATGTGGAGCTCGCTGTTATCTTCAGAAGAGTATATGACAAAAGCCTTTCCGTCATCGTCCTTGAAGATGGTCATGTCCCTACTCTCACAACCATGTGGGCGCATGCTATACAGGTATGTGAACGGGCCGGTAGGGGAGTCGCTGACAGCTACTCCCACCGCGGCTTTGGTGTAATTGGCATCATCGATGTGCATCCACATGACGTACTGATCAGTCTTGTCGTTGTAGATCACTTTAGGGCGCTCGAGGACATTGGACTTGTGAAGATCATGGGTGACATTGGTTTCCACTCCTGGCAGCACAATCCCTTCATTCGTCCACATCCATAAGTCTTTTGAGGAATAGCAGCTGACTCCAATGATATCAACCTGGAGAAAAATATATGAACTAATTGAGTTAATTTTCCCCAGGAGTCCACAAGGAGAACTGAGAAGTCGGATATGTTAAAGAACAAAGAATATGCCACAAATAATTATCAACACAAAGACTGTGTTATGTTGTAAGGACGATTTCAAAGGGGTAGCCAATAAGTATAAGCTATCTTGTAACTTAGGACTGGAACCATTCCTTCAACAAATTCCATTACATTGAATAGCTACTCCAATTTAATGCCCACAAATATAGGCCCGTCGATTGAATGACAAAAATATTATTCCCTCCCTTTTCAGGGAGATCCTACATTTTTCACTTACCATGTAAGATCCAATGACACATGGCATAAAGATCTAATCCATCATTTTAATCCTCAACCAAAAGTGCTCAAAATATTCTTTGGCACAAACTCTTCTTTGACCACTGATAGAGCACCATAAAGGCATGCTTAGTCTCAAGGCACTTTACACATAGCTGACACTTTCTCAATGGTGTGAATTTTCATTTTGGATGGCCTATTCCTTGAAGATACTGTCTCTAGTCTATACACACATCTTCAGAGTAGACATTTTAAGAAGTATATATGGGAAAAAGTAATGAACACAACATGTAAACTAATGGAGGAAGATACATGTAACTAAAAGGGCCTATTCCTTGAAGATACTGTCTTTAGTCTAAACACACATCTTCAGAGTCAACATTTTAAAAAAGTATAAATAGGAAAAAGTAATGAACACAACATGTAAACTAATGGAGTAAGATAAATGTAGCTAAAAATATAAAGACAAGCACAATAAAGGAAGCCCCGGCCAATATGTAATAAACAGGCTCTGTTTGATGTTCAAACCATATCCAAGCAAAAAAACCAAGCTTTATGTCGCAAGAACACCACATGCATAAGAAGCTACTCAACGATCCAACTAAAGCAACAAAAAACATAACTCCTCCATCTTTTTCATTTTGTTAAAGCTGGCTTAACCAGAAAACCAATTTGTTTCACATAAATAAACAACAAACATAGTATTAAACATATGATATCTTTCTAGTTTGTCTTGTATAGACCCTTGCATAACGGATGAGACATATTCATCTCTTCATAGGAGAACAAATCTTGCAACAAAACTAGCTATCGAAGCCTAGCATCCTTCTATGTCTATGCAGCCTTTCATTTTATTAGCCATCTCTTGATACTGGAGCTTCAACTTCCAAATAAAAGATCTCAAGCATCCTCTCCAAGAGGGTCTGCAATATTTTACCAAAACTACTCATTTGATTCATTTCTTTTCTTAAGACAATAGTGGCATAGACATCAGTTATATTCATGAGAAATTTGACGTCCTCCGAAGTCCAATCAAATTCACCTAATTATCTGAAAGAACATACATGTTATCATTTGAATCCAGCATTTCTCATACTGGAAGCATGAGTCGAGAAGATAAGAGTATCACCCAAGTTTGGCAATAGCTATGTGGTGGACTATTTTAAGATAATTGTTTTCACAAAAATATTCTGGGGAATGTACGCCATTTTATATCAGTTTCAACCCATGGCATTTGAACACAGTCAAGACAGCATAAATTATCTTTGATTGCACATTTTAGGATACTTTGTCTCATAATGTGCCACCAAGAAAACAGTAAGTAGACGAGTCTGTTGCATACATCCATTACCAATTATCCACATATGATCCCCATTAACCAAGTCTCACCACATCTTGAATAAGATTTTCTACGACAGTTACCAGATTCCAGACTTATCTATATGCGAAATTAAAGAGGTGAAAAAGCTTGCCCTATCATATTCAAATAAAACTTGAAAAAGCTTGCATTGCAACTAATAAGTTGCCTTGTCTCACTAAAATAACCTTTTATGGTTTACTCACAAGGACATTATGAAGTGTTGTTCATAGGATATGCTGGTTAGACTTAAGACATGGTTGTATTGGATGCCAGTATGTTACAGAAACAGTGCTTCAAATTTCGAAAGAACAGGATAATACTCCGCATAAATATGACAATTAAAAACTTAAATATTATATTTATCTGCAATAGACCTTGACATTAATCTACGAGTGTTGCAGACAGTGCTTGCACATGTTTAATTATGTTTAATTAAACAAAATGTTTAATTAACAAAATGTTTTGTAATGTTTAATTAACAAAATGTTCATCAGGAAAGAAACTATGTTTAATTAACAAAATGTTCCACAACTATACAGGAAGAAGTACTCACGTAGTATCAATATCTAACAGGCATCTAGCGTGGATAAGCATTTTGAAGTATTAATGTTTCGTAATACAACAGCAACAACAAAAAATCGTAATGTCCCAACTAATGTAAAACTATGTTAAGTGACTGACAAAACCAATCCCAAGCCTGGATGAAAGAGATGGAAGATTACGTTAGGCGACTAACAATCAACATAAAACTGTCAGATTTAGTAAACATGGATCTTAAGTATCAATGTCTCATAAAACTAGGAAAATTGTTCTCAGGAAGAAACCTGTCTTATGACAACTATAACCAAGGAATTGGACCGAAGTCGAATGATTTCATTAAATTCAACCTAAAACAGTTGAGTTATGAAAAAGATTGCATTTTTGTGAGCCTCTTTTTACCTTTGGTTTGCACGTATGTTTTTTCTTAAGCAGGAGTAGGGGGCACCATCCAGCTGTTATCGAATTGTATAACACAGGATTTTCATTAACCCAATTAAATGAAGTTCCACTTTGACATCCCAAGCATTCATTAATCAACTTTGTGTCACTAGAAAATGGAAAATGTGAAACAAAAAGAAGTTTATTATCAAAGAAGGGAAAGAGAGCAATATTCTATTACGAAAATTATAAGAAGGTAAACACAGGATGTGCTGCACATATTAGAAGCAGCAACAACTGTAATAGGGAAAACTTGTCCAATCAAAAAGTACAATTAACTTTAATATTACATTAGGAGTTCCACAATAAAAGGACTTAACCACTGAAGATTGTGCAGAAAACAGCATAAACATGATACAAGTACTCAAATTAGGCCTCTATGATCCAGTACTGCACTATTCATGTATCAATAATCATGGGAATCAAGAGGAAGCTGTGATTGCAAATCACATGTGTATGGGGACATTCCAGATAAAAGAGATACTGTTACATCAATCACAAACATGAGGGGCACTGACGGTGCATGCAGCTCATTGCTATGATGTTGCTGAACATCAATGTTAAAGAAAAGTGTAATTTCTAGAAACACTATGCATCAAGCATCCTACCTCTAATAGATGAAAAATAAGTTGCAGCAGAAACATAGAGTAACATAGATCTAAGTAAACTGATAATTACTGTTGATGAAACAATTAAAATGTCTTGACAAGAATAAAGTGACTATAGCATACCAAAGATAATAGAATTAATTTAACTTCCAACACAAGGATGATCTGTGGTATGAAAAATACACATAGAGAGAGCAAACTCTAAATAAAAGATTCTTCAAATCTTCTCTAAGATATAGCATCAATGTATACTGCGTTTGGGTTTCTTCCAATGCCCACACAGAAGATTTACAAAAGGGTTTACGGACAGGCAGCAAGCATAGCGAAGCATATTTGTCAAGTGTCATCCAGTACTAGCGTGAAGCAAGTGAATACGAGATAAACTAAAAGCCGAAGGATTTAACTGACCCGTGCAGCTGACTTCCTGTGTGCATGATAAGTTGGGCCGTCTTTGTTCTCTCCATACCAGTAGTATGTCTCCGTCCTGTCATCATACAGAATTCCTCCACCATGGGCTTGAATTGGATTCCCATCTGTATCCAGCCACACTCTACCCGGATAGAAATACATGCTGTTGTTCCCTTCCTTTGTTGGGCCAAATGTTGTTTTCCGGTTAGGGAAGAAAAAAGCATGCACCTCAGAAGATTCATCTAAGAACTCATCAATCACTGTAGGCGGCTTTCTTGGTCCCTTTCGCTTCAGAGCACGTGGAGACCGCCGGTCTCTAGGAGGCGAAAAATGAAATGTCACTTCTTCCACCTCTTCCAATTCCCTGATGTCAGACAGATGACTCAACGGTACAAGAACATCCTCCTCGTCATCTCGATGGATATGAGTAAAGAAATGGATCATAAGGATGAACCCCACCAGGCTCCACACAGCTAAACATGAACATCTGCTTCCTGCATTGCAACCGAAAGCAGATGATTTCCGGTGTTTGTTCTTGATCCTCATTCTTCCTTTTTCTATCTCCAAGACAATGCTGCAGTATTAAATATAAAACCTATATAGATTCAAAGGGATTCCAATTAAATTCACATCTTCATATATCTACCTCTTGCGGACACATCCTATTCAAGATCTAATCCTTATTCAGCAACAATAATCCAGCATACATGGAAAACTAAAATTCGTTGGATTGCATCCCTGCAGAGCCGAAATCGGTAGCAATAAAAGTCCTAAAAACTATGCATCTTAATCAAAATTAATTGGAAAGAAGAAAATAAGTGTTCATCGAAACTGATCACACCCAATTAACTCGTATTCCCAAAAGAGGAAATCACGAAAACTGCCTTATCGACTATGTAAACAATATGCTGTCGAGACCTCATCACAGGGAAAAATTGGAATAATCACAGAAAAGATTTGATTTTTATTCCAGAAAAGATAAGAAGAGATGAATCAATCGAAAGGTCAAGACCTTTTTCAGGCCATCAAGATTCAAAATGGCAATCTTCCATCAGAAAAGCGAAATCACGAGGACAATCCCCTTGTGTCTCAAACAGATCACACAGATCTAATGAGGTACCAGAAACCGGCGATTCAGAATTCACTTGCCAGAAGAAGCAGGATCTTAGAAGACAAAGCGAGAGCCAGGCGTCGAACCTACCTGCCAAGATCCTGGTCATGGGACGAGAACATGGAGCAACGGCAGCTGATCTGGAAGTCTCCACCATAGTCACAACACGACCTCGACTCTTTCTCTCTCGCTCTTGTCTTCCAAGAGAGGAGTCAAACAGGGAATACCACCATGTCTCCCCGAGGGCAATAGCTGTCAGCAGGGGAGCTCGGCTCTGAAACCCTCGTTCCTCGAAAGATTGCTTGTCCTTTTAGGTAGGAGAGGGGAGCTGGGTGTGGTGGCTTAGAACCAAAGTACCCTCCTTTTAGATCTCCCCCAAGATTTCTACTAACCTTCTGACCTTTACTTGTTCCTGCTCTCGTGTTCTTACTGTTGCAGTCGTTGCTTTTCCACGTGCGTAAGTGCACGCATCATCACATTAATACGTTTGACACTTATTTAATAATATACTAATAAATATATTTAATCTTTACAAAACAAAAACTCAATTTATTTCTCATAAATTAGTTATTATTATTATTATTTTTTCATGTACAAATTCTATAATATATAATATACTATATCTGTTATTATTTCTTTATATTATTATAATATATAATCTACACATTCTATAATATGTAATATACTATATATCTTGTTATTATTTTTTTTATATTATTATAATATATAATATATAATATAATGGATGCATCAAATGCGAATGTGATGAAGGTTCGATCTGAGTTACATAGAATATGCAACGATTATTATTCGATGACAAACGAGACGAACGTGAAGAGAAGGCGTAATATATCAATTAATACTTGATGTGTTTATTTTAATAAGAATATAATCTCTATTTGGGATTTCTTACTCGTAAGGAAACTATTTTTTGAGATAAGGAGAGATGTTTGTGATGCCTATACCTATAAAAGATGGAAATTATTTCATGATTATGGAATCCTACTGCTGCCATAATGTTGGACTATCACCAGAAAAACTAAGGAAAATTAAAATTGAAAACGTTAAACACCATCATCGCATGGTCGATGAAAGTTGATTAAGATAAACTACCTCACAATTAACGAGTTTGGTTGTTTAACATAGAGAGGCTCGAGAAATATTGGCAGATTGGCTGTGGATCGCAACACCAATCTGAGCACCAGTTTTCCTACCCGTCGGAGGTACCCCACTCTCGCCTCTGGAAGAAAATGCGGGTCCCGCGCGGGCCCCACCACCCCGACGAGATAATGTGGGTTCGACGCAGAGGCTTGAGATATATTAGCAGATTGGCTGTGGATCGCAACACCAATCTGAGCACCAGTTTTCCTACCCGTCGGACGTACCCCACTCTCGCCTCTGGAAGAAAATGCGGGTCCCGCGCGGGCCCCACCACCCCGACGAGATAATGTGGGTTCGACGCAGAGGCTTGAGATATATTAGCAGATTGGCTGTGGATCGCAACACCAATCTGAGCACCAGTTTTCCTACCCGTCGGACGTACCCCACTCTCGCCTCTGGAAGAAAATGCGGGTCCCGCGCGGGCCCCACCACCCCGACGAGATAATGTGGGTTCCACGTAGAGAGCTTGAGAAATATTAGCAGATTGGCTGTGGATCGCAACACCAATCTGAGCACCAGTTTTCCTACCCGTCGGACGTACCCCACTCTCGCCTCTGGAAGAAAATGAGGGTCCCGCGCGGGACCCTCCACCCCCGACGAGATAATGTGGGTTCCGCATAGAGGCTTGAGAAATATTGGCAGATTGGCTGTGGATCGCAACACCAATCTGAGCACCAGTTTTCCTAGCCGTCGTAGGTACCCCAGTCTCGCCTCTGGAAGAAAATGCGGGTCCCGCGGGGGCCCCACCACCCCGACGAGATAATGTGGGTTCCACATAGAGGCTTTAGAAATATTGGTAGATTGGCTGTGGATCGCAACACCAATCTGAGCACCAGTCTTCCTACCCGTCGGAGGTAGCCCAGTCTCGCATCTGGAAGAAAATGCGGGTCCCGAGCGGGCCCCACCACCCCGACGAGATAATGTGGCTTCCGTGTGGACCCAACAAAGAGGTGGGAGGGAACGCCACAGACTAAAGACGGCATATCCGATTATCCAGATACGAGTTCTCCTACCCGTCTCCCGGTTGGAAGGATATGCGGGCCCCAACTCTCGCCGTTGCATGGTATGGCGAGGGTAAGTCATAGACTCGATGGAGTGCTTACGAAAGAGATTAAACTTAATTGCCAGGATATAATGGCCTGTCCAAAACTCCAAATACGAACTCGCACCCGTTTACCTTCCCGTTAATGATACCTCGTTCTACCTTCGGAAGGAAATACGGGTCCCATGTGTCCCCAGCACCAACAACCAATGCGCCTCTCACGCGTAGTTTTAGGCATTGTCCCAGGCCACCTCATAATTAACTCAATTACTAAATTTAAACCTCCCCTCTAATTTTGTCCCTCGACGGATTCAAAAAGCCTCTCTTTTCCTTTGATCAGCCGACGGTGATGCGAAGGGAGAGCGCGAGGGAGGACGACTCGAGCCTTCCTCCCCGTGATCGCCTCTTCGTTGATCCCACCAACGGGCTAGCCCCTTGATCCTTTCCTCCGCCACTTCTTGGATCCGCCTCTCCGCCATGGGATGGTGGGAAGCTCTCCTCAACTGGCTCCGAAGGTGAGATCCGTTGACATTCTTTTCTTCTTTTGTTCTTTTATAGCCCTTTCTATCTGGGATTGATTCAATTCTGTGGGACCGGGTTCGATTTGAATTCACCGTCCTTTTGGCGTGCGTCTGGGCTTTGTTGATGGATTATCAAGTGACAACATTTTAGGGATTTTTGGGATATGTGAATTGTGGTCTTCGACTTGAGGCTTTTGGTTGCCAAATTGGTGAGTCGTAGTTGTTGAGCTGCCATCGGTGGCGACCCGAGTAAACTACGGCTAGTCTATCGAGGATATGATAAACCGAAGGGAAATTAATATGCGAATTGTTGAGATTGCTTTGTTCGTCTAAATTTTGTGATTTGGTTTCATTTTTTATATGGGATGCGTTAAGAATATAAAACTGTATAATTAAATGACATTGATCATAAATTTAAGAGGGTATCGGAGTGAAAGGTCCTTAGTTCAAATCTTCCCCACATAGAAAAAATTCCTTCATTGCTTTTTTCATATTGGGTTTGAGTCAGTCCTCATCCAACATGAGGAAAAGTGTTAAGAACATAGACTTATGGATCATGTCTTATATACTGGCTTAAACTTTTAGATGGACTGATATTGATAAAAGCTTAGGAGAATGTGGCATGTCATTGTGTTAATTTGGAGACCTTGCAATACCTTATTCATGTCAAGGCCTTGGCAATTTTATACTTTCATTTGTATGTTCACAAAAGATGGCTTGTGGAAAGTGCTTTAATACAATATTTGTGAAATTTTGTTGCAAATGCAGCCTATTCTTCAAGCAAGAAATGGAGCTGTCTTTGATCGGACTTCAGAATGCTGGGAAAACTTCCCTTGTGAATGTCATTGCAGTATGTGGATATGTTCTCATGTTTCTTCGAGTGCTGGTGAATTTATTTGTGTACCTGATATATTTACTTTCTTCTGTAGACTGGTGGATATTGTGAGGACATGATTCCTACAGTGAGTAATCCCTTCAGTTAAGGTCATGTTTTATTCTAATAAACCAGCATTCTCTTGGTACTAAAATATTGTCGTTTTCACTGGATTGGTAGGTTGGATTCAATATGAGGAAGTTGACTAAAGGAAATGTTACAATCAAATTATGGGATATCGGAGGCCAGCCTAGGTTTCGCAGTATGTGGGAGAGATATTGCCGTGCAGTCTCTGCCATTGTGTATGGTCTTACCTCCTCTCTTGGATACTCGTTTAGCTTATTTACTAAGATTCTTTTGCATCTGATATCTGTGATAAGATTGCATGTACAAATCTGTGATTTTGCCATTCTGAATTCATTCTTCTGGTGGTTTATGATTTTGAACCAAAATGGTGACAAGTGAATTGATAGCAAGACTGATATTCGCGGGATTTGAAATGTGCTATTTAAATAAATGTCTGTTTCATGTGATTTCAGTCAACATTCATGAATGGTTTCATCTGGACAATTTGCAATCATCGTCCAGGTCATCTCATCTTCTCTCTTCTAACGATATTTTTTTCCTTGGTATAGGCTTTTCTTGTCAATTCATGAATTTAGAACTTTGATACTCCTATTTCCACGAGGTACTCACGAATTATAGTAGTCCTGTTAGTGATTATGTACAACTTTATTATGAGTAGATATGATGTCTAATTTCTAATTCAAGTGCCTAACGGGTTGTGAGGATTGTGAAATCATTAGAAGTTGAGATTTGGAAGATCTAGGTGACTCAAATCCATTTAAGGGCCAATTAGTTCTCTACTTGTGATAGTAAATGATCTGAGCTCAATGCCAAGAAGGCTCCATGGAAGTTTTGTCAAAGCCTTGTGATCATCTGTTGACCTAAGGTCAAATCTCTAAAGCTAGTGTTAGATAAAAAGTTCTATCTAAAGGACTTGTAGGTGGATAAAAAGATCCATGTTATTTTGGCATCTTAAGCTCCTGTAATTATATAATATTGTGTGACCTGATAAGATTTTAGATATAATACGACAAGCTTTGCCATGGAGAGCATTATTCATGTTTTAAATGCCTATAATTAAAAAGGTGATTACGTAAATTATGACCACAAACAATTAAGCAACCGAAATGCCATTGGTGTAATAACCAATTTAAAGAAAACAAGGGCTTCTGTTCTTATATGATGGACACATTGAACTTGATCAAGTTCAATTTAGGTCCAGGCATCTAGCTGGTTTTACTGTTTGGTAGAAACCTGGTCAGGTCATGGTTAGATGCAGTTTTGCTTCTTCAATCTGACAGTGGAACTGAACCAGATAGGTGTTCATTTCCCAGTTTTCCTGTCGGACATGCCAGTCTGATCCAGTTCTGATAAATATGCTTCTGAAATACCTTGGTTAACAGACTGATATCTTAAACATGTGTCTACATTTTGAGAATTTTGTTTCGTGATCACATTGTACAGTTTAATGCATTCAAATATTATCATGCTCGTGAAATGTAGCGCCTGCAATTTACCTGTTGCTTTCTTTGTTAACAGAAGAAGAATTCTGATGCCATTCACTCTTACCAGCAAACTAAAAGCATACATGGATTTCATCATGTTGTGCTTTGTCCCTATGTTCAAGTTGTGTCGGTTTCCCCATTTTTCATTTGTAGCATTTCATACGTTGCCCCAACTATATATCTTAACTGAGAATAACAGCGAAACAATCTCCATATCATGTTGCAACTGCTTTATCCAACATCTCAATTGCATGGTACAAAGAGCTTAATCTTCAATGGGAACTTCATTTTGTCTTGCAGGTATGTTGTCGATGCAGCGGACCGTGATAACTTGCCCACCTCAAGAAGTGAACTACACGATCTTTTAAGCAAGCCATCGCTCAGTGGAATCCCGTTGCTGGTGCTTGGAAACAAAATCGACAAGCCTGAAACTATGTCGAAGCAGGGCTTTACAGATGAAATGTAACAAATCACCAATTCCTCAATTGTTCTAGTACTTGTCCATGGTAGAAAAGCAGGACCTGTGATGTTAGTGCTTCCCCCATTCTAACCATTGCTCTGCATTGCAGGGGCCTGAGATCTATCGCGGACAGAGAAGTCTGTTGCTTCATGATCTCATGCAAGAACTCAACCAACATCGACTCTGTCATACATTGGCTTGTGAAGCATTCAAAGTCGACGAACTGAGCTCTGGGTATCGTACTATCTTGTAGCTTATCTAGGTTGCTCGTGGTTTTTTATGCTGATATCTCTCTTGGTTGGCTGAGCTTACGGCTTGTATTAATTGCCTGTTACCCAAAGGCTTATTCATATTATGTGCAACCGGTGGCTCGCACTGTTGCCATTCATGTCATGTTAAATTATTGTTCTGAATGAAATAACCTTTGCACCTCGTCAAGGCATATTGATGATATTGTATTTGAGGTACATTAGTGTGGAAAAAATCTTCTTCATTTAGGATCTTGAGAATAAAATGTTAGTCAAAGGTGTAATTGATGATATCCATATATCTATTCAGTAGGATTATTTCTACATGTTTAATTGTGATTTAACAATCTACTTGTTCACAATCATAAATCATTGAACATTTTGTGATAGAATAGTTATAACCTTTGCTTATGCTCGAGTTCCTAGAGAGAAACCCTTCTCAGGTCAGTAATATGACTGACCTGGATCTGTTTTTGTTTGATAGATTCACCATTTCAGCATCATTACAAACCCAATAGACCCGAGATAGGATACATGTAATAGTATGCATTCATATCTACTAACATCACATGACATAATAACACCTGGGCTTACATTCATCAGTTGAATGTACCAATTTGTTGGCAAATTTGTATGGATGCATGCAAACCACATGCAAAAGTTCCTAACAGAAATTTATCATCAAAAGACTATCTATGACTTAGAACAATGTTGCATAAAAGTGAAATTGGCGTTTAATGTAACACAAACAGGCTACCAATTCTCAAAAATGGGTTTAACTACGCATTCACGGTTGACACCAGCTAATTCAAGGTCTTATAACCAACCCTCACTAAGATGCTCCAAACATTGTTGAGACATCAGCAAGAAGCTCAATAGAACACCGAAATAACTGTCAAGATCGTACCATCCCTAGGAATTTGTATCACTGTAAACAATGGTTCCAATTCTTTGTGATATGAAGGCTCATTCTTTTAGGCGCCAGCAACTTCAGATTCACCTTCCATCTGGACATCTTCTGCAGGTCTGTCCACCTTGACACCCACATCCTCCTTGAAGTCACCATGGACCTGTATCAGAAATATAGGTGCCTTGCAGTGAGATACGTGTGTCCACATTTAATGAATGCAAAGGTGATGTTTAGACTAGGGTAATTGATAAACAACAGGAGTACCTCCATAAGCTTTCCCAAGTCAAACTTGGGGGCCTTCAAGATTTTTACTTTGCGGATGTACACATTTTGGAGAGGGAAAATGCTTGAAGTTGCTTTCTCAATCTCCTTTCCAATTACATCAGGAATGAACTTCAGCACCAAATCCTTCAGATCACAGGTTGTAGCTTGATTGACCATAATTTCCCTCATTTTGCGGCGTATCTGAAACAAGACGGATGACATAACCCTAAATTTCTCCAACCAAAGTTCATTGCTAGAAAACAGAAGCCTGTACAGTGTGATGAACTTACCTGTCTTATCTGACTGGATTGGGCATAACAAGTGCGCTTGACCTGGTTTGGGCGCCTCTTGGTGAAAGCAATGCAAAACAGTCGCAGAGTGTAATTGTCGGTAGTCTTCACATCAACATGTGCTTCAATCAGAGTCTGCCACTTGCGGACTATATGTCTGAGCTTGTCAGTCGTCAAGTCCATGCCCTGAAGAAGAGGAAGAGATCAACTCGAGATTCAAGAGTTACAAAATCACAGTGAAACACAAACCATACCCAGAAGTTGGTGAGAACATTTTTTCCTTGTACATCCTCTGATCGGAGCCGAATCTTCCTGTGGGCCTGGTCCTCATCATTCTGAAGGTCAGCTAAAGAGACCTCAAACACTCTGTGCTTGAGGCCCTCGGATGCAATCTGATGGAAGGAAGAAACCACTGTTGATCCAACTTATCATGGGAAGAAATATTCAGGCATAACTGACACATCCTAGGAAAATTGATGGATAAACTATGACGAAAAAAACCATAGATAGACTGATTTCTAAGTCATGATTGACATATAAGAAGAATGCCAGATTATACTGACAATGAAGGAAGTACAGTACTCAAGATTTTTCATAACATACAATTATTAGCCTTAAATGGCATATGAAAGTGTTCTGGAGGGAACGGTTTGATCTTCATAATTTTTACAATAGAAATTTCATAATTTTTACAAAAAAAACTATTTTTTTTGTGAACAAAGTTTTAGACACTAGTTCCATTTCAATGTTTACGCTTTCAGAAAAAGCTTTTCTGACGCTCAAAGTCCTCTCCCATCTCTTTGTATACCTTACACAAATTATTGTTCCTCAGCAATAAAAAACCCTTCCAAAGTGCATAGGTCAATTAAGAAACGCATTGGTCAGCTTGTATAATTACAGGTGATTCAACTCAATTTCCTCAGTTCCAATCCAAAGCAGTACTGTGTAAATTTACATATATTTCATTAAATTCCTCATAAACTACCAACTTAGTATCCCTCCAAGTAGATACATTCCTTCATTCATTTCCTCATGTAAGAGCTCACCTACAAGCTCCCATGGCATCACCTCCTGTAGGAAGAGAATACAAGGCTTCCAACTCATCTCTCTCTTTATGATCTCATTCTTATAGCAAAATTCAAAGTTATTTATTATATGAGACTTTCAACAGATAAAACTTTAATACTATGGAATGAGATTCCTCTACAGTTAACAACTTATGCATTATATATATAGGAAGACAAACTTACATTTTCGGTACTCAAGTCACAAAGTTAACTAAGTTCGTGCAGAGAACACAAAGACATCAAATGGAAGAACATGAATGAAGGCAACAATCGCAGCTGCAATGCGAACCTTGGTGCCCTGCGTCCTCGAGACGAGGGTCTTCCCGATGTTCCTGACGTTGAAGACGGAGGGAGCCTTGATGTCGTACCAATCCTTCTTGGAGAAAGGGTCGACCCTGAAACAGATCCAACCGATCATCACCACTGCGAGCAACAAGGACAAGCATAGATCGAAAAAAGAGCAGCAGAAAAAAGAGGGGCATGGCATTGCAGCTTACGTCTTCTTCTTGCCTCCCTTTTTCCCCTTCGAGATCCGCTTGTTCTTCCTGCAAGGGCGATCGATATCAAAAAGAGCGACAGAGGGTAAAGAAGAAGCAGAGGAACGTCGAAGCGAGTTAGGCCGACATCCAAAACTCACCCGACAGCCATGGCTGCTGCTGCCGCTGCCGCAACCGCAAGGAGGTTTCGGCGCGACGGGTAGCGACCGAGGGAGAGAGAATTCTACCCTAGAAACCCAGCCGCTTTTATAGTCCCGCAGTCTTATTGATCCAACGGCAGAGAATCCACTATTTGGCTTAAATCAGCACGAATCTGCAAACCGAAAAAGTACGAACTCATCCCGTTGCCGGTTCAGAATCGAACCGGTTGTAAGGTTTGATCGAACCTGATTCCTTCTATTACGATGATTATAGTTAGACGTAGGATTGCATCACAATTATGAGTCCAGATTAGGTCAGTGGTCTCGTGATAGGATCATAGCAAAGTTGGTGCGATAGCCACTGGTGGTCGGTTGGTCACCGTCACAGATTCCACCGCGATCCAATCGGAACAAGAGGGAAAGAAACCAATCGATTTCGCCCGCATCTGAAGCAACCGGCGGCAAGCGTACAAGAGAAGGAAGCATTTGGTCGACCCATCATCCATCACCGGCCTCAAGCTTGACCGCATCGATACGATCGATGTGATCGAGGACGAAGATGTTGGAGACTGTACCAGCTGGAATTAGAAGGTGCCCCCTCAAAATAAAAGTACGAAATAGCGAACGACAATGACCAGATCCGCACATCCATGCGTTTTTTGCTTGCCTCTTCCGCAAATCCCTGCCACTGACCGCTTCCTTTTATACCAGTCCTTCGCTCCGCGCCTTCTCTGGCCCTTGGAAAAGATTAGAGGGTAGGAGGAGGAGGAGGAGGAGAGCAGCTTCTCTTGGGGATCGGAGGGCGGGCAATGGCGTTCCAGGGGACGACCACCAAGTGCATGGCATGCGACAAGACGGTGTACTTGGTCGACAAGCTCACCGCCGACAACCGCGTCTACCACAAGGCCTGCTTTAGGTGCCACCATTGCAAGGGCACCTTGAAGGTGCCTATTAGATCTCTTGCCTCTTGCGAAACCTCTATGTTCATAAGATCACGCACATCTCTGCAACTCATTTTCTTCGATTTGCAGCTGGGAAACTATAATTCCTTTGAGGGAGTCCTGTACTGCCGACCTCACTTTGATCAGCTCTTCAAGATGACCGGCAGTCTGGACAAAAGCTTTGAAGGTGATCATCACGTCTCGCATTCCTTCTCGCCACTGTGATACCTGAAACTGCCTTCGTCTTCTCTTTCCAGGGACCCCAAAGGTTGTCAAACCAGAGAAGTATGTCGATAACGAGGTAAAGTGATCGATGCATGTCGATCATCAATCTATTACTGTATCATTTGCTGCTTCTTAATCAGCTTGGACATTTTGTTTCTCTCATGATTTACTGCAGAACGCAAACAAAGTCTCCAGTGCTTTCGCTGGCACCCAAGAGAAGTGCGTTGGATGCAGCAAGACTGTTTATCCGATTGAAAGGGTAATCTCTGAAGCGCACATCCGATGAGGTTCTTAATTGTCGCAAGTATCTTAGAGTGCTGTGCCTGCTGCAGGTGACGGTCAACGGAACTGCGTACCACAAGAGCTGCTTCAAATGCTGCCATGGCGGATGCGTCATCAGCCCTTCGAACTACATCGCGCACGAGGGAAAGCTGTACTGCAAGCATCACCACATCCAGCTGTTCAAAGAGAAGGGGAACTACAGCCAGCTTGAGAACGATGAAGCAGAAGCTAAGTCGGAATCCTCTGCTGCGTAATTGATTACTGCAAACGCATCTGTTTTGTTTGCCACAGGAGTGAGTGGTATCCTTAGCTTTTGATGCATTCTAATGCGCCTTGTGTTCTATTTGAGATATGAAGGCTCCAAATATGTATAAAGAGTTGGAGTACTTCTAATTATAAGGCCGCTTTAATGTAATATGCATATCTGAGATTTTGAGGAAAATATTAAAGAATAATTATTTGGGTAGTTAGTTGATGATGATGCGAATGATGGCCGATTTGGCGCCTATATAAGAGGCCCACTCTCTCTCTCTCTCATTTCCGCCCTTCCCTCTCTCTCCGGTGTTGAGGCTGAGATGGCCGCTCCTCTCGGGGTCCCAGGCCTATCTTCGGATCGATTCGCCCTCCCCTGCTTTGCTTCCCTCGCGCAGGCGAGATCGCTGGTACTGGACGCCCTTGTCGAGATCAAGCCCGGGGAGATCGGGATCGTTTCCGGTGTCCCTCAAGAACATCTCAACATCTCCGACGCAGGGTGACCCCTCATTCGAACCCACTGCATTATTCTAATTTTCAGTTTCTTAGATCTGTGTTATCTGTTTGGGTTTCGAGGATCGTTTGGAGTTTGCTGATAATCTTGAATCGAATAATCGAATCCCAGATATCGAGATTAGCGCTTTCATTTTTCTTTGTTCTGTTTCGATTGTCGAGATCTCGGGTTCTTGTGATGGTAGCGTGGCTTGTGAATCAAGCTTCGTGCTGATCCTAATTCATCGGAACTTAGAGGCGATTGTTTCGATTCTGATGGATGACTTGGGATATGAATCTTGATGCCGTATTTTGCGCCTTGTCTGATCGTGTCGGATAGCTTGTTCAAACATCGTTTTGATGTCAATCATCATGAAGAATCCATCCAGATCATGTGGAACCATGATTGAATACCACATCGAGCACAGAGATAATCGACTATTCTAGAGCAAATGATTGGTATGCACGCACGAAACGTATGCACACCCAAACGAGAAAGCAATTCTAGAAGAACAGTTTTGTATAACATATATACTTCTACAGTGCATTGCATCTTGGCAATAGTCCTGACGCTTGTTTAAACATGAGTTAGAACATCTCAAGGATTGTGTTCGGTGTGTTTTATGTGTGAAACAAGAAGATTAAAGTCATAGGACCACTATAGAGAATAAATATATGTTGTAAATTTTAAATTTTAATTTTTTTTAGTGATCCTTGACAACAAGAGTTTATGTCATTACCCTGGTTGATGAGCTTAAATCATTGGTTGAAAATTCAAGTTAATAGTTATATATTTATTAGATTTTTATAAGTCAATTTTAATCTTTGCTTAACTTCTGATACGGTGAATATATGGTTTAACTTAGTAGTAATGGAACTTCACGTCATGACATGTCTTTCAGTTTCGTCCAGATCTTTCCTAGTCAATCCTCTCACCATAGCTCGTAACGGGTTTGTTTCGATATTAAGTGTCACAGTCCAACTTGATATTAACTTGTTTGTTATGTTAATTTTCCATTAGCCTAGAATGCTTGCACCCATCAAACTCATATAGTCAATCGTAGTTTTTACTCAGATATAGAATTAAATTAATATAGTTTAGAATAACTGAATTAAGACCGGTTAAAAGAGGGACAACATGCAAAACAATCTAGCAGTGATCTTAAATATATCGTACTTTATCATCTTACCATTAAACTTGGGATGAGTGCCTTGTTCATGTTTGTTATATAAAGGTAAATGGACACCACTGCTAACACACAGTCATCTTCTTCTTTTTTTCCGAAAGAGAATGTTAAATTTTATCAATTAACTTCTGTGTAGCGCTAGACAACAGAAAAGTAGCCACTTAATTTTTCTGGAGCAGTTTTGAATAAATTAGGACTTATTTTTCACATTCGTGCGGGTCACAATACATTCACCGGTTCAGACTGCGGCTTTGCAAATTTCTGGAGTTGGAAAGTGGAAACTGAGTTTTGTGTCAACTCAAATCAACTCAAAACCGGTTGATTTATCGTTAAATCTCATATTTTGATAATAAAATTAATTGATAATATGATGATCTAATGTATGTTTTGAATGATGTGGGATTAACTTCGATCAGGAGAGGTAAATTGATTAAAGCAGGAAGAATCAGATGTTGGGTCGGAGTTAAACATGTCAGAATATTGGACATCGGGCCGGAAGATCAGTCGATATGTCGACATAAGGTTTCGATCTATAAATTCGGGTATCGGGCCAAGAAGATCGAACATTACGCTAAAGAGATCGAATGTTGCGAGAAGACAACATGCTGATAGGGCAATACGCTAAAGGAGATGACCATACGCCGAAGGATCGAAGCGTCGGAAGAACGAATGACATGTCGGATAACATAGGATTCGATTATAATTGATTATGTCTAGATCGATTTAGTTTAGAGTCTAATTGAGTCAGTTTAGAATATAATTAGGTCAACTTAATTAAGGGTCAACTGGGCCCAAAGTGGAGCTGTTTTGGGTCAAGAAAATAACACATTCAATGGCCCAACAGTTGGGTTAGGTGGTGGCACCATCGGTCCAAGCGGTGACACCGCCAGTGACTTGGTCTCCAAGACTATGTCAGGCGATAGTACTGCCCTCTCTCAAACTATGTAAGGTGGTAGTACCGTCCAATGTCAGTGCTGCAGCTAATGATACCGTCAATATCCAAAAAATCGGGGATGAGACACTTTTTAGCTTCAAGTTTGAATTCATTTGGGGCCTATAAATATCCTTCTCATTTCTGCTTATATTACACAATAATTGATAGAAAAAAAACGCTGTTATAATTTTGTAAGAACTCCTCTCAAACTTTAAGTGTTAGTAAAGTTTAAGAGAGGAGGTAGTAGGTGTATAAAGGAGAATAGAGTTATAAGAAGGTAGTTGGTCTTCGCGTATGGAAGGAAGATAATTAGTGGATGTCGATGGCCTCGACGGAAGAGGAATCAGGAGTGGATATAGGTCATGACGATCGAACCATTATAAAACTCGGTTTGTATTTACTTTAAGTTCATTACTTTCATTGTAAACTGATTTCTTACTTTCGTTATATAATTATTTTTGATATCGATTTTTATCGAAAAGAAAATTTTTCGAACCGTTACTAATTCACCCCTCCCCATCTTTTTAGTGCCGATTCGATCCTAACTTTAGCAACTTCATTTAACTGCCTGGCAATCGTCAGATAATCATATTATTGTATTTTTTTAATTAGTTCATGCATTTCATAAAATCCTAATCGTAATAACACAATCACAATACACATAAATTGTATAGTACTCTCCTTAGCGTTCATTTTCTCAGCTTCAATTCCACATTTAATTTAAAAAAAAAACCTAGTGAATTTGAGCTCATTGATACCTATGTTGAGGGCAAACAGGATAACCTAACTTGTAAAAAAAAATTTGAACTGTATTATCAAGGATAACTAAGATGTCCCATGAGCAGTTCCAATCATATTTCTTTGTAAGGATCTTTTTTGTATCAGGCTTTTGGCATCATTAGTCTAATGTGGGTATGTTTCATGTTCCATATTTAGCAGGATAAATATGTGGCCTATCAATTCAATGGTTAGTAATCCATATACAGTCTTTTGAATGTATAATTTAGACTCTGATTCAGGTTATATAACTGAATTAGCTAGTAAAGTTGAAAACTATATCAATAGCATTTTATGACGATGCCTCCTCTTTTATAAGTCCGTTAAATTTTTTGGTGTCGAGAGGGATTGAGAGAAATTTGAATGCTCTAAGATTCTAAATCAGTCTGAATATGCACGACCTATCAAACGAGTGGTTGACAATGCATATCTATTCACTTTAATACACAATTTAGATTCTGATGTAGGTTATCTTTAATAACAGCATTAGCTAGTAGGGTTAGAAATTGTATTAATGGCATTCTACGATGATGGACCGTAAGTCAATTAAGATTAATGAATGTTCTTGATTTGAATGAATATATTGGATTACAGATGAAAAATATAAGCATGTATTCGATCTTAAAACATTAGGACTTCTTATTGCTGTAGGATCTATGTTTTCTATTCTGTGGATAGCCCATGGAGGAGTTGTGTGTATTGTGGTGATCTACGCATTACCTGGCTAACATGTGTGCGACGTAAATTCTGTCGGCGTAGAGCCGCCGAGTGTCCGCATTGTCATAATTCTTCTCATGCTGTATTAATCGTTCTTCAAGGAATTTGTCATGTTTGCTATCAACTCGTCACTTCAAAGCTTGGACATTAACTGTTGGCATATTCCTTTACTTCCAATAAATACGTTTCAAGAGAGTTTTAAGGCAATGATCGAAGCATAAGAATACATTCGAATGTTTTGCTTGCGCAAACTATAGTCAAATTTCAAGACTTAATTATCTCTTGCTCTACAGGTTTGTGACCAAACATCTTTGCTAACATTTCTTTCCGCAGCCCAAATCCGGTGCAGACAGCTTAAGTAGTTGTCTACCACCAGACGAGCAAGACTAGACGGGTAATTCCTTCGAGGTGAGGTAAGGGTCAAAGGTGAGCCTTTTGCATTATATCCTTGCAAATCATATATATATATATATATATATATATATATATATATATATATATATATATAGCATGATTGATAATAATCTATTTAACATCATATAATTTTTTCCTATGGATGTTGAACCTAAATTCAGAGAAATAAATACAAAGAACCACCGACTTGGTAGGAAAATACATACATGCGTGTGTAACTTTGACACAAAAAATGCCCGACTCCTGTTATTCTAGTACGCGGTTTCTGACTCGTCTTTGCATCAAAAAATGTAGGCATACGAGCAAGACACACAAATGCACATCATTCTTTTGCAATAAAATATAACTCGTCTCATTTACGCTTATATTTACTTCTTGATATCACTATATCTAGCGCTTGCTCTTGGTTTGTACTAGGTTTGCACAAGCAGGGGGACCAGAAGCAGAGGTTTCTCACGCTTCGCAGTAGGTGGCAGAAGCCTTGGAGACGTCAAATCTCCATGCAAAAAGATAGTCCCGCGATTGACAGAAGAGGCGAATCACGTTGCATGGCACGTTGACGAGGTTCTTCCTCCCGTTGCATGCCCACTCGATCTTCACCTTACACGAGAACCCGCTGGAGGTCTTGGGGACGGAAGAGTCCTTCACATCCAGCATCACCTCCCCGCTGATCCTCCTGGGAAGCGACTTCATCGGCAGCATGCCGCGGCCGGACAATATCATGGAGTCCAGCCAGGGACACTCCGGTTGACCCACCATCTCCTTGTAAGCCGAATTGGCGAGGCGCACCCTGTTTTGGGAGTCGGACACCACCACCGGGAGCTCGTCGGACTCGACCTCTTCCTCCACCTCCTCAGGCCTCTTGGAAACAGGGACGGCTGGTACGGCACTGGCGTCATGGCATATGGACCCGACGCTGATGGTCGACCCCACCGGTCGCACCGGCTGGGGCACGATCACCCTTGGCTCCTGCAGCTTCTGCAGCAGGTCTTGCTCCACCAGGACCGCAGCGTCCGCCTTGGCCTCGGGCGAGAGAGGTAGGACGGTGAGGGTTGGGATGTCGCAAGCGCTCTTCTGGCAAGTGAAGGGGACGAACGTAGGGTACGTGGGGCTCAGCTGGGCCTGCGGCCCCGCGGCGGCGAGGACGGGGAGGATGCTCCTCTGACGCTTGTTCGGGTTGGGAGCGAGCTCAGCGCGTCCACGCTTTCGTGCACGGCAGGAGCGGGGAGCGCGGAGGCGGAGCGCGCCCGCTGACGTCACCTTCTGACAGGTGCCCTCGGCTAGCTGTGGCCGGGGAAGCGACGGCTTAGGTGCGATAGGCCGGAATCTGGCCATGATCGCATGGGTCTTGGCCATGTCCATGGAGAGAAACATGGTCGGTAGGTTGACTGCCTTCCCTCTGTGACTGTGAGAGTAGCGAGTGATCCGGTGGGTTTGAATGGGGAGGCGAAAGGTTTAAGAGAGGGGGAGGAGGGCAGCAAAGCGAGCTGAGCAGGGCCTGGGTGGTGGCACGTGGGAGAGTGGCGTGGTACGTGGAGTGGAGGTTTACGAAAGCGAGACACGTAGGGTCCTTTTCTACAGCGAGGATTGGTGTTGGCAAAAGGAAGCTACGGTTACATGTGGAGCGGGGGGAGGGGAAGAGGGAGGTTCAGAAATGGCGTGACATTTATCCTGCGCCATGGGGAGGGCGAATGGGGAGCGAGCGAGCGGCGGCGTGGCGTGGTCATGCGCCATGCGTAGCGTGCACACATGGCGGCAGGCCAGGGGATGGGCCTCGGTGCTTCCGATTGGAGACGGATGGGAAGACGGAGTTAAGCGAGGAGGAAAGAAGGGGGTTGTGACCGTGGGCGCCGTGCTCGAGGGGTGGGGGAGGGGAGGGGAGGAGAGGAGGAATGCATGGAGAGGGATGTGGTCGCTGGTTGGCAAGTGTCGAGCAGAGGTGGTGGCAGAGCTTCCGTGAAGGAACGGATGGATGCGTTAACCGGCACGCCGGGGCGAGAAGCGTGATTTTATCGTCGTGATGATGGCTTTTGGGGGACGGCCTTTAGGTTCCACGTGCCTTCGTCCTGGGGGACGGCCTTTACGTTTACTGGCATGGGCTGGTTGTTTGGAAAGCATACGTGTTACCTAAATATATAACAATAACAAACTTAGATAGACATTCTTTTAAACCTATCCATCATTTTCTTTCAATTAATACCAGCAAAAAAGAAAAGGGGTAGAAAATAGACCTCCCATCTTCTCTTGAGGTTTTGCATAGGTGAGTCCGGTTTTGAATTCGGAAAGAACATATACGACAGGAGAAATTAGTCAGATGACTTCTATTCTTCTCGTCTCGAGATTAGCGAAGATGGATCTGATATTAAATTAGGCAAATAATGTAACCATATTAGGAGAAATCAGTCAAATGTCATTTCTTCTCGAGGTTAAATATTCATATATTTGGAGAGGACTGAGTGCCGTAATCATAGCACAAAATATATACTTAACTTCACCTTTTCTTTAGCTATCACAGCCTCTCTTAGAGCTGTTATATCATAAGCTTAATATATCATCATTCAAATTGACATTTCAAAGAGAAGTCACTTAGAGCTGATAGTCCTCGTAGAGCAAATATATGATCTGATAGCTCTTCAGGTATTAGGTGATTCACTTTCTTTATGCCCTCGTTTCCATTTCTTCTAGGACATAAGTATCTCCCTCTGTAGACAGCTTATTTATTGCACTGTAGTTGCTTATGTTGGATCACGCATTGTTTATTGGTTATATCGTGGATGCAATTTGTTTTTATATCTGCATTTAAATATTTACACTTGAAGATTCGTGAAATAAAGTTAGACGAATCTTTTCTTCCAGAGAGATGATGGTTCAAGAATGTTTAGAATTTATAGTCATTATCTCATTAGGGAGAGAAGAGATTCCAAAACATGGTGAAAGAAACACCATCAATCAATGTCCAATAGCAACCAGACATGCCAAATGGCGATACAGACAGACCTACTACCAAGCTAAACAGATCCAAGTTTCTGGCGTCGGTTTAAAGCATAAGTAAATGGACACATGTTCCCCAGAGCAGAGGGCTCAATCCCTGATCATCGGCATCGAACCCGTCTCAGAAGCAAGCATCCAAAAGGCAGCAACAGCAGAGAGCGGCCAAACTGCACCATCACAAGACAAACAGCAATTAAACACCATCAGCGAGGATAGTGTAGCACATATCAACATCCGGATTTGGGTTCTCCTCAGAGGATCCGGATTCCAAAAATAAGTCCACCTCCGGGGTGCGCGCACGACAGCAGCCCCGTGTCTAACGTGCGCCAGCGACGGCGGTTGGTATCAATGCTCCGCTAGAAGAAGAGAGAGAGAGAGAGAGAGGAGGAGACGGACAGGGTTTCTATCTAAGCTATTACCATCCTTCGAGGAAGGAAGGCCCTTGCTGCTGCTGCTGCGGCGGCGGCGGTGGCTGGGCGTAAGGGGGCGGATACCCCTGCTGCGGGTAGCCCGCGGACGGGTACCCGGGAGGCGGGTATGCGTCCTTGGCGTACCCCTCCGCCGGATAACCTGCAAGATCACAATCCACGTCTTAGTATAGAAGAAGAGAAGCCATCAGCCAGGTCATCACTGATGGATGCCTCACCCTGGGGTGGAGGGACGCCGACGGGGGGTTGCTGCTGATTGTAGTAGCTCATCCTTCCTTCCCTTGTTCGCGGCGGTCGGATCCTTCGGCTCTCTTGGAAGAAGGGTTCTGATTTATAGAATGCCGACCGGTCCCCTGCGCCTTGGAGTCGGTGACCATCGTCCGTGACGATGAACCCTTCTATAGACGCGATCACGGCCGTTCATTCCATACGGAGCCCAACCCATCACCGCCCATCGGTGCTGGTGTCTGCAAAGCGGCTTGGAGGGGATCCGAAGTCATAGATGGTGCGCGCGGGGAAAGCCGCGTTTGTTCTGTTCGCTTCGGGGGAGGCGTATCTCGTACTTTTTAACTGCTCGACAGTGTCTCACCCGGTTGAATACCCCCTTCGTAATTGGAAGTAGGTGTGGGGTCACCCGTTGTGCTCCGAACCAGGTACGCAAGCTTGGCGGGACCGTGATGATCTGGGGTATCCATTTCCTTCGCTGCGAAGGAAGGAATCAAACCCAACCGTTTGTTTGTCGGGGAATATATCCTTTACTTGAGGAAATACTTATAAGTATATCAGCAGTCCTTTTATTTGATCTGGTTCATATTTCCTCCAATATGATTTAGGAATCAAGTAAAGTGTCTCTCATTCTTTTTCCTTTTTTTTTTCTTCTGTTTCCCATGTCTTTAAGCCGTAGGGCTTGCGGCTCGCTTTCTACGTACAGATCGATCACATGGGAGGGAGTCCTTAAAGTTACACATACATATATAATGCATAAGGAACGTGGTTTAGGTCTCCAAGGAGGAAGAAGAAGGACGCCTTCCTTTCAAAATATTCCACGCTTGGGCTGCTCTTGTTGGAGTGCGCAATTGTGACCGGTTTCAAGCTATATATATATATATATATATATATATATATATATATATATATATATATATATATATGTTCCCTTCAACAGCTTCTTCTGACCGTAAATTGCCTTCGCTCGACTGCAAATGGAATCCAGCCATTGAGCCGCGAGGTCATGATATTAAAGCTAACGCATGGCAATCATCGTCTTTGGACAAACTTGAGGGCCTTCTGGAGAAGAGGAGACTTTGACCACGTTGAGGCAGCCCATGCGGGGGTGGGGGGGCGTCTCCTTCTCTCGGGAGACCAACATCTCCAGTCCGAACTCCTCTTTCTTTAACCGTATTCTTTATGACCGGCATTTCGATCTTGATATCATCACATTTCGTCCTTGAATTTAGACCCAACATATATATATATATACCCACACAGACACACTGATGTACCTGTGTATATACACACAATTATGGCGTGTTTCAACCTCAATCGATAAAAACCCGATAGCGAAGGCCCAAACATACGCTATGGCCCAACCGACCCTAAATGGAGTGTGGCCCCTTTTCGACTTCCCTCTCCCACTCGATCCCTCGCCACTGCTGCGGCGATATTGGCGACGCTCGGGCAGACAGGTGATCTTCGCAACGCTTAGACTCCGGCAGCGCTCTCCAAGGCCTGGTAAGAGCCGCTCCTCCTCCACGTCGCTTGTGAGCTCGGCCGGTTGTTTATAGTCTCCGATCTCCAGACTCTGCAGCGCTCTCCAAAGCGGCCCTTCCTCACTTTTCCTCGCTTGCGAGATTGGTTCTTGATATTTAGGGTCTTGGATTCCATCTTTTTTGTCCCTCTCATCTCCAGTCTCCCTCCAGGCTGCAATGCTCTTAATAACGTGGTAAAACCCTCTCTCCCTCGTGAGCCGGTTCTTGATGGTTAGGGTCTGGGTCGACTGTTCTACGGTTTCGATCGCGATCGCTACACGGCGTCTGTATATTAGGGTTGTCTCCTACTCGATCCATCGCCGGCATCACCCTAAGCGAGCGTTCCCGGTCCAATTTCGAGTGAGGGTTTGGCTTCCTGCATATGAAAGCTCTCTCTCGCTTTGCTTCTTGAGAGTCGTGAACACCATCTTACCGAACGTGATAGTTCTTGGTAATTTTTTTTAGTACGATTCCGATCTGTAGTTCGATTCTGTATGTTCTTGATCTTTCTGGATCATGGTCTTCTATTCGATGCCGATGAGAAGTTCTTGGTCCCCATTCCTTTGCCTGGTGGTCTTCTTGTTTGGAGATGGCGTTAGTTGAGTCTATTGCAGGTTCTGATGCTTATAGTTCCTCTTGGCACGATTCGATCTTCTGTTTAAGTCTTTCCGTTCTTCGTCTCCATGGATCTTGATTATGGTGTTATTCCTTGTGAGAAGGCTTTGTTCCCCATTCTTTCGTTATGTGTGCAGTCTTGAGCGCCTATAGTGCTGGTATTGCTTGGTGGTCTTCTTATACGAAGATGTAGTTAGTTAGGTGTACTGTGTATTTCTTTTCATGAGAGACTGACCCCATTCTGATCTGTTGGCTCATTGGGCACCAAAATGGACACTTCATGATTTTGATTGAATCATTCTTTTTCTTTTACATTAGTTTCTTTTTCATTTCGATAGAAAGTTGGTAGCTGATAAGGGATCATTTGATCGGCTTTGAGCAATTGTTGGCTTTGAGCGATGGATGTACCCCTGTGGTTTTATCCTTTCGGAGCATGTGAACTCCAAAAACATCTACGAGAGTAAGGAAGATCCAACGGACGTATAAGCCCTTGGTTTCTATACTTCTTAACCAATGTAGACTAAATGATCTTATCATGCTCCCTTATCAGTGGTTAAATGCAGACTAAATGATCCCTTATCAGTGGCTATTACTTTAAACTGCAACTGCCTCTTTTTTCTACTTTAAATCAAACCGATGTTTGATCACCAGCTCTATATCATATTACCTTTGTCCCCTCCTAAGTTCCTTGTGGATATCAGCTCTTGTTTGTTCTGTCTGTACAGCAATGTTGGACTTTGGATTATCAAAGGGCTTAGATGTAGCTACATATTAGTCACAGGAGGCTGGTGATTTAACTTGAAAGCAATGGTTGTTACATTCCACAATCCCAGTGCAGCTTCTAGCCTCGGGAAACTTAATGATTGCCTTCTTAAACCCGCAGTTATATGAAGGGTAAGGTTTTTGGATGCTTTGTTAAGTACGGAATTATGCTGGTGCTTTAACTATGGTGGCATCTCATCTTTGAATGGATTTTCTTAAGTTATCAAGCTTCAAAGGATGGCATTGCTATGTACATCGAGCGCACTAGATGCAGCTCCATCGTCGGATCATATCAATGTAGCTAGGTGGTACAACAATCACATTGATCCTCTGTTTAAGTTGTGGTATGTGCTTGAACTTGGTTTAGTTTATTTGAACACAGGAGTCATACGGGTCATGCTGTTTGACCTGTATGATCTGATAGTAGTGGCATCTCTGAGGAAGACAAGGCTGCGAAAATTAAGACATCTGCGACTGAGGAAGCCTCGTCCTTTGCTGCTGTTATTGACAAGGTGATTTTGAAACTCTTAATGGCTTGTGGTGCACAAAATTCCTCAAAGGATATTATATATATATATATATATATATATATATATATATATATATATATATATATATATATATATATATATATATATATTCATTGAATTTAAAATTTTATTTGAAGGATTGGTTTGGCACGTAGATATATTCTTTGCAAAACAAATTACACAAATATTTAACAATCTCTTGTGGAATCCAATGTTCCATGGGAATAGTGGTGGTAGATAAATTGATGATTTATTTATTTTTTTATTTTTAATCACAAAGTTACAAATTCATGTTTGGAGGCAGCTGAAGAGCGTGGATCATCGGCAAAGAAGAAATAAGGCGAGTTTGATACATGTTTTTTGAGTATTTCATTCTATAGTTGTTGATCGGGTCTCTGTGTTTCAAGATATGTATCCTAATCAACAACAATGTTTGTAATCTTCTAGTTGTACGAACATGGCACGAACCTACGCTCTTTCAGTTGTTTTATTGTCATCACAAACTTAACATTCTTATGGACAGCTGGAGAGTCTGCGGCACTTTAATAAAGGACCCCTTACCATGATTTTTGCCATTTGGGGTCAGTTTGTAAATAAATATATAAATTCTTTATAATAGAGTGTCATATATATATATATATGTATATATGTATATTAACAGTTCTCCAATCTTAAGCTATGACAAATTGTCTTTTAAGATGGTTTATCATATCACTAGTTAAATATTGATAGTTGAATGCAAAAAATATATATAATTTTTTTTTATTAGAGAAGATATAGGGTGATTAAGATATATATACAACTATTTAATTTTTTAATTCTACACTTCTTATAATATATGTACAGATTTGTTAATTAAAATTTATATATGTACTAATTTATTTTTTTTAATTCTAAAATAATATTTTTAATTATGAGATTATGAAATCTTCTAATTATAAAATTCAGTAAGTGTTAAACAACCATCTAAATCAATCAATCGACGTAACTATTGTAATCTCGTCATTTGACAATTGTGAATGCACGTCTAGAACATTCACGATATTGTTAATTAATGGCTCCTTCAGTCTCTCTCTCTCTCTCTCTCTCTCGCTCTCTCATATACACATCATAGTTGGACGTTTTACGGAATGACAGACCGACATGGATGCTCAAAACCATGGGAAGAGGCGTCGTCGTCGTTCACGCCGGTTATCTTGGGGGGATGGCGTCAGGTGCAGCCTCTCCACATTCTGTAGTGCCCACCTCTGGAAATCGTCAGTAGACGCCAACTCCATGAGGCCTTTCCTGGTCTCCTCCTTTGTAAATGCATCCCACTCCTCCCTCGTGTAACGCCTCCTCCCGGGGATGCGATGGAACGTGGAGCAGTAGTTGTCCTTGAGCAATATCTCTGGCGAGGGCGTCGACCTCCGCCCTGCACAAGCAGGCAGCAACGGCGCTCTCCACAGATACTAATGGTAGTGTCTCAATCAGAAATTGTGCAAGAAGTGCAAACCTGAAGATGAAACCAGTTCAAAATCATCTTGAGGGTGGTCGGATGGCCAAAGTTCATCTCCTCTTCTTCGAATGGGCCTGGTCATTCGCCTGAAAGTTAAAATCATCACTAGCAGCTTAGCTCATTCATTAAAGCTTGTATTTGAAAGCCCAAAAGAGTTCAAACATGATGAATTTAGTCTTTTCCCAGACTCAGTTACTACATCTGAAATCAATAAAAGAAGTAATTTTTAGCCCCCAACAACATCGGCCCGCTCTGTCATGGATGCTTCTTAACATTGATATGCAAGGAATTTCACATAAGGTTGAATTTAACAATTAAATGAAGGGAAACCATCGTGACAAGCCAGATAATGGAAATTACACCCGTGTGGATGACAAGCCAGACGAGACTCATTACTGGTTTTCTGTGGCAACCATTGTATTTGTTTGTCATCAATGTGCCGATAGTCATCATGCATAATCATATAAGAATGAGAGAAGAAGTCACAGGGTGCAGAGAATCATATGCATGGTCTAAAGTTTTTGGTATTCTCAATAGTGGTGGTTCAGAAGATGATGATGTTTGATGCAGAAAAAATTACTCACAAAACCATACAATCTACCACTAACTTTGCAAGGCAACATGTTCAGCTCAATATTTCCAAGAATATATGTATCAGCTTACCTGAATATGCGTCGTAAATATCGTAATCTTTTTCTCTTCGTTATAGCCAGTATACTAATAGTAAGACCTAGTATCTCTGCTGCAAAAAGAGCATCCAAAGAGCTCTACACAAAAGGGGGAGTAATAACTTCAGGAATTATCTTGGAAACAACACAAAGGATACTCCATAGTGTAAAGAAGGTGGAAGCAGCAGCTTCAACATAGTTTTAAAAGAAAAAAAACTGGAAGCCAAAGAAATACCTGAAGTATTAGAACTGCAGAAAGTATCAGCGTTGCCCATTCAATAAAATAAGCAACACTAGAATCAACCATTCCTTCCTCTGTCAATACAAATTTCCGGACACCCCAATAACCAAACCAAGCCCCAGCTAACACAAGGCATACAAGAAGCAATATGACCAACTGGAGAATGGAAAATGGTAAAATTTAATATTAGTCCACCAGGAACATATCATATATAGAGAGAGAATAATAAGCAAAGGTTCTCAGCTACAGTTGCTATATGTAACTGGTTATCAACAAAAGATGACTAATGAACTATCAGAGAAAGAATTACATATAAGACAAGAAGTTCCCCTTTACTTTTATAAATAAAATGGAAATACAGATATATATATATATATATATATATATATATATATATATATATATATATATATCATCATCATCATCATTTATCAATCAACTTCTATGCTTAATTTGCTAGGGACAAAGTTCATTAAGACAGAATATTAAAACATTACATCACTAAGAATACGAACTGCAAACAATGGGAAATTTGTAAATATACAAAAAGAATCAGCTTTAAGCATTAGGCCACGATAGAACACAACTATCTAAAGCATAAAGAAAGAAAGAAACTTACATACAGGATAGTGCATGTCTTCACTAATTCCTATCTCAACAAGTATAGTTCGCAAGAATCCAGATAGATAACCAAGAAGAAAGGTCCCAACGCCAAGCTGCCAAAGCAAAACAAGATGATATTGCATCTAAGTACAAAGAATAATTGAGTGTGTAAAGTTGTAGAACTCACGATGGATGAATAAAGATATATAGCTAGTGAGCTCCTTCGTCCTGTTGGCAATAGCCTCATGCCCTATAAAGAAACCATACAAGACATGATAAGTAAACTGGAATACCTAGGCACAAATTAAACTTTACCCTATTTCATATTCAAAGCAAATCTCATATAAGCCTTGCTATATTTGCCTAACTTATATTTGATGTTTGAAAGATAAATTTAGATGTTTTTAATGTATTATTTTATCTCAATATAGGCATGACCAGTATGAGATAATTTTGTTTCCCTGTCAAGAGCAGGTAAAGCAATTCCCTTTGGGGATTAGCAAACCGTCAGAGGTGACTGGACGGTTTCTCCATCCGCTATTGGGAGAAACATATCCTTACTTTGGCGGGTGAAAAACATCACTCCATCTGCTGTTGAAAGTAGCCTCCTAGTATCACTAGGCCGGATTCCAGTGGAAAGCAAACCTTCATCTACCACTAGGTGATCCAATTATACTTTATTCTTAAGTGGACAACACTATGTTTCTCAAATAAAGCACATGGCTAATTTTGATTTATATTTGATGAATAAATAAATTATAATAAATATTTATAATTTATGCATATTAATAAAATGATGTTTATTTACTTGGCTCTTGATGCACCTGTGGAAAGATGTTGTATCCTATAAAAACAAAAAATAAAAATCCTGTTCAGAAAATCCCTCAAAAGAAGAGATGAAATCATTCAAAAGAGGAAAGCTTCATTTGTTTTAGCTTGTTTGAAAAGAAGAAGAGGAGATAATATGAATCCTGTTCAGAAAATCCCTCAAAAGAAGAGATACGATGCATGAATAGCAATGACTTGAAATCATTCTCTCCTTTGACAATTAAATGTGAAGCTTCTTGTCTATATACAACGATCAACTTTAACAACTTGAATACAGTCAGCAACCAGACAAGAAGATCACAAGCTGCTAGAACAACTTAAGTAATAACAGCTTACCTACTCAAACTAGCATTTCCAATGTTTTGTTCTATAGTTGCCATCAAGGAACAAGGAGAAAAGAAGCACATATATTATTTGAAGCTTATCAAGTTATGTGAGACCATTGAATGCAAATTAGACATCACTAAATTCAATAAAGAATCTAAGAGGCAAAAAAAAACTGTTCATAAATCAGGGAATGTAAAATAAACTACAGAAATAGTTATACCAACATATGAGAAGTTATGAGCTCAGTAGATTTCAGAAATAATTTATTAGATAAACAATTACCTGAAAAAGGATGACAAGCATCACCACTATGATCCCTAAGGTCATCGCACCACCGTAATAGAAGACCACTGACTCGCTCAGACTATGAGCTGCTGCCATCATAACCATCCCCAATACTAGAAAGACCAAACGATGTACCAGAAATTCTGCAAGACATATGATCGAACATGTTAACCGCCATAATCAAGAACCAGGGATAACCCCAGAACCCAAATGCGTCATCGATTCAAGAATAGGAAAACTGGCACCTTCTTCGGTTGAGACCTCAATCGATCTTGATGGGTCCGGTGGCATCCGTATGTCCAAGATCCTGTGCTCGTATGGAGACATCGATTTGACCCAAGTAGTCTTGGAGAGCTTCTGCCACTGCCCAGAGGGGCACATTCCTAACCCGATGGACATGTTCCTTCCAAGAACCCCAAATAAAAGACGTCAACGGACGATACAAGAATCGACAATAGCAAATAAGAAGAGCTAGGGTTTACTTGTGGAAACAGATCTCGACGGTCTGGATGCGGAAGAGGGTGTCGCCTTCGTCGACGGAGACCCTGACCTTGAGCGCTCGGGGGTATTTGGAGGGGTGACGGAGCCGCGAGAAGCCGTGGATGTGGACGCGGTTGCAGGACAGGGCGGCGCCGGGGCGGGCGCCGGGGGAGCCTTCCACGGTGCGGGCTGGGGGCAGGACGATCTTGGAAGGGTGGGCGACGACTGCCTCCAAGAACAAGAACAAGAACAAGAACAAGTGGGATTAGAACGGCCGGCTCTCGGAGATGAGGAGTAAAGACACAAGTACAAAGGAAGGGTGTGGTTCGTTACCCGAGACATCGTCATCCGCGACGGCGACGGAGACGGAGACGGAGGAGGAGCCTGAGATCAAGAACAAGAAGCCGGTGACAAGGAAGAGAAAAGGGCAATAGAGCGGGGGACGCACGGAGCACCGCATCAGTTGTCTTGGTGTTACCGCATCGGTCGTCTTGGTGTTGCGTGTTATGCACCGGGTTCGGGGGCATATAACGCGAAGGTTCTTTCCGGCCTGGGAGCGTCCGGCCCCACTCACCCATTCTACCAGGTGATCCTCACCGTCAATCCTGCCAAAGAGTGCCATTCGCGGTGAAGATCATCGGGACCCACAAACGGGCCCCCTACTCCCAGAACAGGATTCCAGCTTTTCTGGACACCCACACGTAGCAATACGACTTTGACTTGGTCAACTGAGAACATATATCCGCGATGCACCAACCCGGCCTAATTTGATTGGATTTGACCGGCATTGACCACAAAAAAGAGATGGATATATGATTAATATAAACAAAGATTAAAATTTTCTGTCATCAAAGCCCTTTTACTAAGCAGATGAAGCTACTGAGTCGACGAGACCATCAAGCGTATTGCAGAGGTGGTCGGAGTGCGGTGTCTTTGCAGGGAGAGGCAAAGAGACGGCGGCGTACCGAGGAAGTCGAAGCTCAAAAGTCAAAATCATTAGAACATATCTTCAGCGGGTACCAAAGCCTCCAAAACCATGAGAGCTTTTCAAGATGCCAAAACATCGGAATCAAACGAGTAAACGACAAACATACGGAGAACGCTCTTTTGTCTGCCACCATGTTTGATCCACAGCAGAATACTACAACAGATCGCAAGGAGGACAACAGAGACGACACTGCTGCTTCTGCTTCGCCTTTGCTGATGCATATGCTCTAGAAGAGACGTAAAAAGTAGCTCAGCTTCCGACCTCGGCAATGCTCCGCAAGGCTGGCCTCCACCGCCCACGCCGTGCCGGTGCTGCTCCACCAGCTCTGGCCCTCGTTGTCCGGGTGGCGGCGGTGGTTTCCGCCGCCATCATCCCGCGCACCACCTCCTCCAGCTCTGTAGCCGCTTTTGCTTCCTCCTCCACCTTCACTCACGACGTAAAAGGAAGAACAAGAAAGCTTGCCGGTGAAGAAATCAGTGAAGGGCAAGAAAAACATACTGTCGCCGGTGACCCGACGGGCTCGAACACTCGACGTGACTGATGCCGCCGGCCTCCGGCAGAGGCGGCGCCGCTGCCGTTTCCTCTAGTGGAACTGGAGGACGTCATCTCCGTCGGTTTCGCTAGCAGGCGACTCAGCCTGACGTGCCTCTTCGACGCAAACTCCCTCGGTACGTCTGCAACAATGAAAGGCCTCCCCGTCTCTCAATCCCAGCAATAGGAAGAAGGAGATTGAGCAGATCAAAGAGAGGCGGACAGAGGCACCGAAACCTTCGCACCTTGGAAGCTGACGAGGCGGTAGACATGGCCGATGTGGAGCGTGTCGTTAGCACGGAGCAGCCTGAGGTGTTTCACCCTCGCGCCGCGGCCACCGCCGCTGTCATGACAAGCGGAGGAGGAGGCGGCGGCGGAATTCAGCGCTGAAGGAGGAGGCGCGACGATGATGACGGCCACGTAGTGGCCCGGGTTGGCTGCCATGACTTGGCTGGCTGTGAGGGACCAATACGCTCTCTCCACTCTGCCTCCCGGGTGTTGGATCACCACCGTCGCCGCCTCCGCCGCTTGGCAATTCCCCATCTCTCTCCCTTTCACCTCCTCCTCCTTCCCACTTTACGTGTGCGCAGTACCGCAGAACACCGACTTCTATAGTATTTGATTGGATGAGTAATATATATGGATTGGACTATTTATGTATTTAGCTCAAATCTGATCTATTAAAAAAAATAGAGACGTGTGTGGCACGTGAGAATATCGAAAAGCTCTATAATCAACACTAACGATGATGATCGCACTAATAATATAGTATGATTTTAAGATTTTTATGAGCATAAACTTTATCGATTTTGATCCAAATTTTATATAGAGAATCCTTGATACAAGTTCTATAATCAACACTAACGATGATGATCGCACTAATAATATAGTATTCCGGACATCAAAAGGATGTGCAATGAGTGCTGTTTTTGCCATCACAGCATCATCTTCATCATCAGCATGTAGAGAGTCACCGACACATGCAGAGTGTGACGTAAATGACTAACACTAACACAACACACCGATATTGCACTTCGAAGCTGAAGATGATCTAAAAGGCATCTGCAGATATCGTTCAACTCTAACTGGCCAAGCCAGTATACAGATTGGACACGTCTGGAACGGGTATCCGCAAGCAGTTCTGTGATGGGTTCAGGTGGGAAGAGGATTGACCTTTCGTGTGGTTTCTATCACTCCCGAGTCGAGTAGTCACAGCTTGCTTGTTGCAGGAAAACTGCAGATTCCTTTGCGTGTTATCATGAGAAACCGATGGGGATGAGTCCATGTACTTCTCTAACTCAATACTACATTCTAGTTAAGGTTTTAGATGATGCAGACAAGTGGTAGGATGAGGAAGAAGAATAAGAGTAAAGAAGATGTACCTCTCTCACTCAATGGTCTGTGAAACTACATTCTACTTCTGAGTTTTAAGATCACCAACGGAGATGAAATAGATGCAGATAAATAGGGTAACAAAATAGATGCAGATTGCCATGGTTGAAGTATCTTACAGACCAGTGTGTATGTACTGAATTTGCACTTATCGGAGCCACCCAAGTATGGTGGTATTTCCTACTCTAAAATAGTTTTTCTAGTTAGCTTTTGCTTTTGTTACGAGACATTGTTGCTACCGACCGCACAAGCTCGAAATGCAAGATAGAAATATAAGAATTCATAAATATCATCCCATTAGATTATAAATTCAAACTATATGAGATAATCTTTCTGATGGTATTAGAAAGATTATAAGTTCAAACTATAGTAAGCATACCAGAGAGACATTAAATCTAGCTGAGGACGAGGAAGAACTTTTTGGGCCTTGAGGGCTTTGTTGGATCAAATTAGATTGGATCAACCAGTGCTCCTCCTCTCTGATCACTCTGTCTTCTACATCATGGAGCCACGCATGTTTCCTACGCCAGTCATGCTGCTGCATCTGCTTTGGTCATCTCTTCGGCTAAGCATGTTCTCGGATTTACGAACAGTAGATGGATAACTACAGATCACATTTGGTAATCTGTTTCAGGAGAGGAAATGACTAAAGATCCGGTCCAAATCTCGGACGTTTTTTATCTGGGATCATTTGGTAACGGGATCAGACGCAGGTGGTAAACCTTCAAGTTGCTGTCATTGACAGTTCAAAAGCTCACTGCAGGCATCGGCCAATTCACTGACAACCCTCTCTTAATAGTTGGGGGCGCTGCAGACATACGGCACAAATGAAGGAGCTTGGACCAGATCATCAAAGAAAAAGAAGAGGATCATTGAAGCGAGTTCACGAGATGCTGTGATGTGGCGTGGGGCTGTCAAGTACCTCGCCCCCAGCCCCCCTCCTGTTCACTATTAATGGCAGCTATAGTTGAGCTGAAGCAGATGAGTACAGTTGGTACTGGTCAGTAATGGAGGCATTGCTCCCCAGATCATTCTATCACCACTGTTTTGGGGCAGTCTGTAACGGCAGGCAAGAAGGCAGCAGCTCAAGTTTGTGCTGTTGCTTTCGTTCTCGAGAAGCCAACGGGCTGTAGCAGCACAGCTCATCATCAATACGATGTGGAGCATCCAACATCGCTGCTACGGCAATCCATCATGCTGCTTCGTCTCACTCTCACTCGGTCCACCAGAGAATTGAAGGTGGCTTGGTCCACGAGCCAGAAAGAAGGCACCACAGCAGCACCACTTCTGGGAAGACACATGACCATCGGCTAGAATCCAAGCAAGAATTTATGATGGAGAAGGAGGTTAATCAGTGACCGAGTCAAAGTGTCTGAGGCAGGTTGACTGACCCAGGGCTGTCAAAATGGGTGGGCCTGATGCACAGCATGGCAGGTTAATTTGGTGGCCAAGCCAGGGGTGACATGGCTGGGTGACTGGCCTTCGCCCCCTCATGCAGAGATCCCAAGGCGGTGGCACAAACCAGCCTGTGTAACAGCACCTTCTGCATGCCCCCTCAGGAGAACAGGAGTGCCATGGGAGAGGGGTGGAAGGGAGGGGGGAGGGGAATCAGAGGTTGGGTAAATATGTTTTGTCTCTTCCTTGGGCTACTTTCTATGGCGAGGCTCTTTACTGCTACTGCTACTGCCACTGCCACTGATCTTTCAACCAGTGCCCTCCTTGTGGGTCCTTCAGAGCTGCCGTTGCCAGGGGCTCCTCACATGCCACTCCCCTCACTCTATCCAGCCTGGACCCTGCCTTTGTCTTGTCAATTCTCTCTTGCTGCCATTGAGCCCATGGCCCTCAAATTGGCTACAACCCTGTGGCCATTCTCCAAGAAAGAAAGAGAGAGAGAGAGAGAGAGAGAGGATAGGGTTTCAAAGCAGAGAAAACACCTCTTGACCTTTTTTATATCCTTCTCTTCTGCCTTGGACTCTCTGGAGGGCATTGGTGGGCATAGGTGAAACGGACCCCAAGCTATTTTATGTCATCAGTCGGGAGACTTTGGAGGATGCTGTCTCATACAACCCCACTGGTTGAAAACTTGGACCTTTTGTCTCTTAAATATGTATCAATATGTCGAGTGTTCTACATAGCTCCATTTGCTAAAACATTTCATCAAACATTGGCCATTTGTCCTCCTCTCATCGACTTCATGCATGGCGCTGAATCACCAATAGCAGTTGTATCACATGAACAGTCTCAGCTTTGGTTTCAAACAAAATAAAGATTCTGATGAGCACCTTCAACATTTCCTTTTGTCTCTTTTCATCTGTTTGCCAGCTCTGAGTAGCCATGTTTCTCCCGTATGGCTCACTGGGAAGGATTCAAAACACCAACTGGTTCTTTATAATATGTTCATCTTTTTGGACGTCCATAGCATGTTCATCTTCATAATGCTGGGGGAATTGTGTCTGATGAAGGAGAGCAGTACATTACACTTTGCATGGCAGTGAATGCTGGCGTTTTCACTATGGTACTATGGGCTGAGTGTATGGAGGGAGATTAAGCAGATTTCCAAAGAGTTAAACCTCTCCCAAAGTCATGGCAAAGTAACATGAAGAACTGTCAACCGGAGTTCATGCGTTCAAATGGTGGTTCCAATCAAGCATTTGCGGACACTTTCCATTGCTTCATGTCTTCGTCCATTGCATACCAACCTTTTGCTTTTGTTTCCCGGTCTGCGAATATGGACATCAAACAAAACACCAATTCCCTGATAGATGTCAGCCCCCAGTAGAACTCATGCGATGACTCCCCCCTCGGACAGAACCTAATGATGCAGTTCTTAACACAGATTTGCGTCTTGACCTTGGATGTGTTGAGGCCATAGGTTGAGTACAGTTAAATGTGGACTTTGCTTGCACAACAGCCAACAAAAGCAGCAGTGCTAAAATAGGGGTGGCACGTATAAATGGCTCCCATGTTCCTCCTAAAGGCGAAGGGACACAAAGAAGAAAGATAAAAGGAAAAGTAGAGGAAGAGGAACACAAGCCAAAAGAAGTTGTTCTTCTGAGGTTGCGGATGGCAAGTAAAGCTCCCCCTCCCCTAATGGAGCTGCAAGACACGAGAGTAGAGCAGAGTCCTATCACACTGGTCTCTTTCTCCTCCATGCCTAGAGCGGCAATAGCTTTGCTTGGTCACTACTTGACTGAGTGCAGATCACAAAACAAAATCAAACTCATTATGTACATTGTTGCACCTAAATCTTTCCTATGGATCATAAAACTAAAACGTAGCTTTCTATCAGATTCGATAAGACTCATTAATCCACGCAAGCTCCCTGCGGGACCCACAAATATGGTCACGGTCATGGGGAACAGCGTTCTCTGTTGCGACCGTCGCACTCGACCCTACAGGGGCACCACCGTGATTTGAGAATGCCGCGAAACGACGAAACGCTTCTTTTCCGTCCGCGTTCCCGCGCAATACGGTGCGCTGGCGTCCACATGTCGCATCAGTCATATCCGGCCGTTGACTAGGCCATACCTTTGAATGTGGGACGGTCCGGATCCGATCTCATTGGGTCGTTGTCGCAGTGACTTGCGCCAATTCCCCGTCCAGATCATCCACGGTCCATCAGTCGTCCATCGATCAGACGACAACAACGCGTCGGAAGATTTGGGACGGACGAGATCTCTCGACGAAGATGCGGTCGGACGGCCCCGCTGGTCCACCCAAAGGACCACAGCCTGGCGTCAGATCGCGGAACTTTCACGTGATAGATATTACCACTCCCGTCTTATCCCAACTCACGGTTGCATTTCGCATCCACATCAGCGGGAAGGGGTACACCGGAAATAAAAAGATGGGTGAGAGTATCGGTTTTAGGGACGCGTCATGGGGCGTCGTTGTTGTCGTCACTGCGGCAGAGGGCCCGCGTACGGAGTGGGGCCTGAGGCGATCCACCACGTGGGCCGCACGTATTGGCCCCCAAAATCTATAAGCTCCAACATTACCGGGAATTAGGAGGCAGAAGGGCCGGCTATCGAGATCCAAAATACCAAATCTGCCCCTGGGCCAAGTTCTTTATTCACCCCAACAACATATGATTAGTATTAAACCCTCGTTCAAAAAGAATTATTATGATAAATAAAGATGGGAGGGAGGGTCACAGTAAACAAAAAAGAAGAGATGCACTGAAATCCAACTCTGGTCTCACACCACAAAGCTATTTAAGTATTCGATAATGATGAGATTAATCGAGGTAGACACTGGATCGGAGATTAATTAGTAATTAAATACTCTTCCTTTGGGAGCAGCCGCACGTAGTGTCTGTACAGCGGTTCTCCCCGAGCCGGCGGCGCTTGGGAGGCGCCTCAGGGCGGACCGGAAGGCTGTGGGCGTCGAAGGTGGCGGCTTCGGCGGCGGACGGTAGCTGGGCAGCCGAGTCACAGCTGCCGCAGGCGGCGGCGTCGAGGACGGCCACGGGGCTCTGCGGCGGCGGCGGCGGCTCCTGCGGCTCGCGCGAGGCGTACGGCGTCTTGGTCCTCGACCGAGGCGCTGACGGACACGTGTCAATCAGGTAGTCCTCCATGAGCTGGCGACACCCGCTCACCACTTGCTGCTCTCCCGAAAAGGGAGAAGAAAGAGAAATAAAGAAATAAAGTTAGAAATAAAAGCAAAAAAGAGAGAGGGGGAAAAAAGGGCGATATTTTATTTAATTATTTTTTAAGAATTTCCGACAGTGGTCATTTACTGTCCGAATTGACCGGCATAAAGTTGCAGAACCGCGCCAAAATTCTGCGTCCGACCACCCCCGGTGAACGGTATCGCCCACCGCATGCCACACCTCCTATATTAATTGATCATTTATGTCACATATATCATTGTCGTTCATTTCCATAACAAGCCACTTTGATTTGTATCGATATATGTCATTCGTTGAAGTTTCTCATCAACTAAAATGGGAAAGAGTGGTGTATCGCTGTCAACGATGGGGGAGTGGGGGTGGAGACGGTAATCAGACAGTTAAAAGACAAAAAAGAAAAAGGAATTACCTTGTTCACCCACTCATCGGAACAGCGCAGCACATCGGCGCTGCCTCCGGCCGACGGATCGGCCACCTCGTCAGCCGCGCACAGTGCCGCCGCGGCCGCGATCGCCGACGGCCGGTACCCCAGGAAATCCACCACTGCCGCAGAAAGAAAAAGTAAAGCCAGTTGGTGCACGCATTTGGAAGCGGACTAAAAATGGGATCTTTTTTCATCTTAGTTGGGTGGATACCGCGGACGGAGGAGAGGATGAGGTCGGCGGCGCGGGAGAGGAGGGCGGAGGGACATGAGGGGACGAGGTGCGGGAGGAAGTCGAAAGGTGTGATGGCGCGCATGCGCCAGCCGAGGGCGGTCATGAGTAGGAGCTCCATGCGGCCGACGGTGTGGGGGTCGAATACGTAGCGCTGGTCGAGAATCTGTAGGTCCAGGAGCGACGGCACGTGCGTCTCCTCCATCTTCGCCGCCACCGAGACGCAGGCCACCGACAGCAGCTGCATCGGCCATCCTCCGCCGCTTCCCCCGTTCTCCAACCCCTTCGACCCAAACCAAAGCATGTACCATTCAGATTAGTGCTACCTACGGCGGATCAAACATGGACGCCGAATCCCCTCGGCGGAATGGCAACTCACCGGGAGGGAATGGGAGGAGAGGAAGCGGTCGAGATAGTTGACGGAAAGGTAGGCCGTCAACGCCCGGAACCTGTAGAGCTCGTTCACCTACGCAAGCAGATGACACACACTCATCTACCGGATACATAGTAACCAGAGGCGACGAGGAGAAAAAGGGAGTAACGTGCTTTAAGGATCCATTTGACGGCGTCGTGGCGGGCGGTGGCGTCGAGGGTGCGGGAGAGGAAGCGGGGGAGGTAGTCGGGGCGGGGCATGTGGTCCGTCTCCGCGGCGAGTAGGGATGCGAGGCCACGGCCATCGACGAGGGCGGAGGCGGTCGCGGGGCAGGCTGGGGCCCACTCGCTGGCAGCGACGGCGTGGTCGCGGTCCTCGCCGCCTGAGGCCACGGCGCTGGCGTCCTCGGTGCACAGAAGGTTGGAGGAGGAGAAGAAGTCCGGGGAGGGGGCCATGGGCGGGGGTGTTGTGGGCGTTTCCCGTCGTGGGGAAACGCGGGTCTGGGCATGGAAGGAGGGAGGAGGAGGTTGAAGAGTACACCCTCTCTGTCTCTCTCGCTCTCTCACGCACACATGGACAGAGGGAGAGAGACTGTGAAGATAGCAGCAGTGTAGTCCTTTTCTTCCTCCTTTGACGGCCGCTTTAGAGAGAGAGAAGACGTTTCTACGGAGTATATACTGTTATATATCCAATATATATATATATATATATATATATCTATACAAGTGCGATGGGACGCAAATCCTACGGAAACACCCTTCGGGGTCCTTCGAAACCGTTCGTGCCTCTTCCCATTTTAATCTCGACCGTCCTTTTCCGAATCCAAAAAAACAGCAAAAATGATCTGATCAGGACAGATGGACGGCCGAGATTAATAGATCAAACAATTTTCTCGATAGGCTGATTAATACACTTATTTTCTCTCTCTAACATATCTCGTGTTTTCATATTCTCCTTTCTTTTTATAATTTATTTATATATATATATATATATATATATATAATCTAATCTTTTAGAACGATCGTTTCCTTAAGCACGGAAAGAAGGGCTTTTGTTTTGCCACACGTGGTTTAATCAGGTGGATGAACGAGTTATGGCACAATACAAAACGTACTATCGAAGGTGCAATCTCATCCCCAAATCTCTCTCTCTCTCTCTCTCTCTACATAAATACATATATATGTAATCATTTTAACAAGGTGTGAAAGATAATTGCGTGCAAATATAAGACGTTAATTTCAAGGCAAAAAACTTGGTGTAAGAAAAGGATGAAAGAGAGACGTGAATTTGGCATCTAAAGGAGGAGTCAAAATGGTGAAATCTTCTCCTTAATTGGGTGTTTTTGTTGTGCAAAAGTGTTGCTTGTGATTTAGGCAGTGTTTTTCTGTCGTATGCTGCACAAATCAATATGCACGATAATTTCTTTATTGAGTTCCTTCCATAACCACTCTTTGAAGTGAAATCATTACATCACCGATATCTAAAAGCCTATAGTTTATGTTTGATCACATAATGCATGCCATTGTTATGCAAACTGTAAAAGGAATTATATGTGTATATATGGCACGAAATAATAATAATTTCTTTATTGAGTTCCATGAAATCACACATTCATTGAGCCGTCTCATTTATTATTTTTTTATGATTAATTTACTAATTTCATGGCACAGGTTTCGTATGTTTAAGTACTACTTAATGTTGCCACAACTAATCTAACTGAGCTTATATAAAATTGATTAATACCATTGATTTTTAGTGTTTGAAAAGATTATATATGATTCATTTGAACATACTAGTATTTGAATCATCCATTTGATTCACATACAAACAAACCAAATAATCTTATCTGTACTAAAAAAATTAGATTTAGAGTCCCTGAAATATATTTTTTTCCTCTTTATGTGAATCAAATAATATATAGTTTAATATCAAATATATAGTAAATAATCAAACAATACAGGGCAATCACAAAATAAGATTTATGTAAAAAAATCCTTCAATGTGAAAAAAAAAAATCACAGACCAATCTTTCATAATAAAATAATAAGATTAATTAACTACACGATATAAGAATCATATGAAAAATAAGAAAATAGGAAGAAAAATTAAGGAAAAATTAATATCTTAAGTATCCACACTAATTAATTTAGAGAGCTTGATATCTGAATCAAAATTAATTTTGTAAAATAATTTTCAAATCTCTCTACCATTAGTTTTGCTCATCTAAAACATATAAGATTAGTGTTCTAATTTTAATTAGCCTCATAGCCCCCATCACTTAAATCATGGGTGGGACCACCCAACAAGGTGGATGACATGATGATGAGATAATCTTTCTAATCATTTGTTTTTGTTATTAATAGAAAGTGCTATCCACGTTTACGAATATTTCACATTTCTTGGATTTGATATCATAAGCTTTTGCAAGAACAGAGCAAGATGTTTACGATATTAATATGCTATCTTCAAGTATAATAATCCAGAAATCATATTACCAAGTTGCTCTCAAGTGCATTCTCTCTCCTGCTAATACTCTAAGCTCTATGGCGTTCGGATATATCCCTCCATGCTTATAATCAATATTAACTAGATTATAAATATAATATATATATATATATATATAGAGAGAGAGAGAGAGAGGCGGGAATGAGTTGGGCACTTGAAACCCACGGGCGATCGTATGGTGCGTACTTGTGCATCGAATCAAGAGCCTCGAGTACAAGCTTTATATTTATCTTCTTAAATCAAAATAAATAGGAACGTGATCCACTGAGTCTGACTTTAAATTATGGTTTGACCCATAAATCATCGAGGAGTTTAATTTACTTTATTCTTCTTGCTCAGTAATATGGTACCGTCCGAGCTGACCCTTCAGTCTGCTGTTTCCCAGATCACTTTTTTTTATTTGGACCAAAATTCAAATCAACAATATTTGAAATGAGATGAATACTAAGTTTTTAGAAATAATTATATCATGATATTATTAGGCAAAGCTTTACTAAAGTAAGTGATCTACTGGTACATGCAAGGCTAAATAAATCAGCTTTAATATGTCAATCAACTTGATAACATGATCCAATGGTCTCATTAAGAATCTAGCTTTCACTCGATAACACGATCGAGCTAAAGCTCTTTGATGAATTAATAATGATCAGATCTCGAGGAGACACACCCCTTGACTCCTCCGTATTTGTAGGAGCCTCGTATATTGGGTATATTCAAATATAGGTTATTGGCTTGTGTTAGTACTGTCAACGACTCATCGAATAATGTTACATTTTGTAACTCCACTTTCCTTGAAAGTTTCTAAGTCAGCGCATGCATCATTAACTCAGCCATGCACGCGCGCATGCAATCATGGACGAGAGGGAGATGAGAACCAGAGAGTACCCTTCCCTCGTCAACCTTTTGTTTCCAGGTTCCCATTGCATGATTAAGGGGCACCATGTTCTACTAGTTCAGGCCATCTAGGCTGGCTTCGTATGGACCCATTTCCTCATTGTTTGAGTGACAAAATGATGTGTTGCATCACTCGTACCAACCCAATTTGGTCTCATGCATGCATGCATGCAAGTGCCTATCGTATATATACGTCTCGTGAGCGTGGTGGTGGTCAGCACGCAGGCAGAAAGGTGTTAAAGCTGTGTGAGTGAAGCCATGGCATCGTGAGTGGCTTATTGGAACGAACAGCCATGGAGATGGAGATGGAGGGACCATATCGCTTTGTTGGTGCTGAGCCACCAAATGCCGTCGCTGCACGCTGTGTCGATCGTGTTCCTGTTTGGCTTTGAATTTGACGGGACTATACTTTGGATGGGCCATATCCAGAGAGGATTCACCGATGAAATCAATCATTCTTGTTGTTGTCATTGCCAACTTTTCGTGTTGCTGATGGTGAGTGTGAGGAAGCAACCGGGTGAGGAAGATCTCTTTCTGTGGATCTCCAATCATCAGGCCAGCCACCTGAACCTCGATGGCTTGGAAGTTGTATGATGATCATGTTGGTGTTTGAGTTCCTTGTGGAATGGAACAAGTCAACTGGCACCCATTGCATGCCAAGCTTCTACATGTCTACTTTGATATGATCTTTCGCTCTGACACTGCCAACTTTTAGCTGCTGCCGCAGTGGTAAAAGCTCGAAAGATCGATAGATGTGGAGGAATGACCTGTGATGTTCTTGTTGATTCTGAAGCTGATACAGCAATGTATGATATTTGCAAATCTAGGGGAAGGAAACAGACGAGGAAGAAGATTGTGCTCTATGATTCCTTAGTTTCATATACAGATCTTCTCTCTCAAACACAAATTATTCTCTCCAAATCCAGCTTCCATCTTACAAGGGCAAAGAACAGGAGCCTCCATCTCCAACCCTACGTTTGCACAGAGAGAGAGAGAGAGAGAGAGAGAGAGAGAGATGGATTAACAATGAATTAACTGTACATGAGAGACCATCAAATGAAACTTCTCGGGCATGTTGCTCCCTGACACCATCATGTCGTACATATATTGCCCAACAGACACACGACGATCATTGCGTTGCATGCATGTCTCATGTTCACGCATTCGATTGGACTCATCAGCTTTTCTTGCAGTTGGCTACTATTGGAGAATTGCAATTGGATCCTTTCGAACACATTGTCATCAATGCATTCCTTCTCGTCGTCTCTAATCGACATTGCAATTGCCTTTTGCCCATTACGAATACTCGATGCCAATGGGTGAGAAACAGATTGCAAGTGTGGCATTTCGACCCAAATAAAAGAACTCGGCCCAATTGAAGCCCAAGTACATGTAAGAATCATGTATTATGCGCCTCATCGCTGATCCCAAGACCTTCACAACAGTTGTTTCTCTTCTGCTATGAACAGTCTGCCGCAGTTTCCTGGATCTTGCGCTGCTAATGATGGCTGTAGAAGGATACTCCAAGAAATCCATTCTTGTTTGGACGGCTACATGTTTGTTATGATCATAGCAAGTCCAAAAAAGGTAGAATATTCCACTCCAGTCAATCATGCATGTTTGGGATGAACACTGAAATCATTTACAGCTTCGTACTTCAATTATTAGTTCCTTGAAGTTACCCCTTCCCAGGATCAAAACTTCCACGAAAGATTAAGAAGGTCAATTATATCTTGAAGCTACGAGAAAGATGAAGGAAGGTCCCCAGAATGTGCATGGTTTGACCTACTCAGCATTCCATCAAAATTGTAGCTTCTGGTGCTGATTCTTCACTTTGAATGTTCAGATTGCATGCCGCATATGTAATTCGAAGCATGTATCGGATGCGTACCTTTCAATCCATGGAGGAACAACCAGGATGCTGTGGAAGTGCCATGCATGGGAGGCAGCTCGACATGGTAAGCGGTAGTTTCTCTTGTCCATTTCTTTCGGAAAAGATTGCTCTTCCTTTCATGCATGGCCTGCCTCCCCTGCACAATCTATTATGTCGTGAGAGCATGCAGGGGCAGAGCAGCTTGTTTAGTCGATTTCATGGGGAAAAGCTTGCTCCTCCTTTTGCAGCCTGTGTTTCTTGCCAGGGCTACACCAAACATGAGTGCCTACCACCAATCCAAGTAAACTCTGCAATCTTAGAGCTCATCCATGTGGTTAATCAATGGAAGAATAGATTAGTGGCCTTTTCCTTGCAAGATTCACCACCATTCCAGTGAGAACTGTTTGCACATATCCTCAAAGGGGAGAATTGAATTTTGTACTGCCATGACTCAACTTCCAATGAGACAAGCTTTCATGTATCTGCACAAGAGTCAAGAAGCCACATAAACAAATCCGAGCTGTTATCCATTCAAAACATGCCTTGATTCAATAGCCAGACACAGTGGTACTGGTGGATCGGAGGACACTTGTTATGCTGTGTTGAGTACTGCTACTATCTGCCATTTTCTGCAAGTTCCTCTCTGATTGAGGGCAGATAGGACAGAGAGATGACAACATTTCACTGGCCTGACCTGTGTTGTGTTATGGAAAAGCCAAGAAGCTTTTTACTTGAGATGTGGTGGATTACCGGCTGACCGAGGGCAGCATTTAGTCTACCGACAAGGATCGCAGCAGTGATATGCTGTCATCTCACTGCTCACCATGCACGAGATGGTGGCGACCACGACAAAGTTAATGAGCATTGCTCCCAATAGATTTATTTGTGGCCACAGTGACGACGTACAGTACGGATGCCAATGACTCTGGACGAAAGAGAGAAAGAAAGAGACTGGAATGGTGTCCGTAGCAGGCGCAGTGACTGATGTGTGACACGCCGCAGCGGCTCCGACGCTTTCTCCGTCCATTGTATGTGGCATGTGAAGCCATCATCGTATAGTGATGGGTGAGTGCTTTGATTATTGATTTTTCTTCGTTTATTTCTCAACACAATCCGGACGAGTGTAGAGAGAGAAAAGAGAGATCAGATCGAAGAGTATGAGGTATGTTCATGTCCGTACGTAGTAATTTGCATGTGTCAGAGAGAGAGAGAGAGAGAGAATAGAGAGGTGGAATGCTATTTTTGTCACCATCCCATTGGTGTGTCCATGTTCGCCGAGAAGGAGCTGAAAGCACAACTGGCAGTCTTCATTTCACCAGCACCGAGGAAAGGAGAATGGTGGGGGAGGGTGGCACCTGTCATCAGCGTTGGGACAAAACTAGTCTGGGATTTGGCTTGGATTCCCCTTCTGCCGCTTACTAATATGTCTGCCTCTCGGAAAGCAGTCGCCAACCACAAGGAGAGGAAGCAGCGGCAGCAGCAGAAGAAGAAGAGCTACGGGTAGCAGAACTCCTCATCCTGTACTCGTCAAATGAAGCCGGGGGAGGAGGAAGAGATGAGCTCAGACTGCAGCAGTGGGTGCCAGTCCGGTTGGACTGCGTACTTGGAGGATGAGGAGGAGGAGGAGGAGGACCTGTCCATGGTCTCTGACGCATCCTCTGGTCCACCGCAATTGCGCGAAGAGGATGAGCAGCGATGCCGCTGCCAACGCAAATCCAACCTCTGCGTTGGGAAGATTGGCTGCCTCTGCCCCGTCTCAGCTCCAGCTGCTGCTGCCATGGCCAGAGATGGTTGCAAGAAGAGGAGAGTCGGAGAGGAGCAACACATCGATCACTCCTCTGTTTTGGTTGACACTGCCACCTCCCCTCTCTTCGGCTATTCCAAGGCATGTTTCGGTGCTGCACTCTACTTGTGTAATCTTGGATACAGTCATGGAACCACTTCTATTGCAGGCTCGCTTCAAAGACAACAACTACTGCTACTACCAAATGAAGCCCATCAATGCTTTTGACTTCACTCGGAGCTTCTCATCCGCTCATCTTGAGGTGCACTTCTGGTTCTTCTCCTGGCTCTTCTTCTTCTTCTTTGATCCTTATTTTGGTCATGTTGCATGGCATCTTTCAGGAGAGTTCTGCACTGCAGAAGCAAATAGGCTACCTTCAATCCTATACTCCTCTAAAGCCAACCTCAGCAAGACCAGTTAAGCTGCTGATACACACTTATCCTTTTCATCTCTCTCTCCTAAATAATTTGTTTTCTGACCACCACAGGTATCAAGGAAAGAAAGGAAAACAATTTGGTGACCAGTCTCATATCACTGTTCTCAGGAAGAAGAAGAAGGACTTGTATAGATATCAGAGAACTTTCCTTAGCTTTCTTTTGCTTATTTTACATGCTCTCTGGTGTTTTCTCTTCACCTGTCATTGCAATGGGAACAACCGGACAAAAAAGGGAAAAAAAATCATTTGTCTTCTGTTTTCACTTCTTTAATTACATAGTTTGTCATGAATGAGGGTAACAAGATGAAGCTTGTGACTTGTGTTCAGTGGCTCCATGCTCAGCTCTAACCTGCTATTCTTGGAAGAAGCCACTCAGCTCTCCTCCATTCGCTTCCTCTGCCACATGCATATGGTGGCTGAGAAGAGAGCTGCACTCTGATGGACTCTCACTTTCTGTAGCAGGATAAGCAACTTGATGAGCATAATTGTGTTGAGTCACTGTTATGGAGAAAACAAAGCTGGATTCTTCCCGCTGCTGGATCTGCCATTTGTGTTGGATCAGAGGAAAACATACACATGGCAGGATGCGAAAGAGAATCCATTTGTGCTTTTGCAGTAGAAATACTAATCAAATCAAATCAACTTGTCACTTTTCCTTTCTCCAAAGAAAGAACTCACATCACTAGTTTTCTTACCTAGCAGAAGAGTCTTCAATTGGGAAATTAGTGGCTGTGATCTTGTGGATATAAAAGATGCCATAGAGCCAGATCGTGTCAAACACAAACATAAACACACCAAGCTGATGTCCATATCCGAAGTTTAAGCTTGAGATCTGTAAGATTACATATAAATTATATGGAGTCTTGTATCTATCAATTGATACATATTTTTCTGCATTAGTCTTGTAGCTATTTAGGGGGAGTCAGTCTCCTCTGCCTGCTGCTTTGCTCTTCTCATGAGTTGAATGAAAGAAAACAATCAACACAAATGAGCAGCATTTCCTCAAGCATATCAAATGGCTGCTGCCTCACTGCAGTCCATATTAGATGAGAGAATCTGAAGAGGATGAAGTCAACATCCCCTTTAGCGTCACTGACATGTGCTCCAATCTCCATGGCACTGCTCTTCCCAGCATATCCAGAGATTGCTCTACCTTCATAAATATTTTTCTCATCTTGGTCAAATGCCTGAAGCCTTGACAGGGACATGAGAAGGATTTAGAACCAGATGCTCTGGATGTCCCAAAACCAGCACAAAACAACAAGCCTGCACTGGCACACACACACAAATGCTCCCATGTCCCACATGCCAACGTGTGTTTTTGGCACTACATTTCTTCTTCTTCTTCTTCTTCTTGATTGTAACAGGCTCTAAGTGCAATGAACTCCCCCAAAACAAGAGAAGAACCACATGAGACCACAAGTCTGACACTGTAATTAATATGCTACCTTGGTACCCCCAATCTCCTTTGCAGTATATGCAAGTGGACAGGCTCCTTGATGTAGGTTATATAGGGTAAAACCTTAGCTGAGACTTCTTTAACATCATTTGTAAGTATCATCAGCAAAAGCAAAGACAACTCATGATTCTCCTGTGCCTGAGAGGTGTGACATGATCTTTTACATGTCCTCCACAACCCCTTTTATAAAGTCTCAAAGATGATGATCCATCCAGTCACTAGCAAATTCAAATGTTTAGACTTCACACAAATTCAAATCTGAAATGAACAGGATTGATTGCTGGTCACAACAAAACGTTTAAAGGTTCAGATTCAAACACAAGAGCTGTAGCCTTTCAGTTTTGAATGAGAAACAGCAAGAGATGCATCATTAGGCCGCATGCCTTCATTTCATCCACTTCCTGTATCTACACAATCATACATCATTCTTCAGTAAGCCAGTGGCAGCAGCTGAGGCCTGCTGATAAGGTGGACTGTATACCTGAGGAGTTCTCAGGCCATTGTCTCTATCAAGAAACCTTCACGTTTCCAACCCTTCCACATCTTCCTCTCTGCACCTGATGTTGAAAATTCTTGCATTCTGTGTATGGTGGTCAATGCATGAATTAAGAATCAAGCAGCAAGCCATGGGTTGTCATCCCTCATATTGTCTCAACAACCAGCACTGGGGCCATCTCCTTGTACAAGACATTGCTCAGGAAGGAGCACTTCAATGCCAAGCATGTGGAGTTCATCAATACAGCAGCACACCTGGGACTATCTCAGCTGCCCTTTCCTCTGCCGCATCAACATCTATTAGCTCTCCTGCAGTCTTGCCATGCACGGATCTCTTCAGTGCCAACACTTGCTGGATGCAGAAGCACTTGGAAGTCAAACCAACTAATATGATTCCAATCATCTACAATTACCTTTGCTGGTGATTCCAAGGAACATGATTCAAAGAATGAAAATGAAGATCCCCAAGCACATCATATATTGTAATAGTGGAAGAAAAGTAAAGCCATGTGTCAGAAAATTTCAAGATTGAATGAGTTCCTCTGAGAGATTTCATGAGTGTTGAAGCCAAACTTGCACATGTAATGGAATCAAAGTATCAAAAAATATTGGCTTGAATGCAAAACCTATTCAAGCATACAGAAATTTAAGCAGTATAATAAACAGCCGAAGACCCACTAGTATTAATGGATCTCAAACAAGAGCTTGTGCGTGCATGTTACAGGTACCTGATCACATTAAGTGCCCTTGAAAGTGCCTGCCAACCACTAAACATATGTGACGAATTCAACTTTGAAATGCAAATGGTTGTTTGGAAGCAACTTTACCTACTGAAATGATACATAGACTTTACTCCTCTTTGTTACTCTGCAACACCATCTTCTCTGAACTCACTCATTTTTAGTTCCATCATCTGCTAAACAAATGTAATGAGAACATCTCTAACATGCTCATTTTTGTCATGGAAACATATTAAACATGTTCAATTGGGTTTCGAGCTTCTTCAATGCCGAACCTGATGGACTTGACCACCATCCATGGACTTCAAATTCAACACGGCTTTGACACGCCTCTTCTTCTTCTGATGGGTTCAAGGGAGAAGCTGACTCACCTAGAGAAGTTAGATGGAGATGCCATTCACTGCATTGCAGCCTCAAAGGTCAGATACCGATGATGTTCCTGTCGACAACAATGACATTTTACAACAGCAACAACCATCTTGAGAGCTCCGGCATGGGGGAGCCGGCGATGGCACTCTCCAAGACCCGCAGCAGCAGCAGCAGGGGTGTGTGAATGAGGCGAGATCTAATGGGCCGAATAGGCTAATAATTTGGGCATAATACGGCCCGTTTAAACTGTTCGATGTATCGATCGGGTTCGGGTTGTTTTTCTTTCTTCACCCGCAAGTGCGTCAATTCGGGTTAACGGGTCAAGTAGATTAAATGCCATTAGAAATACAGCTTTTTACTAAAATACCATGCTGGTCAAAGCAGTATAGTGTCCGTATTACTTTGGAGTCGAGGCTAGTCCGAGAAATATTTAAAGGAATTGAGGGCTAATTCCGGAAAACGAGCGCCCAATTCACTCGATCCCCAAACCTAAAGAAACGTCGGCTCTCTCCCGTCCTCTTTTGTCCGGCAGACGGCGCCGACGGCATCTCTCCTCTTTCTCCCCGTTGAAGAAGTTCTTCGAGGCCTTCCTTTGCTCTCCAAATCGTAAGGTTCGTCTCTCGATCGATCTGTTTGTAATTGTTTGAGCCCTTTCAGTGGATCTCTTGCTAACCGTTACATCTTCGCAATCAATTTTCGAGAAGGCATTTCTTTTCGATCAGATCTGGATTTGGTTTTCGCAGATCTGGTGACGGGCAAACGGAATCTGGGCCCAATCGTCTTTTGCGTTGGTGAATTGCCCAACCGTTCGACGATCTGTGGTTTCCACGGTTCCGTTCATCCGATCACTTTTCCTATGTTTGTTTGACGTACTTACTTGTGGTTCTAATGACGCGTAAATCCCTTACTGTTCAAATCGCCTTGGGTAAGTACAGATTGCATTCATTGGCTTGTTGCGATCATAAGTTTTTGTTCGCTGATCTGATGCAAGAGTTAATATTGATTAGTTCCTGAAATTTTTGGACTTTTTTTACAACAGTTATTAATATTGGCCTGATCTGGATTTGTGCAATGATTGATCTGTTCATGTTCTATTTTTGTAGCTCTATAGTTCTTTCCGTTGACTGGCTTATTTCAGTGCATATATCTTTCTCCTGTAATTAGCATATCAAAAATTCAATGCATGGCGCATATTGCCTCTCTTGTCCTTTTTGTTTTTCACATGCCAAATTGTTGCTAAATATTAGTCATATAGTACAATTTTATACACATGAAAATGTAATATTGTGTTGTTTTACTAAGTTGAAATTGTATACATCTGATTTTGGATAAAAAGGAGGAATGCCTACATTTTGAATTTGGTTTGCTTGCACAATTTTGTACCAACAATATTGTTCCTATAGGACTTCTGAATGCTTAAGAAACATGGAAAGATAAAAAGTACTCATTTCCAAATTGTTACATCTGGTCTTGGATAATCGGAATAACATAATAGTTACATTAGATTGAGCTGAAAAGGCTCCCTATGGTTCAAATTTGATTCGATCAGACACTTTCATACATTATTGTTTTGTTCCCAACAGAGAATTTGCAAGAGAAATACAAGACTGGAATAATGCCTTCGCAGAAAATAGAGACGGGTCACCAGGATGTCGTCCATGATGTGGCGATGGACTACTATGGCAAGCGCCTGGCTACGGCATCTTCGGATATGACGATCAAGATTGTTGGTGTGAGTGGTTCTTCGCACCAGCACCTTGCCACACTGAGTGGCCACCATGGGCCAGTCTGGCAAGTTGCATGGGCACATCCCAAGTTCGGGTCTATGATTGCGTCTTGCAGCTACGATGGCCGGGTGATCATATGGAAGGAAGGGAGCAAACCCGATGAGTGGATTCAGGCACATGTTTTCACCGAGCACAAGAGCTCTGTTAACTCTATTGCATGGGCGCCTCATGAGCTCGGCCTCTGCTTGGCTTGTGGTTCCTCAGACGGAAACATTTCAGTCTTTACTGCACGAACTGATGGTGGCTGGGACACTACGAGGATCGATCAGGCGCATCCAGTGGGTGTGACTTCGGTCACATGGGCTCCAGCTTTGGCCCCAGGTGTCCTTGTTGGTTCAGGACAGCTTGATCCTGTGCAGAAGCTTGCTTCCGGTGGCTGTGATAACACTGTTAAAGTGTGGAAGTTTTACAATGGTAACTGGAAGATGGACTGTTTTCCGGCTCTCCAGATGCATTCCGACTGGGTCCGAGATGTAGCTTGGGCACCAAACTTGGGGCTTCCAAAATCTACTATCGCCAGTGCTTCACAGGATGGAACAGTCGTCATATGGACAGTGGCAAAGGAAGGGGATCAATGGGAGGGCAAAGTTTTGAATAACTTCAACGCCCCCGTTTGGAGAGTATCATGGTCACTTACCGGAAACATTTTAGCTGTAGCTGACGGGAACAATAATGTCACACTGTGGAAGGAAGCCGTGGACGGTGAGTGGCAGCAGGTGACGACGGTTGAGCCATGAGATCGACTCCAATTTGGATTTCTAGTCATGCCAAACAGTGTCGGCTACTTGTTCCATGCTTTATTTGTTGAAAGTTTCATCAGACTTTGTGTAGTTTCTTAAGTATGTGGTTCTTGAAAAGGTCTTATTCGGACTCGGTGATGTGCTGTGATTCCTCTATTCCGACTGAAACAAAAAAGGATTTATTTCTTAGATTATCAGACAATTTATTAGTACTTGGTCTTGTGCTTTTCTTTTCTCATTTGCATATTGCACTGGCATCAGATCACAATGCATGACTAGCAAGTGTTGAGGTGGGTGATTGATGATGGTAGTCGATACATACAATCTTGTCTTGTGGTATCGGTTGTGTGTTCTGCCTAAGGTTTTCTGAACTGTGGGGTGTGTTGTTTTCATCCCATTTCAGCTTTATATTTTTGTAAAGGGTAAATGATGAATACGGAATTTGAAATCTATTATTGTTATTATTATTTATCATTTACATGTAGTTTGCAAATAGTATATGTGCCTTATAATTATTATGTTATATATATATATACATAATAATTATAAGGCACATATACTATTTGCAAACTACATGTAAATAAATAAAAAAAAAATATATATACATATATTAATTTTCTAAACTTGAATATAAAGGAATAAACATGAAATTACTAATTTTGAAGGGATACATGCAATAACATAAGAAGGTAGGTACAAATCAACAAGAAAATGCAAGAAATCATGTGGGGCTAACAGATGGTGAATGAGAGAATGATGGATGGTATGGGTTTCCTTCCTTCATTCTGGATTCCTAATTATGCGCTGCAGAACCACCGTTCTGGCTCTCCTGATGTCCCTGCTGCAGCCGTCGGCCTGCTCCCCCACCTCCTCCACGTTCCTCATGAACACCTCCACCTTCTTCTTGATCTCCTCCATCGCAATCCTCACCGCCTCTGCGTCCTCCATGGCGAACTCTGCATCAGCCAGCAGCGAGGCCATCTCCATCTCCACCTTTTCGATGAGCACCCGAATGCTCTCCATGTCCTTGATGGCGACGTAGGTGCCCACCTGCATCGACCTCAGCACTTCCCGCTGCCCCTTCACCGCATTCTGGTAGTCGTGCAGCAACGAGTCGATCCACTTGCCCATCGACCCGATCGGGATCGACGCGGCGGCGGCCAGGGCCGCGGCGACCGGAGGCGCGGCCACCGCGGCCGCCACCACCGAACAGATCAGGACGGCCGCGAAGGTGGCCGCGAAGATTGTGCTGGACACGCGCCGCCATGCCTTGATGGACCTTAGCTGCTTGTCCAGCTTGTTCTTCCTCTGCTGCAGCTTCTCCAGCATCAGCAGCTGCTGCCCGTGGACGGACTGGAAGACCTGGAAGAACTCCTCGGTGAAGGGATCGCCGGCCGCCTTGAATAGCCGCAGCTCCTCCAGTGTCCTCGAGTACTTCTTCTTGGCGTCCTTTTGGGGTTCGGGTTCGGGTTCGGCTTCCTCCTCGGCGAAGTGCTGCAGGGCGACTTGGATGATCAGTTGGCCGTCGCGGGCTTTCTTGAGGCACTTCTCGAGGGCGGCGCAGAAGTCGAGGGTGTGCAGGCTGTTCTCGAAGTAGTCCTCGACGAGGCCGAACAGCTCGGGGGTCTTCCAGATGTCGCTTTTGCACTCCAGGATGACCTTCACCACCTCCTGGTTCATCTCGAGGAGGCAGCCGGTGATCTCGCGGAGGGAGTCGAGGGAGAGGGAGCGGACCTCGACGCCGAGGGCGAGGGAGGAGATGACGCGGCTGGTACACCGCTGCAGCGTGGAGTCGAAGCCCTGCAGCTCGGGGTCGAGGCGGCAGGCGGCCTCGTAGGAGCTCAGCTCCGCCATGTACCGGATGTCGGCCTTGCCGCCTCCGCCGCCGCCGTCGTCCAAGAGGACCGACGGCGTGTCGGGCCTCTTGCTGTGGTGAGCGCCCATCGAAGTCGAGTTTTTTCCCGATTAAAAGCGTTAAAAGTGGAGGAAGAAGGAGAGACGATCAGCAGAAATCAAATGCAGGGGGAGGGAGAGGAAGAACAGAAAGATCAAATTTGGCTTCTCCTTCGAAGAACAAATCAAAGAAAACGAGGCGAGGGTCTATGGACTCTTGAGGATGATAAGACGAGGCTAAAAAGGAAGGAGAGACGAAGAGAGAAATGGGTGTTCTTTGACACGACTAAAACCAGAAGAGAACGAAACTCGATGGGCCTTCGAGGTGTTCATATAGGAAAGAAGAAAGAAAGCAGAGCAATGTGGGAAGCCGGGGACGTGTTAACGACACAAAACATTGCCGAAGAGGCGAAGGGAAGAGGAAGCGTGTCAGTTTTGTCGACACTTCTGTACGCATGAGAAACGAGGAAAGAAGAGGAAGGCGTTGGGTAAATGGAGCTCTTGGGAAGCAACTCCTCTCTCTCTCTCTCTCATTGGCCACACAGCACCACTGCCAGTAATAACATCATCCGAATCATTTGATAGTAGTATTAGAACAGTTCAAACAAGGTTACGTAGCAGCTCTGCATGCATGATGAACCTGTCCCTGTTGTCCCATTTCTGACTGTTGTTGTAGAGTTCTCACTAAAACAAGACTGATAAAATATTAAAGTTCAATGCATGCATGATTAGTTTGATGTATATATGATCTCAGCTGCATGGGATTACCAGATGAGCCAACTTTAGACATTCTATTAAGCAACAACAGAGTTTTGTGTGTGGATATAAGCAACGAATCTCCACTAGAGATGTTTGCTCGCCTGTTGACAACATCCTACTAATTATTGGATACTGATAACTTGCATCAACCTGGTCAATTGCTATTTAGGTCACATGTACCTTATGAGAATTTTTAACCTTTTTTTTTCATATATACATATTATATATTGTACATGTGATAATTCAATATTTTATCATCATTTATACTGAAATACAAAAGCTGACAAATTATTATCCAACTTGGGTGAGCTCATAAGATTTTATATTTTTGAGACGAATCCCAAAAAATATCTTTGAGAATAAGAATGATGTTAGAAACTTATAAATCTTTGGTTTTCCTACTCCTTAATCATTTTTGATAAGGGTAAAAATGACGATGTGACACATCATGACGTCAGCCATGCCTGGATGACACACTGCCCAAGGAAATGAGCATTAACGTCGACTTGATATGCGCCAGCGTCACCCGCTCCTAGTCAACGACTCCACCGTCTGACCTCGCGCGCTCAACCGAGGCAGAGGAGGACGTCGACTGAGGCTCGCCCATGCCCTGCGGCAGCCGGTTCTCCACGCAACCCCAGTGGCAATGTCAGACGCCATCGGAGGTACGATCCTACTCCTGCAGACAGCCACATCAGGTAACATCAAACTCATCTATAAATACCCAAGAGTTCTATACGAACAAGGGGGAGGAACACAAGCACAACGCACTCGGAGGCATCTCTTCCTCCAAAACCCTCTCCACATCGCTAACTTGATCGTCGGAGGGGTCGGGTCGAGCTCCCGGCCCAACCTGTGTGTAGGTGCGAGACGGTGTCGCCTCTTCTCGGCGCTGCGGCGGAGCTTCCTCCCGACCCGACCCGAACCACCGTGCTCAGCTGCCGGGAGACCTCGAGGGACGCCACATAAGATCCCCGCCATTCGGACCCCCGAACAAGCCGCGTCGGCCCCGAGGCCACGGCTAGAAAAGTTATTTACACCAATAGATTGGCGCTAGAAGGAGGGCCCGAATGTCGAGGGATCCTCATACTGATCCCGACGAACTCCCTGCCGAGGGATCGTTCCTAGCAGGGGCGTAGGCTGTGCGTCCCTTGCGTGACAGGCCGCGGGCTGACGACCTCCCCGCGACCTCGGAACGCTACTGGCGTTCATTCGACAACCCGGATCTGCTTCCGCCCGAGGGCGCTCCGAGCGTCCCCTTGCTAGTGTCATCCGAGGCCTTTCACGGCCTCGCTCGTCAAGTCCGAGCTCTGACGGATATGGTGCAAACCATCATCCCACTCGTCCCCCAACCGACACCCTCACTTATGACTCAGCTGCTACGGCAACAAGAGCCGCCCGCCTGGGCCCACATGACGCTTCCGGAGCCTCCCGCTTCACCTCGGGTTCGACCGACCCCACTCGGGGATCCAGTGATGGCAGACCCGAGCGGCCCCCCGGAGCCCGAAGTATTATCTCCGGAGTCAACGGACTCCCTACGAGCCCAGCTACGCTTTCTTAGTCAGCGGCTCGACGAACTAGAGGAGTTTCGCAACTCAGAGGGAGAGCTCGGGATGGACGCATACCGAGGATCTCCGTTCGCACTAGAGATACGAGATCACGTGGTTCCCCCGAACTTCCAGCTCCCTTCTTTGGACGCATACGACGACTCCACTGTACGGAACGTTTGATGCTTTAATGTGCAGGGCGTTTCCCACGACCCTGAGGGGAACGACCCGCACATGGTACGACGACCTAAAGACTGGAACGATCACTTCCATCGGCCAACTCGCCAAGGACTTCGAGCTCCACTTCGTAGCCCATGCCCGGCTAAAGCCCTCCGCAGCACTGCTCCTCGGACTCAAACAAAGAGAGGACGAGCCCCTCTCACATTTCGTGGATCACTTTGCCACGCAAATCCGGAGCTTACCGGACACTCACCCCTCTCTATTGGTGCAGGCGTTTATGGTAGGCTTGCGACCTTCCAGATTCTGCTGGTCCCTCGTAGAGCGACCCCCCACCATAGTACCAGATATGCTCCAGCGAGCTAACCGGTACATCGCGGCGGAAGCTTGGGCGACCGCAAGGAGGAGGAGTGACTTTGGGCGACGGGCTCCGTAGCAACGGTCGAGCACCCGCGGTTGCTATCCGGTGTAATCCTCGTGTAAGGAATCTAGCCCCTGCCTCAATCTCTTCCAAGCAAAGGCTCCATGTTTACCTGACCGCCTTTTGGCTCACGGTTAGCTTCGGCCTAACCCCCTCCTTTTGCATTCGCACAGCTCGGTCGTAGACGGCCCGAGTCCACCTCAGCGCGGCCTGCGTGCCTGAGCGGTGCCCCTCGGTCGCAGCCTGCCTGCGCCGAGCACCTCGGCCACACACTGCCGAGATCCACCTCGGCGCGGCCTATCCGCTTGTGTCATGCTACTCGGCCGCATGGTGCCCGAGACCACGTCCGCGCGTCCTGCCCGCCTGCGTCGTGCCACTCGGACGCATGGCCCTCGCGACCACGCCTACGCGATCTGCTCGCCTGCGTTGTGCTCCTCGGCAGCATGATGCCCGAGACCACACCTGCGCGGCCTGCCCGCCTGCGTCGTGCTCCTCGCCCCCATCATCCCCGAGACACACCTGCGCGGCCAGTCCGCCTGCGTCGTGCTCCTTGGCTCCATGTTCCCGAGACACACCAGCACGACCAGCTCGCCTGCGTCGTGCCCCTCGGCTCCATACTCTCCGAGACACGCCTGCGCGGCTAGCCTGCCTACGTCGAGCTCCTCGGCCACACCGCCGAGCCCACCTCAGCGCAGCCTGCCCGCCTGAGCGGCGTCCGCGTGGCCACAGTCTGCCTGCGCTGAACACCTCAGCCGCATGGTGCCCGAGTCCACGCCGGCGCGGCCAGCCCGCCTGCCTCGTGCTCCTCGGCCCTTCGGCTCTGTGCCCTCCCGAGACACACTTGCGCGGCTAGCCCGCTTGCGTCGTGCTCCTCGGCTCCATGTTTCCCGAGATCGCATCCGCACGGCCCGCTCGCCTGAAGACAGAAGCCACGCATCGGACTCCCCTTGTACAGCAACCGACGCATAGCTCCTTTCGGGGGGGGGAATATGATAAGGGTAAAAATGGCGATGTGACACATCATGACGTCAGCCATGCCTGGACGACACACTGCCCGAGGAAATGAGCATTAACGCCAACTTGATATGCGCCAGCATCACCCGCTCCCAGTCAATGACTCCACCATCTGACCCCGCGCGCTCAGCCGAGGCAGAGGAGGACGTCGACCGAGGCTTGCCCATACCCTACGACAGCCGGTTCTCCACGCAACCCCAGTGGCAATGTCAGACGCCATCGAAGGTACGATCCTGCTCCTACAGGCAGCCATATCAGGTAACATCAAACTCATCTATAAATACCCTAGAGTTCTATACGAACAAGGGGGAGGAACACAAGCACAACACACTCGGAAGCATCTCTTCCTCCAAAACCCTCTCCACATCGCTAACTTGATCGTCGGAGGGGTCGGGCCGAGCTCCCGGCCCGACTTGTGTGCAGGTGTGAGACGGTGTCGCCTCTTCCCGGCGCTGCGGCGGAGCTTCCTCCTGACCCGACCTACCGACCCGACGTCCCGACTCGAACCACCGTGCTTGGCCGCCGGGAGACCTCGAGGGACGCCACGCAAGATCCCCGCCATTCGGACCCCCGAACAAGCCACGTCGGCCCCGAGGCCACGGCTAGAAAAGTTGTTTACACCAACAGTTCTTATCGATAATATTCCAATTTAACTACGAAGCTATATTTTTTAATTTCTAAAAAAAATACTCCTCTGATTAGATATTTATTAAACTATTAAATATATATATATATATATATATATATATATATATATATATTTATATCATTTATTAAGCTGGAGGTTATGAAATCACCGAACCTTTGACCGGTTCGTCCCGGACCAGACTACCCAGGGAGGTTCGATGGTGGAGCTGATACCACGCGTGCTCCTCCTCCTCCTCCTCCTCCGCGTGATAATTATAGCGAATCTTCCGAGGATTTAGCAGGCCGTCGGATCGCTTTATCATCGCCGGTGCGATATCGTTCCAAGAAGCTGCGTTTTAGAAGGAAAGAGTTGACGTCACGTAAAGACCAACCAATTAGCCTCGACGATGTTTACCTGCTTCGGAACGATGAAAGTGAATCGTCCTAGTGTTTCGCCATCAGCAATTGCAAGATGAGTCGGTTTGGTCGTGGAGGCACCATCATCATGCATCATCATCATCTTGGGATGCCTGCATGAGAAACGTGAGATATCAACACCAAATCTCATCAATTTCGTACAAGCAAAGAGTTGAAAGAGAAAACAGCCAAAAAGATTGGCTGGACGACGACGACGACAGTGATTTGATTGTGATGAGAGAGCTCATCAGAATCTACAAATATGCCCACGGCCAACAAACAAAGATGTCGTCTATGGTTTCGATGCCATATTTGTTTGGCATGAAGACCGCAGTCAAATCGTATTAAGGAATTCCAAGTTCCACTGCGCATAAACAATCATACCACCCACTTCCAAATCATCCAAATTTGGCATTTGCTCATCTTAATAAGAAACCAAATGATAGGCTTTCGACAAAAGTAAAGTCCAATCAATAATGAGTGTTTTGTCACGTAGCAGAAACAAACCTGAGTAGAACAATCCTCATGCACTGCATCATCCTTTTTCTCGACGCCTCTTCATCCTCTCTTGCCCTAGTGCTACACACCATATATGATCTCTGCACTGGAGGTATAACACGAGGAAAATAGGAGTAAGATCATTTCAAGAAAAAAAAGTTACTAAACATAAAACCAAAGAGACTCCTTTTTTTTTTTTTCTATCAATGATGAAATCGCTTTAATGGAATCAAACAGGTACACAATGATCATAAACCTCCTGTCAAGTCAGTATTGGAGTTGGATGCTTTAATGCATACAACGTTCTCCTCCAATGCTTGCAAGACCATCAAGGTTCAGAAGAATCTACCTAGAATGGAGACACCTGATATCAAGGTTCAGAAACATCAGTGATACATCTTAACTCTGTAACGTGGCATTAGTTCGGATGATCATATCATGTCCCACTGAACACATGAATCCAATCACAACTTCAAAGAAAGTCTTCTCTCCCACCACTTGACCATTATTGACAACAAAAAAGCTTATGTAGCATTGCTGCCAACGCTCTTGTTATTGGATAAAAGGTTCATGTAATATTTTACTAGGAGGAAAATACATCATTTTCTATTTTTTGCCAAGCTCTACCTCTTAACCCTGAACCCATAGAGTTGACATTTTTATGATCCCTAATGCTGACTCCAATTCAGTGAAGACAAGAATGTTGGCAAGTCCTAGATCCAATGGTCTTAAATAACTTAGATCTTTGAATAGTGCAACAACCAATTTGGGCATTAAATCTGCTACCCAGAATTTCTTCAAGCCCACTCAATCTTCGACACAGGTTCACAAATCCATCACCGGCGGTCACATCTACTTGTTGTAGAGGTAAAAAATGGTGACTACGAAAAATCCCACCATCTGTCAGAAAAAAAGAAAAAAAAAATTTATATGTGAGGCATACTTGCCATTTTCTACATTAGTTTCTTATACATCATACATGCATAAGATAAAAACTCTGGAATGGGACATAAAAGACGCAATGCCATGCATTGACAAAGTCATTTTTGCTAGCTGTGTTGTTAGCATTATTGTTCTGATTTGCTAAAAAGCAAAACAAAGAGTTACATAGGGAACTCAGTTGAGAATGATGCTCCGTAGTATGGAAAAGCAGTTGTTATGAATCTCTCATACTCATTGTGCCGGAAAGGTTGGACAGGTATCTGCAAAAGAACAATTTAAATTTGATTAGGTCTGTTTATCTATATTGGGAACAAAATATAATTAAATTTATCTACAAGCCTGATGTGGCTCTAGTAGCTTTTGCTCTCCACATAGCCCTACCCCTTATCAAAATATAATTAAATTTATCATAAAAAAACTTTCCTCTCCACATAGCCCTACCCCTTATCAGAATAGTTAAAAAGTAAGTTCTGCAGGAACTGAATGACCCTATCAATAAAAAACCTAGCTGACAAAAGTCTGTGTTTGTTTACAGTGTTTCAAAACAAATTCCTGTTCACAAGTGCACAAGTGATCTAACTAGTTCATAGTCTAGTCCATCTGCCAATCAGAGCCACTATTTGCCATGGGACTGATCACATTCTTTGGGTCATTTAACCAAGTTATGTTTCTGATGCATAGGGAAAAGAGCTATAATCAATGCAGTGATTATACCACTGAATATAAAAGTAACCACAATATGACCCAAATCCAGTATCAGTGTAGAAAAGCACAACGTGACCCAAATCCAGTATCAGTGTAAAAAACTACTGACTCTGAAGAAAGCACACACATGTTTTGAAAGTGATAGGCTTGTGTATCCAAGCTTTTGGTAATCCAGTAAGAAACTACCAACTACGGAGACATCACACCTGTTTTCAAAGTGATAGGCTTGTGTATCCAAGCTTTTGGTAATCCAGCTTAAACTGGAATACACCATAGACATCAGGAACCTTGAATGAAGTTGAATATAAGCCCTGCAACAAGAACCACAAGGATTTAGGAAACTGAAGTATTTACTGTCTGCAAGATATTTGAAGATCACAATTAGACAATTTTGAAACTGAAATGTACCTTCTGGTCAGTGGACAAGGTTTTCAATACATAGGGGCTCATCATATAAAACTGAACTTGCACATCATCTGCTAGGTATGGTTCCCAGCTTGAACCAGACCATTCATAGATTTCAACAGAATATTCCTTCACCAAAATTTCATTTAGAAAAAATACGCAAGCAACAACCTGTTTATTATTCCCTATATTCATGCTCAGAACACCAACATTTGTGGCTACAAAACAATTACCAAATCATCATTAATCCGGTACATAGATGGCTCACTTGTTTCTCCAACTTTGTGATGGTGCAAATTAACAGCCTGCATATATATACAGCAGTTGGCAATGAATGCTTAAATAAAAATAATTTCACTTCCATAACAATATTTAATAAAATCACATCAACTTTCCAACTACATGTTGATTTCATTCAGCAAATTACGAGTGAAAATCTGTGGACGGTGATTAACTAAGTTTCTAAAATCCTTCACCTTGAGATGGCCCCTTTCGTGGAAGACCCATTTGCTAATCTCTGTGACAAATTGTTCATTGCCAGACTATGCCTGCGACAGCAAGGCAAAGTTCCCCTTAGACAGTTTCTTAAATGTTTAAAACTACCTTTGCAGCCAATTGATCCAACATTTTTCAAAATTCTCGGAAAGAAAACTTGCCAATCTATATAGAAAATTTACACAAGAAGGACCATATCTATCTAATGTTGCAATAAAAATGGAAGAGGATCATCATGATCACATGTCCACAGTCAGAAGTGGAGTCAGGTGTGGAGAAAAACTATATGAAGGGAAGCTATGTGAAAAGTTTCAACAGGTTTTCCTCACAATAGAATGATGTTGAATAAATAGTCTAAAATAATTGTTTGAAATTTACGACTTCAAAGGAGAAAGTGTAATGAGAGAGAAAGAGAGAGTTTCTTTTCCTCTTAACAGTATAACTATGACAGTGAGCAAATGACCAAACATTTTCAATAATAATGATCTTTAGATAAGAAAGCCAGCAAAGGTTTTCATATACAAGTCTAAGTTAAATTGGAATTAGTTTAGTAACAAAACAGATAAGGAGTTGTACAAATAAAGAACACTTACTTGATAGAGCTTCCAGCTTGCTGCACACGAGATTTGAAAAAGCTGATGCAACCAACATTAATTTGTTAGAATAAATTATAAGAACATTAGAACTAAGAGACAGTGATTTACCGATTGCTGAACATATCTAAAGAACCAGTGATCAAAACACGAGCATTATTTCTTGCCTGCGGATCAAATAAAAAAGGTGAGCAGAGATTAAATTAATCTCTCAAATAATAACAATATGTAAAATATATATTTTTGATTAAATTGCTAAAGAAATTAATGCATAAGATATAATAAAGTGAGAATCAAGCATTAGATATTTGAAGCTGAAACATTTTTCGACTGAATGACAGCTTTTGGTGGTTGTGGTTCCTACCTCATGCATTGAGTTAGTTGTGTTGGATATATTCCTAATTGTGCTTAACATTGAAATACAAGTTCATAGATCTGCTGCCAGAGCAATCTTTTTCTATGTTGTTGTTTAGAGGAGTTCTAATTAACAAAAGCAGGGGAGAAGTTACAGAGAATTTAGTAGCATTAAGGATATTTGCTGTTATTTCCCCAGAACAAAATAAACCTCAAAGGTCTACTGTAGAACTGGTAGTGGTTTATGGAAACATCCCAGATTACTTGTTTAGGGTTTAGGCAGAAAATGTGGCATTGGTGCTCCAAAATGCAGTTTATGTTGACACATAACACATGGCCAGAGGCAATCATGACTTTGCAACACAAAAACCAGTCAATTTTTTGAAGTTATCTGACTTCACAATAACAATATTTGGCAGTGGTATTAAACTATTAATATACAATTGACTGCCAAATATGTACCAATTTCAGTAACTGCACAAGATCCTTCTTCTCATTACTTTTTTTCAGTAAGAGTACCAATTTCCTAAGCCTCTTACCTTTTTCTTGTGACTTATTACATATGTCTTTATACAAGTATAACAGCATTCCATTCAAAAATAAATTCTGAAATCTGATAATAGCATTATTTATTATTTATTATTTAAAATTTCAATTCATCCCTAAATCCAAACTGAATTATACATTATTAACAATTTTTCTAACTATTTATATCTGAACAAAATATGTAGCTGCATACTGTGTATACTACGTGTAGTTTTTTACTGCTTCAACACTGTAGCTCTTTCCAAATCATTGGGGCAATACCTTTCCGTTCATCCAAAACTACAGAAGCTTTGAATATACTGCTAGAAATCACATGAACCTAGGTTACTATAACTACAAAATATACTGGCATAGATTGGAGAAAATTTTGCTTCCAAAAAACTTAGATCAGAAAGAATGAATATAGCGAAAAAATGACACCTAAATCTGTGAAAGTGATATAACATAATAGTTCAGTTACTCAGAACGCCATAGTTGGAGGACAAGTAATACATCAGTTAGCAATAAACTGAAGCACGTTACTACCTGCACTATAGAAACTAATGATATTGCAGATCCTGTAAGTGAGGAAGGCCGTGAAAGCTTTGCCGATGGATTTGCAGAATATGCAGCAGGAGAGGCAGAAAGAACTTTCAACACCTGGAGCATACTTTCTGGCTCAGTAAATGGTAATTGCTATTAACAAGGTAAACTGACAAATAAAACCAGTGATATACTAAAGTCATTGAACTGGAAACAGCAAAAGAAAATAGGAAGATTTTACCAAGCTATTAACAGCATGTAGTGAGTGGCCAATGCCTCGGAAGAAAACAGGACCCTGTGCAATAAAAAGTGTCAGAGACAGAGAACATAGTGAAGAATAATGATGTTAAGTAATTAAAAAAGAAGCAGCCAGCTGGTCATTGATTAATAATGGGCAATAAGCTATATTACGCACTATTTTAGTGTCTTAGAGCATCTTACAAAGCAAACACATCATTATATCATCCACCATCACAAAAGAAATTATACCACAGGCTCAAGAGGAAATCTGAAGATGGACCACCAGCTGGAAAGCAAACTTCACCGAGGAACTTCATTGGACTGCATGGAATTTCATAATGCATTTTGCATCTGCATCTTTTAACTGAGCCTTCCCACGAGGCTTGAGGAGAAAAAAGACCTATTAATGCACCATGTTGACTTAGTGTAATCTGATAGTACGCTAGTAGCTTTAAACTTCTTTGTATTATCTCATGAGTTTTACTATAATTTCTTGTTGTAAACTTCTTCATCCCTCAAAAAAGATTCCTCCTACCAGCAAAAACATACCATATGATGACCATCCAAATCTTTATATGCCTTCGGTGGGCACTGACCATCAGGTCCTACCCAAAAATCCCAAGGACAAGCATCTAACATGGATTTGTAGATGTACATGTGGAGACTGGGGAATACATCAGAAACATGGTTTTGAATTTAGGATCATGGTTCAGGGTTGAGGGTTTAGGCATCTAACATATTCTTTTGCTGAATTGTTGGGTATATGTTGAACTAAATCAGAAACAATTGTGCTAAATGTTTGGTAAGCACAGAACTAAAACATGTTCACATATTTTGGAAAAGGTCTGCAAACAAGAGATCCAATTTGCCAATCTAATTTCTCCTCACCACCTTGTTGGACATAGACCAAAAAAACACCAATATCCAAACTTTCTCAACAGAACAAATATTTTGTTTTTATAAATTTTTATAGTAGACAGCTTCTAGTACTAAAATGTTGGAATCTTATACAAGTACTTTCTGAAAGTAATAAAAAAAAAGACTATCAAACATGTGTTTTACTAGTATTATACTCTTTACTTTTTACTAGTCCAAAAACACAAAAGATAAGCAATGTTGCTGGGCACCATAATTTTTTTTTGTATGTGGACTTGATTATTGAGTTATTTCTATGATGGATTCCAGAAGAATGATATTTGACTTGGATTTTCTTTGATTTTTTTTTAACCATATATTGCTCATGCTTGTTCTTGTAGTTTGAATCATGTACTGTGATCACAGGGACAAGACATCATCATAAGTCCAGATGAGGTGCACCTATGCATCTGGAGCACAATGGTTAAGGTGAGATATTTGTATTGTGATACCAAAATAATATATTAGACAAACTAAGATCTCAATAGCAACAACTGCATCTACTAATGCTTAATGTTTCAAGCTTTGAACGGTGAAAAGAGGGCTAAAGTAATTTATCAAGGTGCACAGATTTGGATAATACAGATAGAGAAGGATACGGAAAAAAAAAGTATAGCAGGAAATTTATTTAACCACTTATAAAATATATCTAAAGAGGATTGTCAAATGTGACTGGGGATTTAATTTGAGGTACTCACAGGAAACAAAATGAAAAAATTGTGATAAAAGATTTTAATAAGCATGCTATAAAAGCCTTAAGATTTAAATAGAACAAACAGAAGGTGCATTCCAAAGTTACTAACAAAAGGTGATGAAATGCAGCCTTTTATGTAGCCCTCGTATCAGTGTTGTGTGCCTCATCACCAAAAACAAATGAAACGCTTCCGCGATCTTAGTATCATTTAGTCAAGAAGTCAAGATATATTGCTTCCTTTTCATCATCTAAAACTGAAAACAGAATGTCCAAATACCCACACAAGGAGAGAAACAAACTATTTTACCTCGATCATCCTGTCACCCAGAATCACATCGGACTTGATGAAATCATCAGAAGAAATCAACGTATGGTCACCTTCTGTCTCAGAGACTGCATAGCTAGTGTGATCAATAACCATGGCAGTGGCGTCCTGAACAGAAATCAAGATATAGATGACCAAACAAAAAGAAGTACCTCATGTTCATGTGTGTGTCAACTTGCCTCATCGAAATCGACCCCACAGTCGGTCGCGATCTCCCGCATCAAGTCGGAAGCAGAGGAGTCTGCCGCCAAAATCAAATCATGCCCCGCGTCAACGAAATCCAGAACCGCCGCTAGGTCCAGCGATCCACCAAAACCTACACAGATTTCAAAAATTTTACGCAATTCGCCTCGCATCTGATGCCAAAGATGAAGAAAAATTGTAGTGCTTGACCAAAAATCAAACAGAGTGAGGGTTATTTACGTTGGACGGACGGTGAGAAGAGGATGAGGCCGTCGTAGAGGTACTGCCCGTACCGGCGGAGCGCGCGAGAGACGGGTCATCGGCGAGCTTGAAGTCGAGCTCGTACCCTCGGGACCGGAGGGAGGAGAAGAATCGGGAGTGGGAGGACCGGACAGCAAGGTCGTCGACCAGGACGAGGAGCCGCCGATCTGTAAGACGGTCAGCGGAGAAGGCGTCGCAAGGAAGGCAGAGTCTGGAGGCCAAGAGGACGAGGACGATGGCAGAGAGGGGGGGCGGGGTAAAGCTTCGCCATTGCCGCCGGCTGCCACTAGGGTTCTGCGGAGGCGACGGCAAACGGAAGACTCGCCAAAAACCGGTCGTCAGTTACGAACCGGACGGCTCAGAAATCGGCTGGTTTCTTTCACACAGCAAACATCAATTGACGCGACTGAGGTGTACGGCCGTGATACGCCGTCTATCGCTACAGGGTATTGATGTATATATGCAGCTTCTGCAGGGATATATTTGGTAAACTAAAATTTAGATATATGCAATTTTGCTTATTTGATGAAAGAAATTTCACTGATGAAAGCAACTCATAATCCTTAATAAAATTTCAATTCTGATACCAAAACAACTCCCTTTTTGGATTCTTTTTTTTCTAGAGGTATGTGTTTTTTATATTTTTAATCCATATTTATTTTTACTATATTCAAATATAAATCGAATTAATTTCTCAATTATAATATATTTCAAAATAAACTTAAAAAATATTTTTATTTATTTAAAATTTATTCAAAAACATTGTAATAAAAATAAAAGTCAAAAAGTTATTATTGTTTCTAAAACCACTTATTATATGAGTTGATTTCTATTGAATTTTGAGTTAATTTTTATATATTTAAATAGACTTCTAATGTTTTCATAAGCTTTCTAAAAACTCAAAATATGTAACATGTAAATCTTATTATATAAGATTATATCAATTCATCCTATGAACCAATTATTTTATGGAGGAATATTTCAGAAATTATGAGGAATAAAGGATTTTTTTTTTGAAAACATGAAGAGAGGCACTGTCTTGTAAAAAAGTAATAAAACAAAAAAAAAGACTTTTGTGAAAACTTCATCCATTTGAATATGTGAAGAAATTAAACTTTTTTTTAACCAATTCTGTCCACATATCAATTATAAATTCCAATTATCAACTAAAGATCTATTTGAATGTATTGGTGGTGGCATCAGTTTCCACTCCCTAAATCCGTAGCATTTTCTACCTGACAAGCATAAGGCAGAGCAGACCAACAATCATAAAAAGGAAGACTGTGATTGATCTCCATGTTGACTTATTTGGAAGGAAGATGTTAGATTGTGCCACAATAATGATGCTAAAAGAGGGAATTGAAGCCAGTTGATGCTCCACATGTTTCTGCAAATGCCTCCGTTGTAATCCTCTCATGCAACAATAATTTTGTGCTAATCCATGGAAGAACTCCGAATAATTTTGTGCAACTCAGTGACTCCATACAGTTCTTCAGATGCCTCGGTTTAATCTTCTCATCCAACAACGAACAGACCTCCATTAATGGCCTCCGGAGCATCGACTAATCTTTTTCCTTTTGTGGGGGAATCGATCGGTTTAACGTTCTTCCAACCTGGGTAAAACGAAGAGAAATCTAAGCTCTCTCGAAAGAAGCATTTGAGAGAGCAGCTGAGTAGTCCGTGTCGATCTGTTTAATCTCCTTGCAATAAAAGAAGACCGCACTTTTTCTTTCTCGTGAGCGGTCTCAGCAGACTCCTGCGTCCGAGGAGAGAAGGAGAAGAGGCTGACCGTTTCGCCAAGTTCCTGCACTCGTCTCGCACCAAGGAGCGTTGCATGGCTAAAAAGAAGGATTTTGGGAGGTGAAATGGAGAGGGAGGGGCTGGAACAGAGGGTGAACGAGGGAAAGGTGCAATTTTGAGGCCGGGTGGTGGGTGGGGAGGGGGAGAGGAGAGGAGAGGGATGACTTCGGGAAGCGGGCGGCTGCCGACGTGGAAGGAGAGGGAGAACAACAAGCGACGGGAGCGGCGGCGGAGGGCGACGCCACCAAGATTTTGACCGGGCTGTGACAGTAACGAGGTCCTCGAGGCCCTCTGCCGCGAGGCCGGGTGGGTCGTCGAAGACGACGGCACCACCTACCGCAAGGTCTCTATCTCTTCGCTCTTTTTTCCCCTTCTTTTCTTCTTCCCCTGGTCTCTCTTTTAAGCTGTTGGATTACAAGAGATCAGTAGTGGCTGTGAAGGTCGACAATCATCTGAGATCACACAAGTTGTGATTTTGTCGATGAAAATGAACTCAAATTCTGATCTTGACGAGCCTTCGTCTGGAATCATGCAAGATGGACTGATCTCATCCTTTACAGATCCTATTTAATGTGTTTTGTGAGTTCAATATTTTTATTTGAAAGCTAATTTGTGTTCTATCTGTTACAAAATAGATCTTTAGTTATGTTTCTCCTCTTTGGTTGCTAGAGGAACTCATTCAAGCCACGATTAAAGTTTGGATTCTCGAAGTTTATGTCTCCACTGCCATAATTCTCTTTCCCTTTGATTTTAGTAATGCTCAGAACATCACTCCGAGTGTGTATCTCTTCTTTCCCACTCTCCATCTTGCTTTAGGGAGAAGAGAAAGTTGCAGAACATATCACTTGAAAGTAAACCTTGAGGTCATTTAAGCTGATGAATGTTTCATGAAACAGAAAGAAAACAAAAACATCTCATGTTAAAAGACAATTTCTGGGCTGATCAGAGATTTCAGAAACAAAAATAAAGGGAAAGCATTTTGATGCATTCACTGGGTTGAAGCTTCGTCTAACTCTTCTCTTCTCTCAGTTCTCTGTACACTGAAGCTGATACAACATCTGAAGGTGATGAATCAGTTGGATCAAGCGGGTGGATCAACTTCCAGATGACAGCTCCAGCATCTCCAACCTACAACTTTGTCAACCCATTTGCCACTTCATCGAATGCGGTAACTTGTCCACTAGGAGAGGTGTCGGAGAGAGGGAAGGGGGGCAGGGAATTTGAATTCGGGAGGAGGAAAGTGAAGCCTAGGCAGGGAGAGAGGATTCATAATGTCAGTTTGGATGATCTTGAGCTCCAATTGGGAACGCTAGGCATGGTGTCAAAGTGAAATATCTCAGGTGTTTGTTCTCTGTGATTCCTGGTTTCATCCTCATGCGCTGAATGCTAAGTCTGCTGAGTTATCGATGTTTAGTTCACTTGCAAGAATTGCTGAATTATGATGCATCGATACCGATTCTTTCGTTGCTTCGATCATGGTGTTCTGAATCAGTGGCAATTGCCGATGAGTCAAAAATCAGTGGCAATTGCCATTGATAAACCTTCGGAGTCGCAAGAAATCGCAAAATGATGTCGCGATCGTATCGTATCTTAGTTGCTTCAAGTGGAGATGTGCCAGTGCAGGATGTGAAACTTGAGGAAGCTACACTTGTGATATCAATGTGCCAAAAACTGTAAACAAGATTGATTTCTTTATGGATCTAATCTCGATTACATCACATAATACATGAATGCTAGTCTTATCTTCTTCGTGGAAAGTTACATATTTCATTGCCTCAGATAAGCTTGCATTTGCTAATGTGAGTTCAGCTAGTAATGCTGTGAGTGGCTTCTTGAAAATGAGGCTGTTTGTGATTGTAAATGGTTCCAAAAGTTTTGATACTTCAACACCAGATTGAGAACTGCTTGTGATTGATGCAACTTTCTTTTTTGTTTCATTAGATTTAGCAGTTTTAGAAAGCTGTGAAGGAAGTTGTAATTAGAAATGGTTTCCTCTGTTTCTGATCAATCCCGAAGCTTTTGTGGATGTCTGCATCAACAGGTAAGGCCTGCTTCAAGTGCACAATGTAGAATGGTGCTGAAGAGTCTTAATGATCATGACATGAAAAATCAATGTAAGAAACATATAGCTGAGATGGAAGCTGCAAGTCCACTTCATCGTCCATTTCAGTGTACCCCCTGTCATCTCAACAAGTTAATACCTTCACAAAGCTCAGCAATTTGCAGTGCCATGGTGATCACTTTGGCAGTCCAGCTTCGAGAGAGCGGTCAAATGAAACAGTACTCTTCTTAGGAAAGAGAATTTACGATGGAAGCATATTCGAATGCTTCACTTCCCCCCATGACAGCCATTTACAGGTTGGTAGCAAACACGTCTCAGCTATCTGCTTCGCATTGAAATGGTCAGTTCTGATGCTATCCTTCACAGTGTCAGCAGTAGAATTTCTTGGAATGCAAGCAGCTGAAAGTTTGCTGCATGCAGTACCTGTTTAGAAGTAGAAATCACACTACTTGTTTCTCAAGGCGTGTCGACTTCAAACACATCTGTGAAAGCAAGCTCTCGGAACTGAGATGTGACCGAGAAGAACCCGATTCTTAGGGAAAGAAGACAGCAGCAGCAGCAGCAGCAGCAGCAGCAGCGCACCATCCATTTGTCCTTGTGTTGACATGGCCATAAGAAAAAGGCCAAGCGCGGCAACTGCAGCTCCGATTAAACTACTCCTCCCCACAAAACCACGGAAGTGACAGCTTGGAATCTGTGCAAAGCCTCCGATTCAAATGAGATCAGCTGATGGCCACGTTTCGATCCCACAATCCATGATCACCATTCTTAATGCTTCTCTCATCGTGATTAAGCATAGAATCCATCACCTGTTCATTAATTTATCCCTCCCATGGCCTCGACTTTGCTGCTAAGAATCTGCAGTAACAATAAAAAGGACACACACACACTCTCTCTCTCTCTCTTTATCTCTCTACTTTGCGTGCGTTCCATGGTCCCCAACCAGCAAGCTCACCTTGCCTTGGTGATGGAGGTGGAGTTAGGGTTTAGGTGCAATCAGACAATGTAATCAAACACCTAAATCGGTTCTCCTCGACTTTGGCACCGATCCTCATCCCTAAAAAGTGGCATAAATCATGGCACAATTGGAGGAACTCCAAGAAAAAATGAATGATCATGATAAACCTTAAGATAAAAACATGTAAATATATGGATTTGATTACCAACAAGATATATTGGTGGTTAATTGTGTGTGTTTCCCGAGGAGCATGGGTTTTGTTTAGGATAAAGAATCGAGCAACTTGATCATGATGCTTGCAGGGGTAGGATTAGGTGCACTGATTGCTTTTGTTGGTAGCCATTGATGTGGTAATAAAGTTTGGACTTTGTGATTTGGTGGGTCATTATTCAATGTTTGGTGCTTACTTTGGCATGGCATCCCAAAGTTGGAAATTGGGAAACAGTGACTACAAATGTCTGGGATAAGCATAACAAGCTTTGTTTAAGGACTTAACCCTCGGCAAAAATGAGGTGTTTGGGCTTTGCATGTGAAAGGGAATCCAATACAAAAAGCATCATGATATTTATTATACACTGCTACAATTCCTTCACACTCAATCAATCTTCTTCTTCTCTCTCTCAACACCAATGGCTCATCTTCTTGGAGCATGAAACTACTGTTCTCCATTTTGACCAGGAGCGTAGGTTACGTCCAGGCTCCAATGTAGTGAACAAGGAAAACGGGTATCACTCTTGCATCGACCAATCAATAGATGGAGTTCTTCCAACAACATCATGAAGACAACTCGAGGGAAGTGTCCTCGAAGCTCCATCTTGGTCTCGCCCACTGACTACATGCATGAGGGGGACGCACACATGAGCAGTGCTTCGTCGTGTCAGTCCACAAGGCAAAGAATGTGATGTAGAGGCCAACGGTGGGTTGACACATTGCCGCCTCCACCAACACCATTGCACCGATCGCTGCGACTTTTCTCCACCCGCAACATGGGGAGGCCACCACCAACACCCTTTTCATGGCATCGTCATCTTCTGATCCTTCGGGACCATCAAATCCAAGTCAAGAACAGTACCCAGCGTGTCGACCACTCCCACACCCTGGCTCATGCCGACACCATCAGCAACCACAAGAAAACAAAGGAAGAGCTGCAGTTGTACATTGCTTAGTCCCCGTAGAGTAAAGCGAAAACATCAATAAACGTGGCCAGCTGAAGTCCATATGAAGCAAGAGACAAGCATTTCCAAGGTTGCACGAAGCCAGCCCAGCAAAGGCAAAGGTTGTATTAGGTTGAGAGGATAAGAACTGCTCAAGGAGGCAGTGCTCGAAGTGGCAGAAAGGCGGAATGCCATGGAAAGTGTGTGGAGATATTAGGCTAAGAGGATAAGAATTGCTCGAAGTGGCAGAGCAGGGAAAGACAACAGCAAATAATGGTGGCTCGAGATAATAGATTTTAGAGGATAACAAGTGCAAAGAATGACGATGCAGGGAAGGAATTCAAAGGACGGTGAACAGAAATAATATGTGAAGAGGATAAGAACTGCTGAGAGAGGGAAAAGGGTACAGCCAACCTTCCCAGCTTTCCAGTCTCCTTTCTTGCGTTCGGTGCTGCCTTGTCTCGGTTCATTGCATGGAATCTACGTGCAGACTATTCTGCGCAATACACATGCCATGCGACGCCTCACGTAAGCTTTCCTACGTAATGTGACGCTGCTTCTTCATCCTCCATGCATGAGCTCCAACGAATCTCACCATCATCAAAGTCACAGTCACCATAATTAATGAAGGAATGGGATGCGAATCATCAAACACACACACACACACACACACACACAGGCTGCATGCAGCAGCGAGCATGGTTGTGGAGGCAGGAGGTGGCGACAAGTGGGGAGGGAGGTCCATTCCCAGCCATGGCGACAAGTGTTAAAAGCCTCCATGGTGCTCCCCATGTGCCCATCTCGAGTGCCCGTCGACTCCAAGTCTCCCCCCTCCACCTTTTTCTCCGCCCCCATTGCATCTTTTAACTTATCTGCCAACCTGCTCCTTGTTCTTGGAGTTGGAACACCAGCTAGCTTCGGCTGTGTCTGTGATGGGGGTGGCCGAGCAAGCAGTCTTCGAGTTGTCATCTTAATCAATCACTTCTTTGTCATGTGATGGTGTTTAAAGAAACACTTTAGGACATGTTTGGGTACTTTGCCACCTACTTAATCTCCATCAAGATGAGCTGATCAACACGGCGCTATATGTTTCTTGGCATCATCATCACAATTACATTAACCAGTGCACTTGACTCCACTTTCTCAAGCACTCTACTCACTTCAGCATCCTGCCTTCATCTAACCATTTCAACTTTCAGCTGCAATATTATCGTATCAGTCAAAACCATTAATATAGTATGAGTTTTACCAATTTAATTCACCAAGTAGACTGTCTTTGGCTACAAAGTATCAACTCCGTTTATAATACAAGGAAATCTAATAATCTGCCTATCTTAGGATAAGCATCTATCCATGTACTGCATCTGCATTTGACTGATTGATCCCAAACTTAAATCTCTAGTAGCTAAAGTTTGGATTGACTATTTAACCTCTATTTTTTTTTTCTCATATTTGACATTATAATGTTAAGGAATTCCATTTTATTTGCATGTTGATCATAAAAATTGCCAAAATTAATTTCAAACTTCAAAATAATTGGATGATTAACATGTTGAGGCACATATAAGATATCTCCGTTCAATATCTATGGACTCAAAAATTGAAGCTTACCTGACTTTAAAGGTGGTGTTGCCTTAATGTCGTTTATCATGAGGTAGTTGTAGCTTGGTTGGATCTCGAAGGTTCAAGCTTATCCAGAAAATTCATAGGAGGTCATGAGAGGACAGTGGAGTGGGGAGCGGATCCGATTAGCAAGATCCCAAGGTGTGCAGAAAACCTATAGCAAAATCTCGCCAAAGGTAGATTTGGTGTCGTCCCAAGGTGTTTCTTAACCTCGTCGAGGTCTCTGCACAAGCAATCATTGTCGATGGATGTTTCTGACCAGACTCACCTGATGATAAAATTAGTTGGAAGTGAAAATAATAGAGATGTTTACCCCTTTAAGCTTTGGGACTGGCTTTTATACCTAGGCAATCGATGAAGTGCGGTTGACGGTTCGTCAAGGGGCCCCTTATGTAGTGTAAAGGCTCATTTATGTAGAGCACGCTTATCTGAGGGAAGCGTAAGGGAAGGACAGTTGAGAGAGCACCGTTTATTAGGACTGGAGCTTGTTTGGGATAAGTAATGAATTATCTCTTATGCCAGACATCTATAGATAAGGAAATGGATTAATGCCCTATGCCGAGCATCCAGAGGTAGCCTAGTTATTCGAGACATATGTGTATGTCTTTTTGAAATCATGATTGACGATGGGAGATAAGTTGCTTACAATAGATGACTCATTCAAAAAAAAAAAAACTACACGAATAAGTCTCGTTGTAAAAGATTAATGCACACTGCAACTGGTGTGTGTTGCATGAGTTCTTCACGCATGTCATCGCCCGGGTGAAAAGTGAATAATTTAATATTTACCTAATTATTTTCCCTATCAAAACGATTAAGAAAACATATAGGGAAAAGAAAAATTCCATGCTCGACACCTCATATAGGAAAACAATATAATGATAATATTATTAAAAATATTAGAACAGTAAAATTTCTGAAATTGCCCTTGTCGCATGATTTCTATGCACGACACGTTCGGAGCAGCTGCGCATCCGACACGTGAATCCGGGCCATATGGAGGGGTAATTTCGTCAACATGAGAGAGGGGCCCGCCTGGTGTTCTAGAAATGGCATTTATGTAGATTCTATCATGGTTTAGGGGCATTCGAGTTCGCCGTCTCTTACAAAAAGCCTCGAGACAGTAGCCATGGCGTCGAACAGTTCCCCCTTCCTTCTCCTCACGTAGAGTGTCGAGGAAGACTGCCGTTGCTGTTCTTGAAGTCAACACCGAAGGGCAGTGGAAGAGAGCATTATAGGAGATGGTGAACAATGAGATGATCTCCGAGGTTGGGATGAGCCACGAGGAGGAGAAGATGCGCGTATCCTTTCTCCTCGCCTCCGAACTCCACCCTCAGATGCCTCAGGGTTAGTCCATTCATTCGTTCATCCGTTCATTCCTCGCACTCTTCCCGTGACTTCCTATCTAATGCTTGTGTTACCGATGGTAGGAGAGACGAGGGTGCGTCGGAGGAGGAAGAGGACGAAGGGCGAGGGGGCGGAAGGCGACGCGAAGAAGAGGCGGCTGAGCGACGAGCAGGTGAGGTTCTTGGAGACGAGCTTCGGGGAGGAGAAGAAGCTGGAGTTCGAGAGGAAGGTTCACCTGGCCGCCGAGCTCGGCCTCGACCCCAAGCAGGTCGCCGTTTGGTTCCAGAACCGCCGGGCGCGGCACAAGAGCAAGCAGGTGGAGGAGGCCTATCTCAAGCTCAAGTCCATCCACGACGCCACCGTCGTCGAGAAGTGCCACCTGGAGACCGAGGTACATGATCTCGAATTCCCAGCCACCTTCCAATGCTGGATCGCACCGGCTGAACCGAATGATGGCAGGTGCTGAAGCTGAAAGATAAGCTTCTCGAAGCCGAAGAAGAGATCAGGAAGCTTTCCCTTGTGGCAAATGGAGGTGTCGTCGGCGGCAACGGTGGCAGCGGCGAGGTCATTGGCAGTCCCAGCTCATCAACTTTGACTTACCAGCCAGTAGTTGCAGACTTCGGAGCGGCCGAGAAGGAAGCTGAGCTGATGTACATACAGGAGTACGAATTCAACAACTCCATGATGGAGTGGGCATATTTCTATGGTATGTAAACTGCCTTATGTGATTAATCCATGTAAATTACTAGTCTTCCCCAAAGCCCATTCTCTCACTAACAGTCACAGAAATGTCCAGTTTTGGGGTCTACTTTTGTTGTATGATATAGCTAGCAGATGTTGCCCTGTAATTGTTTCTCTTCTTTCCCTTCTTCTTCTTCTTCTTCTTCTTGTTTACTGTTGTAGAAGGTGGTGATCAGTGTTAAGCAACAAAGCTGTACATTCACTCTTAGTTTACTGCCACTTCATTGCTTACCGCAGTCACGAACAGAAGTCGGCCATGTAAACTAGAAAATGGAGCTTTCTGCAACCACTGCCTGTTCCTGAGTTGATGCTGTCATGGCCTTTCTGTACTGAAAAGAATGGAAGAGACAAAGGGAAAGATGGAAGGTTTTGCAGTGGGCGTTGCTGCCTTCCAACAGAGAAACAGCCAGTCACGTTGAGGGGAATGCCATGTGTTGCGGCCGGGCTTTTTGATCTTTGTCTCACGCTCGCTCTTCTGATCTCTGCCTTTACTCGACGCCACAGGCTATCCGAGTTGCCGGAGAAGGCGAGTGCACATGAGCTGCCTTCGTGTGGGGGACAGCGTTTTAACTCATGCTCTTTCTTCTTCTGCCAGCCAACGAGTGCTTCGGAACTCAACCTTATCCATCTTTTCCATAATCTGGGCGACAAAGAGATCAAGTCAGTCGCCCATCTGTGCCTTCCTCCATGTGATGATGCTTCCTTTACCCGGAAATGGCGACGCATGAGACTCTGCTGCTGCTGCAGCATTATGTGCAGAAATGTGCTTGTAGATTGTGGAATGCCATTCAGGTCTCAACTCCCATCTCATTCACTCATGCCAGAGAAGTGCTCATTTACGGGCTCTTAAAGAAGATATAGTTCGATTAATGGCGATGGCATGCCCTGTGAACCTAAGCAGGTTACAGGGTTCTACTGCCTTTGGTATGACAATCCACTGAAAGATTCTGCCGATCTAATGACTGGCACAGAGCTTCCTGAATCCAAGAATTTGCTCATCCACATCTCAAGCAACACACGAATGCTTAAGCTCAAACAGCATTTGTATCTCAAAGCCAAATTAATCCAGAACACCAAGTAGCTTATGAGGAAAAGAGCTGTACAGATACAACACGAGAAGGTTTGGAATTTTGGGGAACAGCAGCTGATGACAAAAACTTGGTACTGCTGTGACAAAATACATGCATTTCAAAATGTTCAAACACAACACAGGAGGAGTTACACAAAGGTCATTTGCTCAACCTGAGGAGAGTCGGCTTTTACGGTTGAAACAACACCGATAACAGAGCAAACACTATATTTTAGGGGTTCTCCGCCTTTTATGTTCAGCTCCTATCATCATGAAAACCTTCCGAGCAGAGAGAAGAATTTCTGAAACATCTATTGATCTTTTCTTTGGATGTAGTCACAATTTTGATCATCATGATCCTTGAAAGGAAGGGCGGTGGACCTCCTGAACTGCCATGGTGGAAAAACACCCTTTTAAAGAAGGCAAGAAAACCGAAGGTGTGGACAAGTGTCTTGGACGCATGGAAATTGAAGATAAGCAACTGAAAGCAGTTCTAAGTCTCCTTTTCTCGCCGTCCTTGGTTGGTGAATCGGGGTCTTCGGGAGCTGCTGCTATCTTGGAAGCCTCAGGAAGAAGGCAATTGCAGAAGGAGCCTGCACAATATGCACTCAACCTAATGGTGACTTGTTCTGAGTAACTGCTAAGATAGAACTAAGAATAAGCTGACACCACATCAGTGAATTATGATTACTCAGAGTGATGATGTTACAAAGTAAAGAATAAGAGAATATAACACAAGATAGAAATTACATTGAAAGACTGATCATGGTAGACTGCCCATAGAATCCGGATCTAAGTTATGGGTTCAAACACTTTAAATAAATGTCGAACTTTTAGATGGTAAGATGTTAAGGGTACATATAATAGAAAATCCTTTGAACTTTGTAGGCACTCTCGAAACAGTATATTGAAGTATTAAACTTAGGGAGCATAAGCCCTCTTTGCCCTGATGAAACCTTCAGCACCTCGTTTGCTGAGATATCTGTTCACCTTATTTCTATGCCCTGAGATATCTGCGGAGGAACAGGTAAAGATTATGTATGTGAAATATGTCAGAGAAATTGGCTAAAAATTTTGGTAAGAGTCTCTCATTAGCTGTAATTATGTTCAAGGAACGAAAATCCGCTCTGGCTACTTAATCAAGAGAGTATGTCTTTAAATATATCAAAATTTATGGAACTCTTCCCATGAACAGGTGCCATGAAATAGTGGCTAAAAATCTAAAAGGATTTCACTAAAGAGAAGCCACAGGGATCAATATCAGCTCTGCTGCGGTAATCTCCAACAAATTACTCGAGTAGACCAGTTCCATCAAAATTCCTGCAAGGAAGACTCCAATGGGTAACCGTTTCGTGTTTCACTTGGCATGTTGGTTGTGGCTCTGTCAAGTGTTCAAAAGAGGTGGACTCTTTCTTCTAAATTACAGAGAAAAATTTGAGTCATAAACTTATCAGAGAAAACCCAATTTCTTCCAATCCATTTCCCTAATTGCTGCAAGAATTTTTGCTGCATATATGGTTGATCACGCAAATTAGTAATTGAATACCGATACACCGAAGATGCAGAAAAAATATGCTTGAGCGGTAGAGAAATATGGTGAAGTCGTCCATGACATATCGCAAACCATTTTACATTTTATAATTACACAAAGTACAGATAAAAGTGTGAAATCAAGAAGATACATACCTATCCTCGCAAGACGATTCACCCATTTTGGAATTGAATTGCCGGTCAACTTATAAATGATGTCCTCACAGAAATGGTTGCAGTTCTTCACGATCAAATGGTAACTATCTCCATTGTAGTTTACAGACTGTACCTCCACAAACTCTCTAACTTGTCGTGGATCTAAACAAGTTGTACCCATCAATATCGATTTCCTAAACTTGAATCCCGGACATTGATGAGGCTCAACTTCAAAGACCCCGCTTGTTGGGTAGTCATGCGCTCCAAATGCATATTCAACACCGTGTACTACAAGCACATTAACAGATAAATTAACAAGTGTAACTAATTAAATATCAGTTGACAGAGAATATTATTGGTAGTTGTTTCATGAGACTTAATGGTCAAGAGTAACTTCTGTTGAATCAGAAGGAACAACCAAAAAGGAAATCACAGAATTTAGTGGGAAATCATTTATGTTATAACTAAACAAACAAGGAGCGGATAACAGCACCTTCGATCCCTGTGTGAAATACCCCAAGGCCTACCCAGTACATGTAACCATTCATCAGTGTCAAATCATATACGTTCAGATAAACTGGTGCGCTACCTGGAGAGTGGCTAGCCGAACGAACCTTGGGGAAGATACAGAAAGGGATGGAAGGTTTCCCACGCAAACAAAGAGACATGAGAGACTTCCATTCCTTTGAAGTCAACTTCATCTTCCTTCAAGTTTGAAAAGAAAAGAATCAGTCAGCAAACCTTCTCAGCACATAATAGAAACAAATACGAGCAAAGAAACTCTAGAAACATACAACATGCAGTGGTGAATGGAGAACATATCACATCACATCAGATCCTTTATTTTGAAAAAGAAAAATCACTGATGACTGCAAAATATCCGAATCAAACTAGTTCTTTTATCTTTGAATAAACTAAATCAGATACTTGGCATAACATGTAAAAGGCAACAACAAGCATGGCATGGGCCTAACGCAAGATCCAAGGAGAAACCCTTATGAGCAACCCAAGAATCAATACAAGACTGCATCTTCCTCTTAGAACAGACTCGTGCAATCCAAAGTGTCTGTGGCAAAACCACTAAACAAACAAACTGGCATTAAAAATACTAAACAGTAGTGTGAATCTAACATTTCATGAGATTGTAGCAACATATTAAACTCTCCAGCAACTGGAAACAAAAAGATCTATTGTTGGAACAGAGATTAACAGAAACGCCGCTTGTATGCAACATTTGAGAGTACCACTCGAGAAAATCCATACATGGCCGGTGGATGAGAGGAAGTCATCAAGATAGATTGATAAATAATTGTGGATCTACCTCCCTGATCTTTCTTCTTCATTCTCTTTTGTCGAAAAGGTGCAATCTCGAGGCGGTGAAAGAAGCATCAAGATGGAAATATTACCACAAGATGTCTGGAAATCTTCGAACAGACTCAGATACAGCCAACAAACCGGCAGTCAACGCACATTTCTGAGAAGAGGAGACTGATGAAGAGCCAAATCTTAAAATAAAACTCGAAACACATTCATCCGTTCAAGAAAAGCAGTCTCGGTCACAGATTCATTTCGGGAGGGAGGAAGCGGAAGAGGACAAACAAGTCCTCCCTGCGCTTCACCTGATAAAGAAGTACCACATTGCTGTGAGGTCCAGAGAATCCTATGTAAATAAGATTCAGCTTCATGCTTGTACTGATTTATTCCCCCCAAACCCCCCAAAACGAAAAAAATCAAACTTTTAAGCATACGGCTGTCCGAGAACCACTTTTTACTTAGAGAGACGATTACCTTCAGCAGAGAGAGAGAGAGAGAGAGAGAGAGAGAACTTACCCTCCTCTCCAAGGAGACCCGACTCAGCAACGGAGGAGGCCACCGCCGGCTACATGGAGAACGGCCATTTCGATGGGCAAAGAGGACACCACCAACTGGTCCAACTCTCTCCTCAAAAACCAACCAAAAAAACACGGACGGACAAAGAAAGAATCCACAAAGAGAAGCAAAGAACGGACAATGCACTGGAATGGGAGATATCAGACGCTAGAGAGATGGAAAGGGAGAGATAGAGAAATCTCACAGGATTTGGAGCTGACACAGCTTTCTCCACAGCGAGTCCCTCTCTGCCACTATTCTCTTTAATTAATTAATTAATTAAAAAGGAGTAAAACAAATCATTATTGCTTGTCCTGAATTTAATAATAATAATAATAATAGTAATGCTTTTTTATTGGTGAATTTAATAATGAGAAATGCCAGCGGAAAGAGACCTCCTTTTCTGATTCCAAGTGGGATTAAATTAATATTTATTGGTTCTAAGTCATCCGCAGTTGCCAATGTGCGGTGTTCGTGCATACATCCCATTTAATTTATCTTAATATTATTATCCGAATAATTTGAATCATGATTTACATTTTAATTTTCTTTATTCACATAGTTAAACCCTCTTTTCTATATCTTTTTCATATAAATTAAACTGTTGGATAATAAGTTCTTTTCTGTCCATTTAATCTGACATGAAGCGCACGGCAACAGCGACTACCACAACATCAACTTCCTTTAAAGGTTTCCAACCATCCTTACCGGTCAAACGTACTGCGGAGTTGAACGCCACAAACTCTGAGATAGCAATAAACTCTCCACAGTTAAGACTTACTAAGACAATAAATATAAAATCAACATTTACTTGAGAGTAGAAACAATGACACATAGGAATGCCTTTTTGTAACATGAAATAATGAAGAGAAATCAAAATGCGGTAGCAAATATCATAAGCCTGCGTACAACCATCAATACATTCGTATGCACAGAGGATATCAAGGAAAACATGTAACATAAACAAGCGTGACACCGGATCCATTCTCTGCACTATGAAAATAAGAGCTTTGAGAAGCATATATAAAAAATTTCACTTCAGGGTCAACGAAACTTAGTCCAGGCTTGATAATTAATCATATGCATGTTCATTGTGTTGAAATGTTTAACTACCAATCTCTCTTATATCAGGATTCCAACTTCTTGACAAAATCAATCGCATCAAAATAGTCAACAATGTAATCACCAAAGATTTCAAAAATCTCAACACCAGTAGGCTCTGAATGGTACTCATGTCATGCCTGCGTAAATTTACTTGCCTGCTTGTGGCCCAGCATTTTCCTGTTCAATACCAGTAGGGAGGGAAAAAACTTAGCCTGATTGGTGTTCATTAAACAGAGCATTTGTCTGGATAAAATAAATGGGGGGCAAAATTAAACCTACCTTGGCTTTAGACTTTTTTGTTTTGGCTTCAGGTTCTGTCTTGAAGCTAAGGAATTCTATGCCACCCATGTAGGGTTGTAAGACTTTTGGAATTTCAACTCCATGTTCGGTCTGATAGTTCTCCAAAATGCAACAAATAGTCCTTTCAGTTGCCGTTAAAGTAGAATTTAACATATGGACATACTGCTTTGCTTGCTCATCATTCTGCCAAAAGACACCAAGCAGAAATAATTTAGTGCCAATTTTCATACATAATAAACCTTAAATCAACAAAATATTGGATGCATGATGAGTTATATTTTGTCTTTTCATGAATAAAAAAAAAAGACTTTTCAAACACATTAGATAGAGTAAAAAAAGCAGTTATCAGTGTCTTGCCTTCTTTTGCCCATATCCAATCCCTAGCCTCCTGGATTGGTAGTCCGTGCAATTTGAACAAGAAACCAACTCCCTATATGTCTTTGATGCAGGAAACCACCCTTCCAAATCATACTTCTTAGCTGCTGCATCATTCAAGGCACCGGAAACTATGGCAACAACTTGATAGGGAATGTTCAGCTGAAAGAAAGTAATCCAAAAAAGTTTTCACATGCCTAACAGGAATACATAAAAAAAGAGAAGTTTCACAAAAATAGACCTCCTTATAGAAATCCTCTGAATTCTTCAGCATTTCTTCGTGCATCTCCCACGAGTCGCTACCATTCGGACTAGTGATGCAGAACTGCTCTACTTTTTCAAATTGGTGGACCCTGAAAATACCCAATGTGTCTCGACCATGTGAACCAGCTTCCTTCCGGAAGCAGGTTGAATACCCAGCATATCTAATACACAACAAAAATAATATCATTAATCAAATGAAATTTTATAGTCTGTGCAGACGAGTTGCAAAATTTTATAGTATGGTACCGCAAAACTCATCATACCGTACGGGAAGATCTTGAGGATAAATTCGATCATTTAGATGGTATGCACACAATGGTTGTTCAGCAGTGGCAATCAGATATTTGTCATCTCCTTCACCCGTAACCTGGCAAAATTAAATTAACACCATGATGTCATCATCTCATGTCAATCATATACTGGCAGCGAGAAAAAGCATGAAAAATAAAGCATGTCAATCTTTGTGGTTTTAGATATTTGCAGTGCTTGCCATTAGAATCATATAATGTGGTTAAATTAAAAAAAAATCAATCCAATGACAAAAAAAAAATCAACTTTAAATGGACATTACAATATATTTTAAACTCCGGGAAAACATATATCCAACTGGAACCAAATTATTTAAAAATATACCATCCCAAGCCTCTTCCGTATTTATGAAAGAAACAACTGCAAATTGATCGATATCAATGATAAGCTGCCAATGTTATTGTGGTTGTATTTTATGATCTCTTCCAGTATGCATTATTTCTGCTGATATCCCAACATGTTCATAATTTCAATATAAATCAAATATTTCAAATGTAAATATAGTCCCCCCTATGACCACAGTTCAACATCACCATCTACACGGTCACCTCTACACCATCCCATTCCTCTGACGCCACAGGTCCATCATCACAGCAACATCTCTCCACAAAAATCCAACTACCGCAACTGCTACCTTCACCCACCACCACCATCTGCTACGACCATTGCCATGGCCTCCACTCCACCACTGTAGCAATCTAGTTATGACTACAACCACAACTGCCACCTCCTTCAAAACCATCCAGTCATCAAAACCACTACCAAGTATCATCTCCACAACAATTTGATAGCATCAAAAAATTCAAATATTAACCAACTATTATCAATTAACATACACGCGAATGCAAAGTCACTAATTTCAGGAACAACTGCAAAAGTGTATGTTATCAATTAACATACACCTAGGCTTGGTAGAAAGTGATCTTCTATGATATTAATACCTTGTATGGAGTAGGTATTTTTATATGCTACTCTGAGCAAGATACTGCCGCATTGATATAGGGTCCATTTTCAGATTTAAGCCTGTTTCCAAATCCTATGGAATATGTGCAGATAGATGGCTTAAACATTGCTATTTCTAAATGTTACTTCATCATAGGGTTGGGGATACAAAAAAGTTGAGCAATCCACTCAAAAATAACTAGGACCCAATAGAGAGAGAGAGAAAAGAAGAGAGAGAGAGAGAGAGAGATGAAATTAGAACGGCATTTGATAGAGACAAAATAAAAGAACAAGCACATCAACATGTATCATCACTTATTTATATGGTAAGTAATAAGTTGTAGCACTCAAAAACTACTGGTAAGATTTAGAATGTTAAATGGGAATCCTGAGAGTCTAACTTAATCACATAGGACATTCAATCAACCTTAGTACTCACCAACTCCAAATGGCAAAATAATCATAATCAAAGTTATCAAAGGCTCTAGGCACGTAGAGGTTCTAAGGTCACTCAGAGCCTAGGTGTTAGGATTGTGGCAAGGCAACACCACGCTTAAGCAAACTGCACTTAACGTTTTAATTAATGTAAAAAATGATGTTAAAATTTTATGAAAACAGGAATCATAGTATAGATTCCTTCTCATATAATTTTAACTAATCAGCTCAGATGGTAGATTTATATCCTGCATAAGTAGGAAAATGCAATTCAATGACAAATGCAAAAAAAAGAACAACAACGGTGGCAGATGCAATCTTGCAGCAAAAACAAAGTAAAAGCAACAATGCCTATTTGACACAACAAAAAATAAGAAGAAAAGAAGCAAAATCAAAATTGCAACATCAACATCGGTGCAGAGCAAACAAAGCAAGACAGAAAAGGAAAGGAAGAGGATGTGTATAGGAGTAACCAAAACAAACAATGTAGCAGCAGTCTAGAAAATATAACAAAAAATGAGACCATAAATGAAAGAAGGATAATAAATAAAGCGGAGTGTAAGCAGAAGGAGAAGAGCACACTGAATTATCTTTCCAATATAAAACATTTTTCTAGACAAAATATTTTTAGCCATTTGTTGCCTTCTAATGGTCTTTTGTGCCTTCCTCCTATTCCCGATGACAAGAAGATCCTAATAAAATAAAGAACAAAGCAATCTATGTGATGTTCTGATCTTCATCAAGATATAACTCCGGACATGGTATAAAAAAATGCTAAATGAAGCTATAACTCATGTGCAACTTGCTTATTTAATGAGGCGCATCTTATTCGAGATGTTAAGATACTTGCCTTGTAAAGTTCTTCATCAAATTGAGCCAATTGAGCACATTTTGCCATTATATCTTTCCGCATGAAAAAAGGAGTCTGCATTGGTTGGTAATTTCTGCTTCTCAAAAATGCCAAACCATAGTTAATCAACGCCAAATTCAACAAGACGCCCGCTCCCTTCAGATAGAAACCTCTTCCACCAGCAACATCAGCACCTATCAAAAGCAAGAAAATTGCATGTCACATTAATGGATGACAATCCTTTTTTTGATTAGAGGGCAGTCGCAGTCATGACGCTATGATTACAAGTCATGTTACCAGATGATAATGTTGTTGATCAGAAGCTTGTCATCGCATTATGATATTTGTCTCCATATTCCAAAATACAAATGGTTTGTAAGAACATAAATTACGTGCCATCGAGTGGATAGGATATTATACATATATGAATATACCGAGAGGTGTCTAATAAGGGAGACAAATAAATGTGCAAGCGTACGTGCCATAACAATATGAAGCTGGAAACACATGATATTCAACCTTCTCAAAGGAAATGGCTCAAGAACAAAAAAGGGAAATGGTTTAGATTTACTAGCCAGACCTACAAAATGCATCTAATATTCATGTCTACGACTGTAGTAGTGTAAAAGAATACCCTTGTCCAAATCTACAATGTCAAGGAGCTTGACCAGGTCCACATGAATTTTCAACTTCCCTTCCGTCCGTTTCTCCCCCCAAGTCCGAATTACTGCATTCTCTGCCTGCAAAAAGGATCAATAGTTAACACAAATTTCCCATCGAACATACAACAGCACCCAAAGCATTATCTCCACACCTCATCATTGCTAACTGGAACAGAGTCATGAATGAGGTTGCCGATAGTCTCGAGTTTTGAATCCAGTGTAGCCTTCGCCTCCTGGACCTCCAACTCCTTCGCCGCTATCAGCTTTTTGGTCTCCTCCGTACTACTTATCACCTCCGTCGCATCTTTCCCTGCCTATTTAACAAAAGAAACGAACTTTTCCATCAAATCGATCCAAAGCCACAGGAACAATGGCAGAACACGCAATTCTGTGCCGCAGAACTCACAATTTTGAGATTTTTGACCTCCTTAGTGAGGCGATTGGCGTCCCTCCTCAGCCCATCGAGCTCAAATTGGCCTGAGCGCAAGAAATCAAGAAAAAAAAAAGAACCTACAATCGATCAAGAAACAAGCAGAACTTCGAAGCAGATCCAAAAAAGACGAATCGAGATCAGTACGCTGGCGCCATTCTCTGTCGAGGTGGATGATCTCCTCGACGACCTCGACGCTGGCGAACCGGCGACGCTGAGACTCGCGGACGAGCTCGGGGTCGAAGCCCTTCTCCGCCCGGAAAAGATTGATGTCCAACATAATCGAGTACAACGCCGACGGGGAGAAGGGTGGGAGGAGGGAGGGTTTAGGGGAGCCGTCCAAAGAACAACGAAGCCCTAATTCTTTATCCGGTATTATAGGACGAAATATCGGAGCCGATACGAAATACGATACTCTGCCGATCGTCTTCTAATTACAAAGGCGTGTCGGCGAAGCCGAAATTGCATATATCCCTCCGAAATAACTAATTTTCAGATTAATTAATTATAGTTAGTATCTAAAATATTAATTTTTATCTCAAATTAAATAATATTAATTATAGCTATATATTATGGATTTTTGTTGTTCGACGCCTCTGCGAAACCTTAAGGGTGAAATCGTAAATTTAAAAGTCGAAAGCCCGAATCCTAAAGACCGAAGCCGTAAGTACAAATCTTAAAGCTGAAAAATCTAAATCCCAACGCCGAAGGACCATTAAAGGTAAAATGGTTCGATAACGGGCTATGTCATGTGAAACAAGCCGAACCAGGCCGGGCCGCAAAGGCATCCGTACACGGGTCACTACTGATGGAATCACCCTGGAACTCTTCAGGGACCGATGTGGACTCACAGCTGCGATCTTGCTGGAGCTAAAGAGGCCAACACTTCACCCATGGAAATTTCAAGGCTGACTCGGTCTATAAACAAAATTTTAGGCCAATCAAACCCGGGTCGAGTCAAACCGCTCTTGCGGAAGATACTAGGTTTTGGGTTGGCTATAAATCCATTGATCGAGCTCCGTCTCTGCGGCATCGAAGCCACGATGGAACCCTCGAATAGGTAATTCTTCCGTCCTCGTTACCCTCTCTTCTCTTTTTCGTTTCGAATCCTTCTTAGTCTCATCTTATTGTATTTCTTGGTGTTTAATCTTGTGAGTGATCAGAAGAAATCAAAAGAAGCGAGAACTCTGTTGAATTTTACTTCAATAGAAATGCTTTCGTGGTAATCGTTGCACTGGAGCTCCATGAGCGAAACAATCATATGGTCTAGATATGAAGGGCCGGAAGAAAGAAGGGGTTCCAACTCTGTATTACAAATTTGTGTGTTGATGCTTGAGTTGAATTTGTGTTCGTGTTTGTCGGCACCCAAAATATTCGTGCATGCAAATGAGAAACATGGGAAATTTTTAGGATCATAGAGATTCGTACATAATTGATCATAAGCTTTTTTTTTTCTATTGGCAAAATTAACTTGTAATTTTCCTTGCACTTCTTGGTTTCAAAGACTGTCACTTAGCTATTTTTTATCTGAATTCCTATCTATGATATGTGTGTTCCTCCCGCGAGATGCACAGACTTGTCGTACTACGATGATATAGGGTTCGTGCAAGTACAAATTTCATGCCATTATGTCTCACTGTAAGTATAATGAAAAACCCTGGATGTGTTAGGTTATATATATTAAATCTCTATGTTTATAGTGTCCCGGCTTGCCTGTAATCTAAATTCTAGGTATTTTGTTTATCTGTGAACTAATATTGGTAAAATTTCTATTCTGCTTAGATAAAGAGCATTAATAAAATATGAGTTTTGTGCAGTATTTAGAGGACAAACAGTAAAAAAATGATTATGTAAGAAAAAAAGAAAGGGATTTTAGATGCAATAATAATTACCATGAAACATTGATCGATATTCAATAGTTAAAAAGACTTAAGGAGCTCAAATTAAAGGAATGCATTGATTTTTGTAGTATTGCCAAAATAAAAGTACTAAATGAAGAAAATAGATGATGATTGCACAGTAGAGTTAACGAGTTTGTACATGGATTTATAATCCTAGTAACCAGGTGACCCTTTGTTAACTTCACAGGCTTGCTAACTTCTGAAGAGTACTGGATTTGGTTTCTGGTTAAAGATGAATACCGTTCAATCTAATTTCTCTGCTAATAGAGTGGTCTCTCTGATTGGACCCACTGCAAGAAATGTCAGAACCTCTTCTTTCAGTACTGCAAGGAAGATGAAAGCTACATGTTTACATGTTTCTCCACCATTTGGTCTCCGGCAAGACAAGCTGTACCCAAGATTTGTTTATGATGTCCTGAAGAATGAAGCTTCAGTGCATGCATTTGGCAAAAATGGGGACTCTAAGAGTGAAAATGAGGTTGGTTGCTTTATTATGTTCTTTAGTTGTGCATTTATATTTTAAACTTCCATAAGATAATTGCATCGTCTGTAATCATTGCACGGCATGTGATGTGTCACGTGCTATGCCGTGCAGCGTCGAGCCTTATGCCAAGCACATAATGACTTTTTTATGTGAGCACATTACAGAATACAGAAAATGTACCAATTCATAGCATGGTTTTGTTTTAAGGACACTGCTGGCAGACTTTCATCATGAAAGATTTTTTATCTTTTTGGAAAATTTTCTTAGTTTTCCTATATTCACATTGTTAGGGACATTGTGTGGTGCCTTTTCATTTGCCACCTTGCGAAAATATCCCCCTCCAGTATTTAACTATGAGTTAGTATTACGATACTATTTTTTTCATTTTTTATTCTTCTCCCTTAACTGGACAAGTGCTGAGTAAGCAGAAATTTATGTTGTAACTTAAGAATTATACTGTAGCTTAAATTTAAATTTTCTAGGTAAATATTGGAAACCCATTTGGTTTTTTTAATGTCTTTCAGTTTACCTGACATGTTTCTTTTATGCAGCCTTTTTCATTGGAATCACCAAAGAAAGCTACAGGCAATTTTAGAAGAGAGCTAACTGTGCAGGACTTGTTGAGGGAGTGGATGAAGGGAAGACAATTTGGTGGAAACGGAGGTTATGGGAATTCGTTTGGGGGTGATGGTGATCCTTCGGGTGGTCCAGAGACCGAAGGGTCTGCAGGACAATTTGATGAACTCTTTCAAGTGATCATGGCAACTATTGGTGTAATATTTCTGGTAATCAATTCTAGTCTTCTTCTTCTCTGTACAATACATGTTTTTCATAACTAAGAGGTCTTTTTTTTCATTTTAAGTGTCCAATTGTAGAAAATATTTTCAGTAGTTGCTGAGCTTTGATTATACGAACAACCTCATCTTTTTCTCGTGACTCTCATGACCCCTAACAAAGAAAAAGAACATGTTAAAAATATTTGTGTTTCATTTTTGTACTCTACATTTGTTCTTTGTAGCATGTTGTTTCTGTATTCGTCTGTTTAGTTGCAATAAAATTTGCTTAGCAGTTGGCAAGGCCTAATTAACTTATTATACCTCCCAATTAGTTCAAATGATATTTCTAGGTAAATAAATGGGAGGATCCTCATTATTTTGAGCTAAGAATTTCATAGTCAACTTTGCTATCAGGTAAAAGGTTTGAGTTTCTATCCATTTGGCCTTCTTATTTATGACATATGGTCCAAGACAGACTGTGACATGCATCTCATCTAAATGGAAATTTAAGATCAAGTTCTGCACCCATCATCAAAGCTTCAACTGTATGCCTTAGCTCAAACTCCCAATCCACCTCACGTTCTGTTGCTCGGCTAAAATTGTTGCAAATAAAAGTTGTAATATGAATCATCATATATATTAGTTGTAATACCAGCGGACTTCATCAAACATTGTTTATGCATGTGCGAATAAACACATATAGACAATTAAATTGATCTGTCTGCACCCTGCAGCTCCACCTTTATGTTTGAATTTTTGCATGTTTTTTGTTGTCCTCTAGATTAATAATTTTGTAGGCTTATGCAATACTAAATGTTCACACGAGGTTTATGTATGCATGGTGTTCTTTATTATTTGGTTCAGGAACATATTGAATGATGTTTATTGTTTTGGTACTGCAGTATACACTTATAACCCGTGGCGAGGAACTGATCCGTCTTGCTAGAGACTACATCAAATATCTTTTAGGTGCTAAAGCCAGCACCAGGTTGATCCATTCAATGGAGAAATGGCGTAGGTTTTTTTAGATTGTCACCTGCAAGGGGGTGTTGTGAGAGAAATATCATATACTTGGCTCATGTCAAAGATCATTCCCATGCTAAGGTGGTAGCATAAGCCTGGGTAATTGGCTCACGTAAAACAAGATCATGGACTTTCTCTTCTACTTTTTTGCGAGTCTAATGAGTTTTTCTTTTTCTTTTTTTTGTGCATGTAACAGAATAAAAGCCCCTGCATAGTTTCTCCAATAGCTTGTATTTGTTCCAGATGATTGGAGAAGATCACCTTTGTTGTGGGGATTAGTCATCTCACCTACAAGAGTCGGCTTTTTTAGTGTAATGAGTTTCATTGTTCTCCTTGCACTTGTTTCTCCAATACCATGTATTTGTTCGAAATGTTACAAGCTCAACTTTATGTTGTTGTTCGCATTAGACACCTTAGCATATCTTCGTCCATAATTTCGTGCCTCATCGACTTATATTTGAATTATCCAACATACAATCATGTCTTTTTTCTCAGTTGTTTTTGGTTACTTGTTAGATCAATTTTACTCAAATTTATGTAACTTGTTTGACTTGCAGAAGCTTTTTCTCAGTTGGATCACAGCCAAACTTGTCAGTAAAGCCCTTGATAATACATTCAATTTTTTTGTTGGTGCATCATACATGCTTTTTATAGTACAATGCATGATGTTTTTGATATGTATTTCTTATTGCATTCACTAAGATATAAAATGCTATTTATATTCATTCTTAGTCAAAATTATAGAATATTTTATGATACAATTTGCAATGTATGTGATGATAAAATTTGCAATGTTCATAATTTGTTTACTAAAACAATTAATTTTTTTTTTATTTTTATTTTGTGTGCATCATAAATGTTTCTTTTAGCAAAAGAAACACCTTTTTTTAATATACCATACGTGTCATAAACACAGTCTCCATTGTCTTCTGTTGTATATATTTGTATGAAGACATGGAAATGTACCAAACAATTAAAGGCATTCCTCAAGCGTCTCATTAGCAAAGGAGAAGAAGAAGATCTATTTGACAAGCGAGATAATTGTCTCTTGTTTAGAAAGATATTTACTATATATAGAGTCAACCATCGCTCTTTCTTCCAGTGAGTTGGAGATGCTGCAATGGATGCAATCGTAGAGAGTTCCTAGCCATGTGCCCCGACGCCCGCCGCCGAGAAGAGCGCGGCCCAGATGTCCTCGAAGGCGGCGATGATGGCGGCGTGGTGGTGGCTCGAGTTGAGGGACAGAAAGCAGCGCAACAGCTGCTCCAGCCCTGCGGCATCGAAGATCTTCTTCTCCACCACCATCTCCGCCATCGACTGCCGGAAGTCCTCCCTCGGATCCTCCGACCGCTTCACCACCGCCACTGCCGCCTCCGCCGTCCAGCTCCTCTTCGCCCTCCGCCGCCAGACAAGATTATCGCACGAGTCCACGTCCGTCGACGAGATCAGCGTCTCCTCTTCCTTCTCACTTCCATCACCGTAGCAGCGACCGAAACACTCGCTCAGTCGCTCTTCATTCTCCTCGTCGCTGCTGAACCACCCGCTGTCCTCGTCTGCCGAGGAATTATTGCCCCATCTCCTTCTCGTGGCCTCCCTCCGCCGCCTCCGCCGGAGGCCAGCTCCCCTCCGCCTGTTCGCCTTGCGCAGAAACGCCCCTCCATCATCGGAGTCGATCTTCTGGCGCGGGGACGAGGGGACATCGCCCCCGCCGCCGGTGGTGGCCACCACGTGCCACCTCTCCTCCTCCCTCCAGAGATAACCCGGCGTCTCCCTGGCCAGGGGGAGATCATCAGCTTCGGCACCCTTCCTTGCAGCTGAAGCCAGCGGCGAGCGGAATCGCCAGGGGCGGCAGCACCGAGAGGAGATCAAGGGAGGGTGGCGATGGCGGTGGTGATCGGCCAGCTGCAGCTCGACGTCGAAACCGTCTGAGCCGACGCGAGAGAGACGGTACACGGGGGAGGAGGCAGCAACATCCTTGGAACGGCAGCTCTTGAACCCAGGGAACGCGCGCCATAGCCGGAGACGGAAGCCCTTCCCCATGCTTAGGAGCAAACGACAGGTCTCCCCTCCTCAATCATACGTGCCAGAGAGGAAGAAGAAATTAGCAAGATTTATACAGTGGGACGAAGCCGGCAGCGGTCGTTTCATGCACTTCTCGACTTCGGTCTCTCAGTGGTTTGTCGTGTAGAAGACAGCAAGTTGAAGAAGACAACAAAACCAAGCATAGAAGCCGAGCTGGTTCTCATGCTACGCAACTGTAATACATCAAGCACTGACGTTGCGTCTCCCCATTTAATGATCTCTCTCCCTCTCTCTCTCTCTCTCTCTCTCACAATCATGGTCATGGGTTGGGTTCTCTTTTCTCCCCTCGATTACGTTTTACACGTGTCAAGGCGATTGCCTATACATCAACATGGACCGCGTTTGCCGACGGAATACGTAGCTTGAGCGTGTCAGGAATCGAGGTCGTACCCTCGACAGGTTCCGACGCAGAATCCTGGGCGAGAAAATCGCATGTAAATTAATACATCGAAACGGATCCTGGAGAAGAACCTGATGCAGCGTTCCCGACGGCAACCACCGTATCCTCCAATGAATTTCTGCCACGCACGTACAAGAATGGATGACGGGCCACCTGTCTACACGCGGTGCTCGGTCCCGAGCTGCGCGGTGTTCACCGAAAGGCTCGCGATCCCTCTTCGAACCAACAGCTAAATAAGTCACAGGCTGAGCCCGGGCAACGGTGACGCGCGCGCGCCCCCCGACCGACACGCGCCCGCACGGAGGCCACGGCGTGACCGGGGCGACGAGCCCCACGTGACATCGTCCGTCCGACGCAGATCGGGAAGTGGGGTCGGCCCTCCCGTCGAATCGCGTCAAGAGTGGACGGCTATGATTGAGACATGCCAGGCTACGCTGCAGGCGAGGCGTCACGTAAGACAGCAACGTTCGTACGACGAGAATTATGCGGACAAGAGATCAGCCGTTCACGTCGAACTCTAAGAGGTGATCCGATCGTCTATTTTCTCGATGGCATCGAGATCCGTGCTTGTATCAGAGACGTGAACCATCGTCCGGCTTCGCTTCTCGTCTTTCAAGGTTTACGCTGACGTTGTGGCTGAGCTGTTACCTTCTGAGCTACGACCGTTCAAGTCAAAGTAGCTTGCGCCAATGGTTTGTGTCACCAATGATATACTTGGGATTGTATCGTATTTAGGAAATCAAATTGAGTCAGGCTATAAACAAATTGGGGTCTTGATAGGTTTTGGGTGTTAATTATACTTTGTTGGTCGAAGAAGGCTCGATTATATGAGACATGAACATTTATATCCCTTTTTATTGTTTCTAATAAGATCTTGTCAGTTGATTTGGTTGACATCTTAATTATCAATGGGATGAATCAAATCCACCACTAACTACAAATTGATTGAAATTATTGGTTGTCTTTTTTTTTCTAGTGTGTGTCATGTGATTTTATTGTGTGAATGATTGAAAGTTCCTTAAGAGTTAGGTTGAAGGAACTTATGTCCAACTTGACATATAATGGATAAGGAAATATAATTTCATTAATTATTTTTTGATTGTTGAGATTTTTCTGGACTCCAAAATTTATTTGTTTTCTATGTGTGTGTGAGAGACTAGTGGTGTCTGAAACTATTGCATTAGAAAATATTATTATTATTAATAGCAGGATATTAAGATCAAATCTCATCTTCTTATTTATGCTTTACAAAAAGAAGAAAGAAAAAACTACTATATTGAGTTTTGAATATGATTTGAAAAAAATCTGAAGGAATAATTTGTTATAAATTGTTTAAATTAAAAAGAAAAAAGAATTTATTTTCAAAAGATTTATTTGAAAAGGTGTTTTCTTTTATAGTTATTTTGGTAGTTATTTTTTAAAGATTATCTTTTGAGAAAATATCTATAAATAGATATTTGAGGGTAAATTATTATGACATTTTTTTCATATTCTTCTTCTCTACTTTCCAAGTGATTGAATTAGATATTCTATAATTCCTCTTTGAAGATTTTTTATTGTTTGCTCAATATAGATCTTCTAAAGGCTTGTCATATCCACTAAAACTATTTGTATCAGACCCATAGCAATCTTATTGAGAAGGGGTGAAAAAATCGTTTTTAGGAAAGTGTTTATACACGTTTCAAACCTAAATATCTTTCCTAAAGTATTCTTGATCTTGTGTTTGTTATTTGTTTCCATAGTGTTTTTATCCTCTTCTTTGTCGTATTTTCCTAACAATCTAAAAAAGATATTTTGTGAGTTTATACAAATTCACCATGGAGGCTACAAATACCATCAAATTATTGAATCAAAATTTTGTTCGTTTGGATTGTTTTAATGGAACGAATTTTACCCGTTGGCAAGACAAGATGAAGTTTATATTGACTGCTTTGAAAATCTTCTATGTGCTTAATCCAAATCTTCAACCAATTCCTGATCCAACCGACGATGACACCGATGAAGTCAAGGCTGAACAAAAGAAGAGAATTGAAGATGAAATCATGTGTAGAGGACACATTCTCAATGCTCTTTCGAATCGACTTTATGATCTTTATATGGTGGAACCATATGCAAAAGTAATTTGGAATGCTTTGGAATTCAAGTATCATGCTGAGGAGGAAGGTACAAAGAAATTTTTAATTTCTAAATATTTTGATTACAAGTTTGTGGATGACAAGCCAATCTTGGCACAAGTATATGAGTTGCAGGTCATTGTTAATCAATTGAAGGCTGAAAAAATCGAACTTCCTGAACCTTTTCAAGTATGGGCTATAATAGCCAAGTTGCCTTCGTCTTGGAAAGGGTATAGGAAAAAGATTTTACATGACTCCAAGGATATCACTTTGGAGCAAATTCAAAAACATCTTCGAATCGAGGATGAGAGACAAGAGTAAAAACTCTTTTGGCAATATAAAAACAAATGTTGTAAATTGGCCTAAGAATTCCAATAAAGGTAAACAAAATAAGGAGAATCATTTTGGCCTCAAAAGGGATCAAAGAAAATTTAAGAAGCCAAAGAGCGGAAGCTGTTTTGTTTGTGGAAAACCTGGTCATTTTGCTAGGGTTTGCAGATTTAAAAAGGGTCAGAAACTGGAAGTCAACTCCGTCGAGGGAGATGATAATATAATCGCTATGGTGAGCAAAGTGAATGTCATATTTGGCAAGGTTTCTGGTTGGTGGTACGATACTTGTGCTACCATCCATGTTTGCTATGATAAGGCACTTTTCAAGACCTAAAAAGAAGTCACAGAAGGGCAAGAGATTCAAATGGGAAATGAAGTTCGTTCTAAGGTGATTGGCAAGGGAAATGTGGAACTCACTTTCACTTCAGGTAAGAAAGTCACTCTTACTAATGTTCTTCAAGTACCGGATATGAGTAAAAAATTAGTAAGTGAGAATCTCCTTAGCAAACCTGGAATTAAATCTGTATTTGAATTCGAAAAATTAATTCTATCCCGTAATAGAACTTTTGTTGGAAAAGACTATTCTGCCGAGGGAATGGTCAAATTATCTATTGTTGACAATGATTCTAAATTTAATAAAGATGTTGCTTCTATTTGTATTGTTGATTCTTATTCATTATGGCATGATAGATTAGCACATATTGGAATTAGCACCATTAGAAGAATGGTTAAGTGTGGTTTAATAAATTATCATTTTGATGGTCTTAATAAATATGAAATATATGTTAAATCAAAGATAATGAAGAAATCATTCAAAAGTGTTGAAAGATATATTAATTTGTTAGACTTAATACATTCTGATATATGTGAATTAAATGACATATTAACGAGAGGAGGTAATAGATATTTCATTACTTTTATAGATGATATGTCTAGATTCACATATGTATACTTATTGAAACATAAACATGATGCTTTTAAGGCATATAAAGTAGAAGTTGAAAATCAATTGGGGAAGAAAATTAAATCTTTAAAAAGTGATAGAGGAGGAGAATACTTTCCTAATGAATTTAATTTGTTTTGTGAATAAAATGAAATAATTCAAGAATGTTTAGCACCTAGAACACCTGAGCAAAATGGATTAGCAAAAAGAAAGAATAGAACTTATCTAGAGATGATTAATGCTATATTGTTGCATGCTAAATTATCTTATAATTTATGGTGAAAAGCTTTATTGGCTGCATGTCATATTTTAAAAAGAATAAGATCTCTCCATATGAGTTATGGAAAGGAAGACAACCTAACATTGATTATTTTAAAGTGTGGGGGTATCTTGTATATTGTAAGAATAATGATCCTCAAAGGTCAAAGTTGGGACCTAGATGAATCAAATGTACATTTATAAGCTATACCTCAAATAGCAAAGCATATAGACTTCTTAATTTGGAGTCTAATATCATAATAGAATCTCAAGATGTGGAGTCCTTTGAACATTTAATGACTTCAAGTAATAACGTTCATCCTCCAACTAGTGAAGAGTCACTAGTGGAGACATCTCAAAAGGTTGGTGAGCAACCTAATATTCCTTTGATTGGACATCAATCAAATTCACAAGAGGTTGGAGAGCAATCTCATAGATTAAGGAGAAGCACTCGTGTACGAAAAGTAAAAACAATTCCTTTTATTTTACAAGTGGAAGATGATCCATTCACCAAACATCTTACAAGAGAAGTTGTAAGATCAACATCAAAATGGATGGGGCTAAAACTCCTTGAATGAAAGATCCACCAATGATAGTAACCCTACTCAACATTATGAAATGAGAAATGAAGAGTTCAAAAGGTAAGAACAAGTCATTGACATATGGAGTGGTTTAGCACTTTGAAATATTTTACGAGTCCCATCTAAAGATGTTAAAGTGCTGGTTGTCACCGAATGAGGGTTGAGTTAATTATACTCTTAATGAAGTTAAGTCAAGTTAGGACAAGTATCTCAAAGAGTGATAAAGATACTATAAGAACTTCACATATATGAACTTAGAAGTGGTGCCGCTTCGATTGAGAGTTGGAGTTTCTCTCATAAAAGATCATGAACTTGGATGAGCCCAATGCCATATTAGGGCTGAGCGAGATTTTATGAGGAATACAAGGATATTATATTTATGTGTGTGGTATCACCGGTGTTGCCATTAGGAATAACAAATTCAAAGCTTTTATGTTATTTGAGATTTCAACTTCACTTTGTGATGCTTACACTGAGGTAATATTCAAATCGAAAGATATAATACTTTATTCATAAATATTATTTAATCATTTGGAGAAAATTTTAAATTTGAACAAGTGGGAGATTGTTATAAAATATTCAAAATAAAAAGAAAAAAGAATTTCTTTTCAAAAGATTTATTTGAAAAGGTGTTTTCTTTTATAGTTATTTTGGTAGTTATTTTTCAAAGGTTTTCTTTTGATAAAATATCTATAAATAGATATTTGAGGATAAATTATTATGATATCTTTTTCATATTCTTCTTTACTCTCCAAGTGATTGAATTAGATATTCTCTAATTCCTCTTTGAAGATTCTTTATTGTTTACTCAATACAGATCTTCTAAAGGCTTATCATATCCACTAAAACTATTTACATCAAACCCATAGCAATCTTGTTGAGAAGAGTGTGCAAATATCGTTTTTAGGAAAGTGTTTATATATGTTTCAAGCCTAAATATCTTTCTTAAAGTATTCTTGATATTATGTTTGTTATTTGTTTCCATAGTGTTTTTATCATCTTCTTTGTCGTATTTTCCCAACATAATTTTGAGTTTTTATAGAGTATTCTACGCTACGATGATTAACTCTTAATTAAGATTATACAAAATAATATTAATTATGTCATGAGATATGTTTATAATTCGATTAAAAAATGTCATAAAAAAATCAACCTTAATTTTTCTCAGTTAATGTGTTTTTTTGTTTGAAAAAATATTATCATAATTGTTTTATCGAGAAATATATTTATCATAACATATTGTATGATTGTATAATTGAGAAGAATGTTACAATCAATCATAATAGATTGACTCCATAACACAAACGATCAACTTGCAATGGCCAAACCATTTTATGCTTCTGATTACTTAGGCTATCAATAATTTTACTTAGGCAGAGAGACAACAGGAACAGCATTTTTTTTATATATTTAATTAATTCATTCATCCAGTTTTAAATAAAAAAATTATTATTAAAATAAATTAATAATATCAGAGCTACACCATCTCATATTCTTATCTCATTCATAGATTTTTTATATTCTCATAATTAATCCATTCAACTTTTAATAAGACTAAATAATATTATCAAATTTTATAGATTATTATTATTATTATTATTATTATTATTATATTTAAATACAAATATATTCAATTATAAAATAATAAAAATATATACAAATATAAATGCAATCAAATATATCCAAATAGCTCTATAAATCAATAAATTTCCCCATTAATCTTTTTTTTTCAATTTTCATGCTTAGTTACACGTGCAAATAGATCCTATGTAAAAAAATATATATATGAAGTGTCTAGCAATAAAAACTTAAAAATAACTGATGTAAATCTTCATTAGGATTTTGAACATTTGATAAAATAGTTTATTTACATTTACTATTATTTTTAATAAATTTTTAAATATATTAAAAAATTTAAAACGAGATTAATTTAGTGGTTAATGTTGGACGGTTAAAGTTATCGGTATTAGATTTAATTCTCAAATATATATATATATATATATATATATATATATATATATATTATCGATAAATATTATTATATATAATATAATATAATAATATAAATAGGTGAGGACTGTTAGGAGATAGGGTGGAGAGTCCACTAAACTGTCCCCGCCCGCCTTATCCGTTCCCGTCCCAAAGGGGGACATGTCGGCCGGATTCTTATTTTGACTTTCTTTACATTTGAGTATGACCGAAAGAGGGCAAGTCAATCTTTTGCTTTTAATGTTCGATTGATATTAGGAAATTGATAATACCATAATGCTTTTTCCATGTACGTATGAACAAAAGATGTCAAGTCAATCTTTTGCTTTTTCATATCCAATTGATGTCTAGAAAATTGATGACACCACAATCCTTTTTGCCCATTTTCTATTCATTTCCATAGAGATCGGTATGATGTAAGGAATCTTAGAAACCGCTCCCTTTTGCGCCGATAAATATAATAGGTTTTCGATTTCCAATTCCATGGACAAAATAGTAGACATATCGAAGAAGGTCACAAGACATGCACAACGTGACAACGAATGAGATAGTCGTCCGGTGGATAAGAATCGAGTAACGGATGGCCAGCCTGCAGTGGGATCTTCGTAGAACCCTACAGCTCCCAGCAGATCGGATGGCTTGTGGTCATCGTGTTCTTTCCACGTAAACTCACTTTCGGATCAGTGTCTACCGATCCATAATTAAGATATTGTCGTTGAGCTTTGGTCTATATATATAAGAGATTGCAGAAGCTATTGCATCGAGAGAGAGAGAGAGAGAGAGAGAGAGAGAGAGAGAAGATGGAGGGACAGGGAGAGAGCGGTGTGTTGGCAAGAGGAGCGAAAACGTATGCCTTTGCCTGTGCTATCATCGCTTCCATCATCTCCATCTTGATGGGCTACGGTGATCTGTTCTCTCCTCCCCCCTCTATCTCGTTCCTTTTTAATTGGTTGCGTGCATGCATGCGCGCGTGTTGAATGATGATCGATGGATGTGCAGATACCGGAGTGATGAGCGGCGCCATGCTGTTCATGAAGGAGGATCTCAACATACAGGATGAGCAGGTGGAGGTGCTTGCGGGGATCATGAACATATGCGCGTTGGTCGGATCCTTGACCGCCGGGAGGCTGTCCGACTGGATCGGCCGGCGCTACACCATCGTCGTTGCCTCCATCATCTTCTTCGTAGGGGCGGTCTTGATGGGCTTGGGCCTCAACTACGGCATGCTCTTCTCCGGGAGGTGCATCGCGGGCGTCGGGGTCGGCTACGCCTTGATGGTCGCTCCTGTGTACTCGGCGGAGATCTCTTCCCCGTCTTCCCGCGGCTTCCTCACCTCCCTCCCGGAGATCTGCATCAGCGCCGGCATTCTGCTCGGGTACGTCTCCAACTACTTCCTGCGGCACCTCCCGCTCAAGTACGGCTGGCGTTTGATGCTCGGCGTCGCCGCGGTGCCTTCGGTCATGCTGGCCGTGGGGATTCTTGCCATGCCGGAGTCACCGCGGTGGCTGGTCATGCAAGGCCGTCTCAGGGACGCCCGGGAGGTGCTGCTGCGGGTGTCGAACACGAAAGAGGAGGCGGAGCTGAGGCTACGGGAGATAAAGGCGGCCGCGGGGGTCGACGAGAGCTGCACCGACGACGTCGTCGAGCCGGTCGCCACGCACCGCGGGGAGGGCGTCTGGAAGGAGTTGCTGCTCCGGCCCACCCCTGCGGTGAGGCGCATCCTCATCGCCGCCCTCGGCATCCATTTCTTCGAGCACGCCACCGGGATCGAAGCCGTGGTGCTCTACACCCCGAGGATCTTCAAGAAGGCGGGGATCAGCAGCAGGAGCAAGCTCCTGTTCGTCACCATGGGCATGGGGGTCACCAAGACGGCCTTCATCCTGGTGGCCACCTTCCTGCTGGACAAGGTGGGCAGGAGGCCCCTGTTGCTGACGAGCGTGGCCGGGATGATCCTGTCCCTCTCGAGCTTGGGGATCGGGCTCACCATGGCGGATCACAGCCAGCAAACGCTGCCATGGGCGCTCGGCCTCTGCATTGCCTCCCTGCTCTTGTTCGTGGCCTTCTTCTCCGTCGGCCTGGCGCCCGTCACCTGGGTCTACAGCTCGGAGATATTTCCCCTGAGGTTGAGGGCACAGGGAGCCAGCATGGGGGTGGCTGTGAACAGGCTGATGAATGGAATGGTGTCCATGACCTTCATCTCTCTCTACAAGGCCATCACCATCGGTGGTGCCTTCTTCCTCTTCGCAGGCATTGCAATCTTGGCCTGGATCTTCTTCTTCTTCTGCTGCCCCGAGACGAAGGGGGTGTCCCTGGAGAGGATCGAGGAGGTCTTCAGCAAGGGATGCGATGGAAGCTCAGTGGCCGAGGACGAGGGAGTTGTCATGGCGAATGTAGCTTCTCCAAATGGTCACCTAAAATCATCCAACTCATGATACTATTCTGCTTCCTCAAGATGATATGTATAGAAATGAATAGAAAATGACAAAGCCGATGCTTCGTTCAGCACATCAATTTTAGTGACTCAAGTAACTTAAGTAGCATTACACATTGGCGCATTTGGTAGATAGACAATTGTTGTTACCTTCTGCCATTCACTAGAGTGGCAATACGGTTTGGTTCCTTGTACTAGAAGCCCAAGTGAAGTGAATCGTGTGGGTGTGATTTGAGCATGAGCATGAGGCTAAGGCTAAGCTTTACGAGTCTATCTACCAAGCCCAAGTCGGTTTGGTAGATAGACTCCTAAAGCTTTGTCGGCTCGTAATGCAATCATGTCAAAGTACGATTCGTCCACCAAAGGAAGTTCGGAGTCATCCCGATATACACCTTGGTTTTGTTTGAGGATGCATCACGTCGCCCCGAGACGCTTCTTAGATACTTTGTGGGATATCCCGACCCGACCCTTCTGACATTTAAGTTAGTAGAGAAAGTAGAAAGGGTTTAGTAGAGCTTAGGAGAGTTTAGGTTAAGTCTGCATGTCCCGTCTAGTTTTGAGGACCAATTTTTATACCTAATTTTATCGATGAAGGATGGTTGGCTGCTCATCCCCTCTTGAGTTTCTCATACCATCAAAGGTTTATTTATGTCGATGGCTACAAAACATGTCTTCTTATTTGTTATGTCAAGGAAGAACAACTAGAGGCACGTCGTCCGTCAAGGTATGACATACCTGAAATGGACATGGGATGAGGATTGGCGTTAGGTACTCGAAGAGTCGAGACACATTGTCAAAAATTAATGCTCCATGCGATTAAGCGTTCGACCTTTACGAAATATGGTCGAGGGCAATAGATTATTGACGACTGATGACACGATCGAGAGGAAGCTAAGAGGATGGGTCTGGTCATCATGTACCGATGGTCGACTCCTGTGATTTCTACAGGGATCATGTTCTGGTTGGCAATCGCATGAAGGGATGGTGCGAGCTCTATTATGCGTATCGATTACACGTGACGACCCACAATCTGGCGATTCAAGAAAGCAATGCCTTCTCTACCAAGCTTCATTAGCTATTTTCCCGAGGTCGAGACAAGTAGGGAATGACGGACCATTTTCATGAGTTGCTCATGCCTTTGCTTAGATGGGTTATTCAACTTAGTTGACGGGGTGAGTTGGTAGCCTTGTTATTTTTTCTACTAATAATTAACTATATTTTATACATAATATAAAAGTATTCTATATAGGTCACATCAAAGTCCAACGTCAACTAAATATTAGTGGTCGCATTCATGTATCATAAATAAACTTAATAGTTGAAGTAAATTGAGATACCGAAAGGTCTTCTTTACAATGGAATTAATGTTTTCTTGAGCATTAATGGTGGCTACAGATCAGACCTACTAATATATAGATTAATCATCTCATGTTTCACATGTTGGGCTGATGGCCCATATTCAGCCCATGTGGGCTTTATCAGCCCACAGCCCACACTCCCTCTTAACCTAACCCTAATTAAGATTAGGGGGGTGTGGTAGTTGCGTTTTAGAGGCAGATTAAAGCTATAAAAAGGCAACAACGAGGCAGATCTTTAGAGCCACGAGATTCCAAAGAGAAGAAGGAGAACAAGGCAGAAAAGGAAGAGAAAGAAAGGGAAGAAGACAAGGACAACGCAGAGAGACTGTTCTCAATCATCTAGTAGTGTTCTCATCTCAGGTTAGATCAAATCTACAGTAGGCTCTTGCTGTGATTACTTGGGAGGTTTAAAATATTGTGGGCAGTGACGTGATCCTTGTATCCCAGTTATTCTCTTGTGGTTGTTGCTAGGGTTTTGGGCAAGAGATTGAGATTTGTAAATTCATTATTCTCATAGTGGATTATCTCTAGTTTGCCCTGTGGTTTTTACCCTTCACATTGAAGGGGGTTTTCCACATATATCTTGGTATTCTGTTTGATTGTGTTTCCATTTTATTCCGCTGCGTATTTTGGTCTTCTAGTATTTGTTCCTATACAAAGGTTATTCCTATTTATATCCCCATCAACTGGTATCAGAGCGGGGTTTTGGTGATTTAATTTTTGTATTTGAACATGGAGGCCAGTAATATTTCTTGTATGATTAGTTTGAATGAAAACAATTGGATGATATGGAAACCAAGAATGGAAGATCTCTTGTATTGCAAAGATTTGTTTGAACATTTGCAGGGGGATAGTGCAAAACCTACAACTATGACAGATGATGAGTGGAAGAGGTTAGATCGAAAAACAATTGGGTTTATTAGACAGTGGCTTGATGATAGTGTCTTTCACCATGTTTCTACTGAAATTTCTGCATATTCTCTTTGGAAAAAATTGGAAAGTCTCTATGAAAGAAAAACAGCTGGCAACAAAGGTTTTTTGATCAGAAAACTTGTGAACCTAAAATATAGAGAGGGTGCTTCTATTGCTGAGCATTTGAATGAAATACAGAGTATTACTAACTAGTTATCCTCTATGAAAATGTCTCTTGATGATGAGTTGCAGGCATTGTTACTTCTTAGTTCATTACCAGAAAGTTGGGAGACACTGGTGGTTTCCCTCAGTAATTCTGCACCAGATGGTATTGTCACTATGAGTCAAGTAACAAGCAGTTTGTTGAATGAGGAGTTGAGAAGAAAGAGTTTAGCAACATCTCAGAATGATTCACAGGCACTTATCTCAGAGAACAGAGGAAGGTCAAAGTCTAGAAGCAGTTCACGTATGGGTAGGAGCAAGTCAAGATCAAGAAAAGATATTGTTTGCTATAACTGTGGTGAGAAAGGACATTACAAGAACCAATGTAAGTAACCTAAGAAGAACAAGAAAAAGGGAAAAGAAGTGGAGTCTACATAGTCAAAGAATAATACTACAGCTACAGTGCAGGGTGGTGATTATTTGATTTTGTCTCCTTCTGATGATATTTTTTCTTGTGTGTGTTAGGATCTTGAGTGGGTGATTGACACAGGTGCTTCTTATCATGCTACACCACGGAGGGAGTTTTTTGCTACATACAGGTCTGGAAACTTTGGTGTTGTCAAGATGGGCAACTATGGCACAGCAAACATCATTGGCATGGGTGATATCCATTTAAAGACCAACCTTGGCTGCAAGTTGGTACTTAAGGATGTGAGGCATGTGGATGACTTGAGGCTGGATTTAATTTCAGTTGGAAGACTGGATGATGAAGAGTATGAAAGCAGATTTCACAAAGGGCAATGGAAGCTCAGTAAGGGTTCTCTTGTTATAGCTAGTGGAAAGAAATGTCATACTTTGTACAGGTTGTAGGCTAAAGCTTATGGTGAGCAGTTAAATGCTACAGAGAAAGACTTCAGTATGGAGTTGTGGCATAGGCGATTGGGACACATGAGCGAGAAGGGGCTGCAAGCTCTTTCCAAGAGAGAGGTATTACCAGATCTAAAGGTATACATCTGAACCCTTGTATTGATTGTTTGGCTGGTAAACAACATAGAGTTTCATTTGCTAGTGCTGCTTTGTCTAGAAAAATGCATGCCTTAGACCGTGTTTATATAGATGTATGTGGTCCTTTGAGGACAAAAACTCCTGGTGGATCTGTTGATGTTCTTGGTATAAGTGGTGCACTTTATTTTGTCACTTTTATAGATGATTTTTCCAGGAAAGTTTGGGCCTATGCTTTGAAGACCAAAGATTAGGTTATTAATGTCTTCAAAGAGTTTCATACCAGGGTTGAAAGGGAGACAGAAAGGAAATTGAAATGCATAAGATCAGATAATGGTGGTGAGTATACGGGATTGTTTAATGACTATTGCAGGTCACATGGGATCCAACATGAGATGACAGTTCCTGGTACACCTCAGCATAATGCAATTGCAGAGAGGATGAACCGCACCATCATGGAAAAGATCAGATGTATGCTTTCACAGGCCAAGCTACCCAAAAGGTTTTGGGATAAGGCTTTGAGGATTGCAGTTGATGTGATCAACTTATCACCATGTACAGCCCTAGATGGTGATGTTGTAGAGCATGTATGGTCAGGGAAAGATGTTTCCTACAGGCATTTGAGAGTGTTTGGTTGTCATGCATTTGCATATGTTCCAGATAATGAGAGGTCCAAGCTGGATGGTAAGTCTAAAGAATGTATTTTTCTTGGTTACTCACATGATCAGTTTGGTTACAGGCTTTGGGATCCAGAAAACCAGAAGGTGTTCAGGAGCAGAGATGTGGTCTTCTTTGAGGATCAAACCTTTGAAGATTTGAAGAATAAGGCACCAGCCAAGACTTCTGCAGAAGGATTAGCAAATTGTGACCCAGTTATTCCTCCAGTATATCAGAGTGATGGGGGAGATGTGCAGGAAGATAGTGTAGAGCCTGATGTTGATCTACCTGCAGGACATGTTGAGCAAGAAGAAGTAGGAGAGCAAGTTTCAACAGAACCTCAGTTGAGAAGATCTTCTAGACAACGTCTGTTGGGAAATCATGGGGGCGACATCATATGCGCAGCGGAAGAACAAGAAAACAAAAATCCCCGATTCCCAAAAAGATGTTCGTCGTCGTGCGAAGATTGGTGCGTAAAATCCGCAAAACACAAAACTGCGTATAGAGATTGTGTTACCTAGGGAGATCGTATATCCCTGTTTCCTTGCAGATCCTCAGGAGAGGGTAAAGGAGGTCAAGCGTCCTCCTCTCTAGCGGTGATCCACACAGCAGGGTTGCGACGACGCTCCTCAAAACTCCAGGCCTACTCTGAGGTGGAGAGGGAGAGGAGAATAGGAAGGGCAAGCAAAGACTCTAGCCTATGAGGCTGTGAATCCCTCCTATTTATAGAGATCCCGTGTCAAAACCCTAATGGGTCCTTTTCCCTAGTGGGTATTGGATCTGCATCCAATAAGACAAGGGCTCCGTCGGATATCTCATATCCGAACCTCTACTCATCGCAATGCCTACCATATGTGTGTGACCCTCTAGGCCCAATATCGAGCTGGCCGTGAGTCATACCTGTCAGAACTCCTTCTAACTAAGTGAATTATTATCTCTGTAATAATTCACTCGACTCATCGACTACGGAAGTACTAGGCCACTACGCCGTAGTCCCCAGACGATATAGGGGAATCCAATCCATTGGACCTGTCTATCCTCAGTTACCATGTACCTATAGTCCCTCATCCATCTAATATCCCAGAGACCGTATATCGAGCATGGTGCTGTCAGACCCATACGGTTTCTACTTGAGTCTCGCTCTAATCGGATTCTCCCGGAGAACTCTTTCTCTCTCAACCCGAATGACCCTGGCCAGGGATTTGTCTGAGCAAGAACACATGGGATATTCCTCTCATGATACCGAGAGTGGATGATCCTCTATCGACACTCAATAGCCCTCGTAAGGTCGACTACCACTCCCAATGACCAGCTGTACTAGATCTGGGAACAGCCAAACCTATAAGTCTGGTATCAAAGAGTGGAGCACTCATACAGGACATCCTTGGTGTCTCAAGTCTAAGAACCAGATACACCACTAGGACTACGGAATCGTTGTCTGACAATAAGGCATCATCAACCATCCAGCATTCCGTAAGCGGATCAATCAGTGAACTCATTCTCCAATGAGCACCTGTACTGTATCCCTAGTGTCCCTACACGAGCAGCTATGAGACCAGCTGCATCCATCATATGGACGGGTATACAGCACACCAGTCTATCCGGTTATCACGATGTCCCTCTCGAGTAACCTATGACCGGGATTATTTAGGATATGTGTTTAAAGGTGAATCGATCTCATTATCGTGATCTCATCACGATCCGATTCCCATTGCACAAATCCAAGGACATCACAATACATATGCATTTATGCAATAGTTATAAAGTGATATACGCCAAAAAATATAATAAGCAAAAAGATTCTGTATCAAGTCACACGTGCCATCACTCACGTGATTGGCTTGCTGGGCACTTATGACTAGCAATCTCCCACTTGACCTAAAGCCAATCACCTATGTGTCTGATCCCCATCAGACCCCTGTGACGCTCAAAGACAATCTGAGACAATGGCTTTGTTAGTGGATCTGCAATGTTATCTTCGGATGGAACTCTTTCCACTGCTACATCTCCTCGGGTCACGATCTCTCTGATAAGGTGGAACCTCCTCAGAACATGCTTAGATTTCTGATGAGACCTAGGTTCCTTCGCTTTAGCAATTGCCCCATTGTTGTCGCAATATAGGGAAATCGGCTCCTCACTATCTGGCACGACTCCCAAATCTGTGATGAACTTCTTCTACCAGACTCCCTCCTTTGCTGCATCTGATGCAGCAATGTACTCCGCCTCTGTGGTCGAGTCAGCAGTGGTATCTTGCTTGGAACTCTTCCAGCACACTGCTCCTCCATTCAAGGTGTACACATACCCTGAATTCGACTTGCTATCATCGACATCAGACTGAAAACTTGAGTCAGTGTAGCCTTCAACCTTAAGGCTATTACCTCCATATACTAGCAAAAGATCCTTAGTCCTTCTCAAGTACATAAGGATACACTTTACTGCTTTCCAGTGTTCCAAGCCTAGATCCGCATGATACCTGCTCGTGACACTCAGAGCATGCGCTATATCAGGCCTAGTACATAGCATGACATACCATATTGCTGAGGCATAAGGTATCATATCCATGTTCGCCTTTTCTTATAATTTTCAATGCCAAACATTTTGACAATGGTTTCTATGTACCTGGACTGGGACAAGCCAAGCATCCTCTTGGATCTATCTCTATAGATTCTAATCCCCAAGATATAGGATGCTTCCCCTAAGTCCTTTATGGAGAAGTGTCTAGATAACCAAGTCTTTACTGTGGATAGCATTCCTATGTCATTCCCAATGATGAGGATGTCATCCACATATAACACCAAAAAGGTGATAGCGCTCCCACTTACCTTCCTATACACACAAGGCTCATCTTCGTTCTTAACGAAGTCATAAGATCTGATTGACTCATCAAATCTTATGTTCTAACTTCGGGAAGCTTGCTTTAGTCCATAAATGGATCTAAGCAACCTACACACCTTATCTGGGCAGTTCTTGGACACGAATCCCTCAGGTTGCATCATATACACTTCCTCCTCGATGTTCCCATTGAGGAATGCGGTTTTCACATCCATCTGTCAGATCTCATAATCATAGTGTGCTGCAATAGCCAATAGAATTCTGATGGATTTTAGCATTGCTACGGGTGAGAAGGTTTCGTCGTAGTCAACACCTTGCCTTTGACGATACCCTTTAGCCACTAGCCTTGCTTTATAGGTCTCTACCTTTCCATCTACTCCGATCTTTTTTCTTAAAGATCCACTTGCAACCGATGGGTACAATACCTTCGGGCGCATCAACTAGGTTCCAAACCTTATTGGAGTACATAGAATCCATCTCAGAATTCATGGCTCCTTTCCACTTCCCGGAGTCTATACTCATAATAGCCTCCTCGTAGGTCTGAGGATCAATATTCTCTACATCCTCTGCTCTAATATGTCCCACATATCTCTCAGGAGGATGGGATACTCTATCAGACCTGCGTAAAGTTGAAACTTGTGTATTAGATACCTGAACAGACTCGGGCTGTAGAGTGGTGCTTGAGCTTGGTTCTCCAACCTCGCTCAATTCTATCATTCTCCCACTGTCTCCGTCAAGAATGTGTTCCTTCTCAAGGAACACTGCTCTCTTAGCTACAAAGACCTTTTGGTCCTCGAGATGATAGAAGTAATACCCACAAGTTTCCTTGGGGTATCCCACAAATTTACATCGCCCTGTCCTTGATTCTAACTTATCGGGGTTGTGTCTTTTAACATGGGCAGAGCAGCCCCAAATCTTAACTACTTTAAGATCAGGCTTCTTCCCTTTCCATATCTCATATGGTGTAGACACCACCGACTTAGTTGGAACTCTGTTCAGAAGGTAAGCTGCGGTTTCTAGGGCATATCCCCAGAATGAGATGGGTAGGTCAGCGAAACTCATCATGGACCGTACCATATCTAATAATGTACGATTTCTCCTTTCAGAGACACCATTGAGCTGAGGTGTATAAGGAGGTGTCCATTGGGATAATATCCCATGGTCCTTGAGGAAGTGAGTAAACTCTGTACTTAAGTACTCACCTCCTCGATCTGATCGAAGAGTTTTGATACTCTTTCCAGTCTAGTTCTCCACCTCATTCTTATACTCTCTGAATTTCTCAAAGGCCTCGGACTTGTACTTCATTAAGTACACATATCCATACCTTGAGAAATCATCAGTAAATGTAATGAAGTAGGAGTAACCTCCAATGGCATGAGTTGACATGGGTCCACATACATCACTATGTATGAGTTCCAACAACTCAGTGGCTCTCTCTCCAGTTCCACTAAATGGAGAGTTGGTCAGTTTTCCACGAATGCAAGGCTCACAAGTTGCATATGACACATAGTCGAATGGATCTAGATATCCATCATTTAGCAACTTTTGAATCCTTCTTTCATGGATGTGACCTAGCCTACAATGCCACAGGTATGCACTGTTCAACTCATCTCGTTTCCTTTTGGACATATTTATATTCATGATATGTGGAGTGGTGTCTAACATAAATAAACCATTATGCAATGTTCCTTTCGTGATGATCTTATCATCTAATAATATCGAACAACCATTGTTCTCAAAAACAAATTTATATCCACTAACTGTTAAACATGAAATGGAGATAATGTTTTTGATAATAGAAGGAACAAAATAACATGCATCTAATGCAATAAAAGCTCCACTAGGCAGATGTAGGGCGACCTCGCCAACAGCTAAAACAGCAACTTTTGCTCCATTACCCATCTTGAGGTCCATCTCGCCTCTCTCTAGTCTCCTAGGCCTTGCCAGAACCTGCAACGAATTACATATATGATAAGCACTACCGGTATCTAATACCCATGTGTTATCATAAGAGTCTGACAAATGGAGACCGATCATGAATGTACCTGAAGCTTCATCAAGCTTTTGTTTCGCCCTTTCTGCAAGGTACTCTTTGCAGTTTCTCTTCCAGTGCCCATCTTTACCACAGTGGAAGCACTGGCCTTTGTCCTTTGTTGGGTCTTTCTTAGCAACCTTTGCTTTACCTTGTTTGCCCTTGCCCTTTCCCTTCTTAAGGGACCTTTCTGCTTTCCTTTTCTTTCTGGTCTCACCAGTGTAGAGAACTGGCTTCTCTTTCTTAATAGTACTCTCTGCCTCCCTCAACATATTGAGGAGCTCTGGGAGAGTCACCTCAAGCTTGTTCATATTAAAGTTCATTATGAACTGTGAAAAGGAATCTGGTAGGGACTGAAGCACAATGTCCACACACAAGTTATCCTCTAGGACCATTCCTAGACCTGTGAGTTTCTCTATCCACTCAATCATCTTTAGGACATGGTTCTGAACCGGTGTCCCCTCAGTCATCCTAGCGCGGAAAAGGCTCTTGGATATCTCATATCGTTGAGTCCTTCCTTGTTCCTCAAACAATTTACGGACATGTAGGAGAATGGATCTGGCATCCATCTTTTCATGTTGTCTCTGTAACTCTGGAGTCATAGAGCCCAACATATAGCACTGAGCAAGAGTGGAGTCATCAATGTACTTCACGTAGCGAGCGATCTCATCCTCGCTTGCCCCTTCTTCGGGCGTAGGCATCACTGTATCAAGGACGTACACGATTTTCTCCGCTGTGAGAACAATTCTCAAGTTACGGAGCCAGTCCGTATAATTTGGACCAGTGAGGCGGTTGACATCAAGTATGCCACGTAAGGGATTTGAAAGCGACATTTTCTGAAAATAAAGATGTAGCAAAAATGAATAACATGCAGATTTTGCAAGAAATAAACAATCAAGATATGGACTTCTATCTTAATATGCTCCCACTATTTTACTAACGAGTCACGCGACACCCTCAGCACGTGAAACGGAAGTCTCCGGCAGACTTCTAGTGGGGATCAGGATCCAATCAGCGTCTTAGTGTAACCTCGAGGGACTCGACCAATCACACTAAGCCTAAAAGGTAGACAACTCTTGCCGATCACAACTCCTTGTGATTCCCGTCCTGTTCGGCCTCCGAATCACCATGGTCTCGAGGGACTCGACCAACCATGATGCTCGGTTAAGTCAACACCTTCGTTACAAGATGAGTCTGATTTGATGATATACCCTCGAGGGACTCGACCAAGCATATCATGCCCTCAGGTCACCGGTGACATCTCTATGTCGTAAGCAAGATAGCGAATCGCGATATAGGTGAGTCTCGAGGGACTCGACCAACTCAACCTACACCGGGATTCGGTTCCTACTCATAACGATGGAAGGCCACGTGGGTCAATCTAATTGCCTCACGTTTACCGACTTAATATTATCGAGAGATGTTTCTATGATTTGGTCTCCTATTATGACATGTCACACATGTACATATTTAATATATATCTACATCGCATGCAAATATATATACATATCTAGTATGTGTATAAGCAATCACACCAGATGATCATGGACCACAACCTAATATGATTAGGCCCGAGCCAGTAGGCCTAATCACTCACATCAAGATCTATGTGTGCAACGGTGCATCTCCATGCCTTGTGATCGTCCATCTCGTCCTCGTTGGTTCCGTCGACATCTTGATGCATCTTCATGCATCACGATCGTCCGTCTCGTGGGTCCCGCTATGGCTTCCACGCTCCCGCTGCGCCTCCTCATGTGATTACAACTTAATCATAGGCACACAGGCCCGACAATAAACGAGAAATATAATGGAGGTTCGCAGACCTCAATAATAATAATCACAAGTACACACATCACACGGTCCATGATCATCCGTCCACTCATCATACATCACATGTATAAATAATCGTCATTATGTAGGACTACTAGATAATAAAAATAATAATCAACTAAACCTTTTAATTAATTAATATTTTCTGAAATCAGGGATATATAGGGAATTTCTCAATTCCTAAGGGTATTTTCGTAATTTGGACAAAAGACAGAAATTGGAATTTCTCAAATTCCGAGGGGCAAAATTGTCTTTTTCCCAGAAAACCCTAATTCCCTCTTTCTGCTGCCGTTGCCGCCGCCGCCACCCTGCTGGCGGCGGCCTGTGTGGCGGGGCGAGGGCGCTGCCCTCGCCTGCAGGCGGCACGCTCGCTGGCGGCGCTGCCGCTGCAGGTGGGCTCTCCCTTCGGGCGTCGCTGCCTCCGCAGGCGGTGCTGCCCCGCCGGGCGGCCGCCCCTGTGGGGGGGGTTTCGCCCGCGGGAGCAGCGGCGGCAGGCGTCGCGCGTCGCTGCCCTGCGGCGGCAGGCGCCGCTGCCCTACGGCGCCTCTGCCCGTGGGTTGCCTGCCCCGCCAGCAGCAAGCCTGCTGCAAGCAGATCGCCGGCCGGCTACTGCAGGCACAGCGCTTGCGCATGCGCCAGCGCTGTGCTGCCTGGCTGCGGCTGCGGCTGGCTGTAGGCATGCAGATCGAGGGCAGCAACTGTTGCTGCCCTTCCTTGCTTTTGCGTCAACGATTTTGACGTCAATATTCTTCCTAAACACAACACACGCAGTTCAAAAACCAATCATTCGCACGAACAACCTGGCTCTGATACCACTGTTGGGAAATCATGGGGGCGACATCATATGCGCAGCGGAAGAACAAGAAAACAAAAATCCCCGATTCCCAAAAAGATGTTCGTCGTCGTGCGAAGATTGGTGCGCAAAATCCGCAAAACACAAAACTGCGTATAGAGATTGTGTTACCTAGGGAGATCGTATATCCCTGTTTCCTTGCAGATCCTCAGGAGAGGGTGAAGGAGGTCAAGCGTCCTCCTCTCTAGCGGTGATCCACACAGCAGGGTTGCGACGACGCTCCTCAAAACTCCAGGCCTACTCTGAGGTGGAGAGGGAGAGGAGAATAGGAAGGGCAAGCAAAGACTCTAGCCTATGAGGCTGTGAATCCCTCCTATTTATAGAGATCCCGTGTCAAAACCCTAATGGGTCCTTTTCCCTAGTGGGTATTGGATCTGCATCCAATAAGACAAGGGCTCCGTCGGATATCTCATATCCGAACCTCTACTCATCGCAATGCCTACCATATGTGTGTGACCCTCTAGGCCCAATATCGAGCTGGCCGTGAGTCATACCTGTCAGAACTCCTTCTAACTAAATGAATTATTATCTCTGTAATAATTCACTCGACTCATCGACTACGGAAGTACTAGGCCACTACGCCGTAGTCCCCAGACGATACAGGGGAATCCAATCCATTGGACCTGTCTGTCCTCAGTTACCATGTACCTATAGTCCCTCATTCATCTAATATCCCAGAGACCGTATATCGAGCATGGTGCTGTCAGACCCATACGGTTTCTACTTGAGTCTCGCTCTAATCGGATTCTCCCGGAGAACTCTTTCTCTCTCAACCCGAATGACCCTGGCCAGGGATTTGTCTGAGCAAGAACACATGGGATATTCCTCTCATGATACCGAGAGTGGATGATCCTCTATCGACACTCAATAGCCCTCGTAAGGTCGACTACCACTCCCAATGACCAGCTGTACTAGATCTGGGAACAGCCAAACCTATAAGTCTGGTATCAAAGAGTGGAGCACTCATACAGGACATCCTTGGTGTCTCAAGTCTAAGAACCAGATACACCACTAGGACTACGGAATCGTTGTCTGACAATAAGGCATCATCAACCATCCAGCATTCCGTAAGCGGATCAATCAGTGAACTCATTCTCCAATGAGCACCTGTACTGTATCCCTAGTGTCCCTACACGAGCAGCTATGAGACCAGCTGCATCCATCATATGGACGGGTATACAGCACACCAGTCTATCCGGTTATCACGATGTCCCTCTCGAGTAACCTATGACCGGGATTATTTAGGATATGTGTTTAAAGGTGAATCGATCTCATTATCGTGATCTCATCACGATCCGATTCCCATTGCACAAATCCAAGGACATCACAATACATATGCATTTATGCAATAGTTATAAAGTGATATACGCCAAAAAATATAATAAGCAAAAAGATTCTGTATCAAGTCACACGTGCCATCACTCACGTGATTGGCTTGCTGGGCACTTATGACTAGCAACGTCAACCTTCCAGAAGATACTCTACAGATGAGTATGTGATGCTTATTGATGCAGGTGAACTAGAGAGTTACCAGGAAGCAGTTGAGAGTGAGCAGAAAGAGAAGTGGTTAGTTGCTATGCAGGAAGAGATGGATGCTCTTCAGAAGAACCACACTTATGATTTGGTGCTGCTACCAAATAGAATGAAGGCCTTGAAGAACAAGTGGGTTTTTAGGTTAAAGACTCAAGAATATTGTTCTCAACCAAAGTACAAAGCTAGATTGGTTGTGAAAGGCTTTGGTCAAAAGAAAGGTATTGACTTTGAAGAGATATTTTCTCATGTTGTTAAAATGTCTTCTATTCGTGTTGCTCTTGGTATTGCTGCTAGCCAGGACTTGGAGGTTAAGCAGTTAGATGTGAAGACAGCTTTCCTTCATGGTGATTTGGAGGAGGAAATTTATATGGAGCAACCAGAAGGCTTCAAAGTCAAAGGTAAAGATAATTTTGTCTGCAAGTTGAAGAAGAGCTTGTATGGGCTAAAGCAAGCTCCAAGACAGTGGTACAGAAAGTTTGATTCATTTATGACAGAAAATGGATACAAAAGAACGGCTTCAGATCATTGTGTGTACATCAAATGGTTTGGTGAGGATTTTATTATTCTCTTACTTTATGTTGATGACATGCTTGTTCTTGGGAAAGATATGTCTAAAATTGACAGGTTAAAGAAGGAACTGAGTGAGTCTTTTGCAATGAAGGACATGGGGCCAGCAAAACAAATACTAGGCATGCAGATTTCTCGTGACAGGAAAAACAAGAAGATTTGGTTGTCACAGGAGAAATACATCGAGAAGGTATTGGAAAGATTCAGTATGAGCAATGCTAAGCCAGTTGGTTCTCCTCTTGCAGGTCACTTCAAGTTGTGCTCAGAACAGAGTCCGTCAAGTGATGAGGAGAAGGAGAAAATGCAAAAGGTTCCTTATGCTTCAGCAGTTGGAAGTTTAATGTATGCAATGGTATGTATGAGGCCAGACATCACATATGCAGTGGGTGTTACTAGCAGATTTCTTGCAAATCCAGGCAAAGAGCACTGAGCAGGAGTGAAGTGGATTTTTAGATATCTCAGAGGGAGCTCTAAGGTTTGTTTAAGCTTTGGAGGTGGACCACCTGTGTTAACAGGTTACACAAATGCAGATATGGTAAGAGATATAGATACGAGGAAGTCTACTTTAGGTTATGTACTTACTTTTGCAGGGGGAGCTGTGTCATGACAATCTAGGTTACAAAGGTGTATTGCTCTCTCTACCACAGAAGCAGAATATATTGCTGCTACAGAGGTATGCAAAGAAATGTTATGGATGAAAGAATTCTTACAAGAATTGGGGCTGAAACAAGAAAATTATGTGGTGCATTGTGACAGCTAGAGTGCCATCCATTTGTGTAAGAACCCAATGTTTCATTCAAAATCAAAGCATATAGATGTCAGATACCACTGGATTCGAAATGTATTTGAAGAGAAGCAGTTGCAGCTTCAGAAAATTCATACAGATAACAATGGAGCAGACATGTTGATGAAGACCTTACCAAAAGAAAGACAGGAGATATGCCGACAGTTGGTCGGTATGACTTCACATTGAGGAGTCATGGGACAGCCTCCCTTATGGGCTGAAGGGGGAGGTTGTTGGGCTGATGGCCCATATTCAGCCCATGTAGGCTTTATCAGCCCACAGCCCACACCCCCTCTTAACCTAACCCTAATTAAGATTAGGGGGGTGTGGTGGCTGTGTTTTAGAGGCAGATTAAAGCTATAAAAAGGCAGCAACGAGGCAGATCTTTAGAGCCACGAGATTCCAAAGAGAAGAAGGAGAACAAGGCAGAAAAGGAAGAGAAAGAAAGGGAAGAAGACAAGGACAACGCAGAGAGACTGTTCTCAATCATCTAGCAGTGTTCTCATCTCAGGTTAGATCAAATCTACAGTAGGCTCTTGCTGTGATTACTTGGGAGGTTTAAAATATTATGGGCAGTGACGTGATCCTTGTATCCCAATTATTCTCTTGTCGTTGTTGCTAGGGCTTTGGGCAAGAGATTGAGATTTGTACATTCATTATTCTCATAGTGGATTATCTCTAGTTTGCCCCGTGGTTTTTACCCTTCACATTGAAGGGGTTTTCCACGTATATCTTGGTGTTCTGTTTGATTGTGTTTCCATTTTATTCCGCTACGTATTTTGGTCTACTAGTATTTATTCCTATACAAAGGTTATTCCTATTTATATCCCCAACATCACAAATGTACTTGACATCATTGATTCCATTCTTTATTAGTTCAATGATTTAGATGCCGATAGCATTGCCATCTTCCAATCTATCATTTTCACATACTTATACATGAAACCATCGTCTTTGTATAGATTATATATACTGTGCTATCACTATAAATAAAATTATTTCTATGACTCCAGTCATGTCAGGTTGGTGCACCAAAATTCTACATTTAGACTCTTGAATAATAAATAAATTAAACTTAATATTATCTTATTTTAGCAAGAAATATCATGAAATATGCATGAGAAATAAATGATTATTTTCATAAGATTACCCTGAAAAGATCGTATCATAATTTATAAAAATAAATAAAGGTTCATGACGTTCACAGAGAACAAAGAAAATTATGATCAAGCCAGAAATATTTATCTTTATAAGACAATTTATATAAACTATTTGTTGTTATTCCTCATCTTGAACATAAAAGATATGTAGCAAAACAAAAAATAATAACAAAATGACACCCTCTTCTCTTCTTCCATGCGGAAACAGATTCGGCTCCTTTGATGGATAGGAATCTAAAGCTTGCAGCTACTCATACAATCGGATTATGAGGTTGCAAACATGCAATGGAATATAATATGCATATAAAGATAACATGGTTTGACTCTAATGGATAGGAAGATGCGTATACTGCAAGAGGGCTTTCCAAGGTCACCAAAAGCCAGATCAAAAGTTTACTACAAGATATTTTTGTTTGCATGCTTCTCTTCTTGGCGATCTCATTGACCTAAAAAAGATTCTCCTCTCGCATGCTCCTGATAGAAACTCTTGTTATTGTTCCACTATGACATGTGTAGTTTTCTACCCAATCTGATGAGTTTTAGGGTTTGTGATCGCTTTCCGATGCAAAGTCTCCACAACCTTTTTTGTAGGAAAGCAATGTTTCCTTTAATATGTCAGCTTGATGTCTTAAATATATATTTTTATTTTATTAAACATTATTATATAGCGGTGTCAATTTTAAATTCGATATGATGACATAAATGCACTTAACTTCAAAGTGATATAATTAGCCATAGGATGTTTTCAAGTAAATTATGATTGTAAATAGATGTAATTTTTATTATTTGACATATCTAAACTTTTTTGCTTATTATTTTTTCTAAAACTTATTTTAAAAATTGATTAGGAGTTTGAGTCGAGATCCTTTCTTTAAGTCAATCTTGAGTCAAACCTTTCCAACACCAAATGAATATGTGCCGATACATGTGAGATTGCATTAGGGCATTTTTTACAATACTCCTTCGATGCTTAAGTTAATAAGTGGTTCAGATGATTCGGGTAGCATTTAAGATAGAGAGTTGGTGCTACCAACATACTAAGGGGTTATTTCACAATGGACTTCATTAGTTATTATTTTCATAGTAAGCGCTAGCACTTCTTTCAGGTTTCTCCGCAATCATGGTTTGTTGAACTTGTGATGTGATAATACTTGTCTCGTTACTCCACGTGGTGTTGATCGGGTGTCGATCGTTTGACATCGATGTGTCAGTCGCATTGTTATGCTTCGAACAATAATATTATTATTATTTAGATCTATCACCTTTTGCGTGATTTGTAAAGATGAATAAATTGATGAAATTTGTCGTTAACATTCTGATCAGCCCAATATGATCTGGATCCATATGTGCAAGGTTGTCCGAGGTGAAAACGTTGAGATCTCGAGGTGCTCTCCTTTTTATTATGTTAAAGATGAGCTTTTCATTATGTGGAATAGTCCATGAAATATTCTTTAGTGGGGCAGCCTCTTATTGCCTCCAACAATATCTTTTTAGCCTATTATCTATACGGGTGACAAGGGAGGAATAATCTATAATTTTTTGCTTTAGATATTTATTCATGTCGATGGATGGGTAAAGGGTAACCTCTATTTTCTCCTTCCACCCTTGACACCATATAACGATCACGATCATATATTGGATGATAATTGACTGATAGTATAATCCTTATCAGATTGAAATAATTGGTTATCCTTTTTTTCCTACTATGTGGTATATGATTTTAGTTAAACAAAAAAAAGAAATCTCAAAGTGCTACTAATAATAATTCAAAACAAAATTTAGGAGCTTCAAAATCTTTTCTCATCTTCTCTTTATCCATAATCCATAACTCATAACAGTCGTATGAAAGATAGGAAGATAGAATAAGACAAATCTAATTTTCTTATAGATCGGTATCTCTACAGTATATGAATATGATGACAGTGCGCTTATAGATCAGATAAAAGCTTTTAGAGTAGCTTCAAAAGATACCTATCATAAATTTGATTTTATATAACAGTAGCATATGATGATTTTTATGCTTATAATTAATATCAGAGTTATGTTTTGAAATAAAATATTTTATATCATAAAATTATTTCAGATCTATTTTGTATTTAGATATGTTTGTTAATAGCTTACAAAAAGATATTATTTGTTTTTTATTTATGATGTTTAAACAATATATTTGTATTATCAATATGCTTTTATATTTAGTCTATTCTATTACATACTTATAAGCAATGTGAAGTTTGTCATGATTGATTTATTGACCACTATCGATAACTTATTGTCAGCGATAGTATTATTGAGGGTAGCAACATCCAATGGTCGCCAGCCTAATCATAAACAACGACTATATATGTAATGAAAGCACCATTAATTATAACATTCGACGACGGCCAACCTACCTTAGTCATAAGTGGTTGCAACTGTTGGGAAATCTGGACCGACATCACATGTGTAGCGAAAAAACAAAAACAAAAATCCCAGAATTTTTCATAAAAAAGAACGTTTCATCGTTGTGCAAAAATTGATGCACAAAAACCCGCAAAATCGAAAAACTACACACGTAAGAAAATTATATTACCTAAGGAGATTGTATATCCCTGAATTCTTGTAAATATATAAGGGAGGATGAAGGAGGTCAACTGTCCTCCTCTTTAGTGGTGATCCATATGATAGGGGTTGTGAAGACGCTCCTCAAATCATTGCACAGATCTCCTCCTCGAGCATATCATGCAATCAAGAAGGGGCTGACCCTTATAGCTATCAACATGCCCCAAATAAGGGTTACAAGTTGAGGAGGAGAATAGGAGATGGTAGCCAAAATAGGTCTAGCATATGGCCCTTTGGTTTCATACTATTTATAAAGGTCTCATATCAACTTAACCTCAATGGACCTTGCCCTATTAGGTATTAGATCTCCATCTAACTATCCAAATCTCTTAGATTAGTGGGTCTCTATCCAATAATCTCTTATTGGCTTTTATTGGATCTCACTCATAGGATCCGATAATTCATGAGCCTATTGGATATCCTATAAGATATGAACTCTAGTGAATATCTCATATCCGAATCTCTACTCGTCACAACACCTGCTACATGTGTGTGACTCTCTAGGCCTAATATCAAGCTAGCCATGAGTCATACTTATTTGAACTCCTTCAGGCTTAGTGAATTATTATCTTCATAATAATTCACTCGACTCATCGACTGCAGACGTACTAGGCTACTACGTCGTAGTCCCCAGATGATACAGGGGAATCCAATCCTTTGAACATATCTATCTTCAGTTATCATGTATCTATAGTCTCATATCTATCTAATACCCCAGAGATTATATACCGAGCATGGTATTGTCATGCCCATACAGTTTCTACTCGAGTCTCGCTCTAATTGGATTCTCTTAGAGAACCTTTTCTCTCTCAATCCGAATGACCTTGGTCACGGATTTATCTAAGCAAGAACACATGATATTTTTCTCATGACACCGAGAGTGGATGATCTTCTATCGATACTCAATAGTTCTCGTAAGGTTGGCTGCCACTCTTGATGACCAGCTATGTTATATTTGAAACTTCCAGGCCTATAAGTCTGGTATCAAAGAGTGGAGTACTCATACAGGATATCCTTGGTGTCTCATGTCTAAGGACTAGATACATCACTATGACTACGAAATCGCTGTTTGATAATAAATCATCATTAACCATCCAACATTCCATGAGCGGATCAATCAGTAAACACATTCTCCAATGAGCACCTAGATTGTAGCTCTAGTATCCTCGCATGAGTAGCTATGAGACCAACTGCCTCCATAATATGGATGGGTATATAGTACTATCGAAAAATCTTGGGGGCGACAACACATACGCAGCGGAAGAATAGAAAACAAAATCCTTAATTCTCAAAGATATGTTCATCGTTATGCGAATATTGGTACGCAAAAATCTATGAAACTTAAAACTGCATATAAAATAGATTGTGTTACCTAGGGAGATCGTATATCCCTAAATCCCTGTAGATCTTTAGGAAAGGGTAAAGAAGGTCAAGCGCTCTCCTCTCTAGCGGTGATCTACACAATAAGACTACGATGACGCTCCTCAAAACTCCATGCCTGCTTTGAGGTGGAGAGGAGGAGGAGAATAGGAGAGGCAAGCAAAGGCTCTAGCCTATGAACTATTGAATCCCTCCTATTTATAGAGGTCCCTTATCAACTTAACCATAATGGATCATCCCCTATTAGGTATTGGATCTTCATCCAACTACCCAAGCCTCTTAGATCGGTGGATCTCTATATAATAATATCTCATGAGCTCTTATTGGATCTCGTCCATGGGATCCAATAATTAAAGGGCTTATTGGATATCCAATAAGATAAGGGCTCCGGCGGATATCTCATATCTGAACCTCTACTCATCGCAACACCTACCATATGTGTGTAACCCTCTAGGCCCAAGATCGAGTTGGCTGTGAGTCATACCTGTCAGAACTCATTATGGCTCAGTGAATTATTATCTCCATAATAATTCACTCGACTCATCGACTACAGACGTACTAGGCCATTACGCCGTAGTCCCCAAATGATATAGGGATCCAATCCATTGGAATTGTCTGTCCTCAATTACCATGTATCTATAGTCCCTTATCCATCTAATATATCAGAGACCGTATACCGAGCATGGTGTTGTAAGACCCATATGATTTCTACTCAAGTCTTGCTCTAATCGGATTCTCCCGGAGAACTCTTTCTCTCTCAATCCGAATGACCCTGACTAGGGATTTATTTGAGCAAGAACACATTGGACATTCCTCTTATCACACCGAGAGTGGATGATCCTCTATCGACACTCAATGGTCCTCGTAAGGTTGATTACCACTCCCGAAGTTCGACTGTGCTAGATCTGGGACATCCAAACCTATAAGTCTAGTATCAAAGAGTAGAGCACTCATATAGGACATCGTTGGTGTCTCAAGTCTAAGTACCAGATACATTGAGACCACGAAATTGCTGTTTGACAATAAGGCATCATCAACGATCTAGCATTATGTAAGCAGATCAATCAGTGAACTCATTCTCAAATGAGCACCTGTATTGTATCCCTAGTATCCTCACATGAGCAACTATGAGACTAGCTGCATCCATCATATGAACGGGTATACAACACACCAGTCTGTTCGGTTATCTTGATTTCCCTCTCGAGTAACCTATGACCAGGATTATTTAGGATCTGTGTTTAAAGGCGGATCGGTCTTATTATCATGATCTAATCACGATCTGATTCTGATTACACAGATCCAAAATATAATAAGAAAAAAATACTACGTGTCAAGTTACACATGTCATCACTCACATGATTAGCTTGCAGGGCACATATGACTATCAATCTCTCACTTGACCTAAAGTCAATCACCTATGTCTGATCCCTATCAGACCCTTGTAATGCTTAAAGACAATCTGAGACAATGACTTTGTCAGTGGATCTGCAATGTAATCTTCGGATAGAACTCTTTCCACTCCTACATCTCCTCGGGTCACGATCTCTCTGATTAGGAGGAACCTCCTCAGAACACTTCTGATGAGACCTGGGTTCCTTTACTTGAGTAATCGCCCCATTATTGTTGCAATATAAGGAAATCAGCTCCTCACTACCTGACATGACTCCCAGATCTATTATGAACTTCTTCATCCAGACTCCATCTTTTGCTGCCTCTGCTGCAGCAATGTACTCTGTCTCTGTGGTCGAGTTAGCAGTGGTATCTTGCTTGGAACTCTTCCAACACACTACTCCATTCAAGGTGTACACATACCCCGAATTCGACTTGCTATCATCGATATCGGATTGAAAACTTGAGTCTATGTTGCCTTCAACCTTGAGGTTACTACCTCCATATACTAGTAAAAGATCCTTAGTCCTTCTCAAATACTTAAGGATACACTTTACTGTTTTCCAGTACTCCAAGACTGGATCCGCTTGATACTTGCTCGTGACACTCAGAGCATGCGTTATATTAGGCCTGGTACATAGCATGACATACATGATAGACCCTATTATTGAGGCATAAGGTATCATATCCATGTTCGCCCTTTTTTCAAGAGTCTTTGGGGACATACTCCTAGAAAACGATATCCCATGTCTCATCGATATGAGACATCTCTTGGAATTTTTAATATCAAACCTTTTGACAATGGTGTCTATGTACATAGATTGAGACAAGTCAAGTATCCTCTTGGATCTATCTCTATAGATATAAATTTTCAAGATATAAGATAATTCCCCTGAGTCCTTTATAGAGAACTGTCTATATAATTAAATCTTTACTATGGATAACACTTCTACATCATTCTCAATGATCAAGAAATCCTCCACATATAACACCAAGAAGATAATAACGCTCTTACTTAGATATATTAGATATATTAAAAAAAATTTAATATGAGATTAATTTAGTAATTAATGTTAGAATGTTAAAGTTATCGGTATGGGATATAATTCTCAAACATGCATATATATCATCGACAAATATTACTTAATATAATATAATATTAAAAACATGTGACGACTGTTCCGGAGATAAGATAGCGAGTGCCCTAACTGTCGCCCTCTCCATTCCCGTCGAAAAGGGGCACATGCGCGCAGGATTATTTTGACTTCTTTAAGGATGAACAAAAGATGGAAAAGTCAATATTTTACTTTTTGATATCCAATTGAAATTTCGGAAATTGATAATACCACAATCCTTTTTGCTCATTTTCTATTCATTTACATAAAGATCTTTATGATGTAAGGAATCTTAGAAACCGCTCCCTTTTGCGCCAATAAATATAATAGGTTTTCGATTTCCAATTCCATGGACAAAATTGTAGACACATCGAAGAACGTCACAAGACATGCACAACGAATGAGATAGTGGTACAGTGGATAAGAATCGATTAACGGATGGCCAGCCTGCGGTGGGATGTACGTAGAACCCTACAGCTCCCCGCAGATCGGATGGCTTGTGGTCATCGTGCTCTTTCCACGTAAACTCACTTTCGGATCAGTGTCTACCGATCCATAATTAAGATATTGTCGTTGAGCTTTGGTCTATATATATAAGAGATTGCAGAAGCTATTGCATCGACACAGAGAGAGAGAGAGAGAGAGAGAGAAGATGGAGGGACAGGGAGAGAGAGGTGTGTCGGCAAGAGGAGCGAAAACGTATGCCTTTGCCTGTGCTATCATCGCTTCCATCATCTCCATCTTGATGGGCTACGGTGATCTGTTCTCTCCTCCTCCCTCCATCTCGTTCCTTTTTAATTGGTTGCGTGCATGCAATGCGCGCGTGTTGAATGATGATCGATGGATGCGCAGATACCGGAGTGATGAGCGGCGCCATGCTGTTCATGAAGGAGGATCTCAACATACAGGATGAGCAGGTGGAGGTGCTTGCGGGGATCATGAACATATGCGCGTTGGTCGGATCCTTGACCGCCGGGAGGCTGTCCGACTGGATCGGCCGGCGCTACACCATCGTCGTTGCCTCCATTATCTTCTTTGTAGGGGCGGTCTTGATGGGCTTGGGCCTCAACTACGGCATGCTCTTCTCCGGGAGGTGCATCGCGGGCGTCGGGGTCGGCTACGCCTTGATGGTCGCTCCTGTGTACTCGGCGGAGATCTCTTCCCCGTCCTCCCGAGGCTTCCTCACCTCCCTCCCAGAGATCTGCATCAGCGCCGGCATTCTGCTCGGGTACGTCTCCAACTACTTCCTGCGGCACCTCCCGCTCAAGTACGGCTGGCGTTTGATGCTCGGCGTCGCCGCGGTGCCTTCGGTCATGCTGGCCGTGGGGATTCTGGCCATGCCGGAGTCCCCGAGGTGGCTGGTCATGCAAGGCCGGCTCAGGGAAGCCCGGGAGGTGCTGCTGCGGGTGTCGAACACGAAAGAGGAGGCAGAGCTGAGGCTACGGGAGATAAAGGCGGCCGCGGGGGTCGACGAGAGCTGCACCGACGACGTCGTCGAGCCGGTCGCCACGCACCGCGGGGACGGCGTCTGGAAGGAGCTGCTGCTCCGGCCCACCCCTGCGGTGAGGCGCATCCTCATCGCCGCCCTCGGCATCCATTTCTTCGAGCACGCCACCGGGATCGAAGCCGTGGTGCTCTACACCCCGAGGATCTTCAAGAAGGCGGGGATCAGCAGCAGGAGCAAGCTCCTGTTCGTCACCATGGGCATGGGGGTCACCAAGACGGCCTTCATCCTGGTGGCCACCTTCCTGCTGGACAAGGTGGGCAGGAGACCCCTGTTGCTGACGAGCGTGGCCGGGATGATCCTGTCCCTCTCGAGCTTGGGGATCGGGCTCACCATGGCGGATCACAGCCAGCAAACGCTGCCATGGGCGCTCGGCCTCTGCATTGCCTCCCTGCTCTTGTTCGTGGCCTTCTTCTCCGTCGGCCTGGCGCCCGTCACCTGGGTCTACAGCTCGGAGATATTTCCCCTGAGGTTGAGGGCACAGGGAGCCAGCATGGGGGTGGCTGTGAACAGGCTGATGAATGGAACGGTGTCCATGACCTTCATCTCTCTCTACAAGGCCATCACCATCGGTGGTGCCTTCTTCCTCTTCGCAGGCATTGCGGTCTTGGCCTGGATCTTCTTCTTCTTCTGCTGCCCCGAGACGAAGGGGGTGTCCCTGGAGAGGATCGAGGAGGTCTTCAGCAAGGGATGCGATGGAAGCTCAGTGGCCGAGGACGAGGGAGTTGCCATGGCGAATGTAGCTTCTCCAAATGGTCACCTAAAATCATCCGAGTCGTGATACCATACTATTCTGCTTCCCCAAGATGATATATATAGAAATGAATAGAAAATGACAAAGCCGATGCTTCATTCAGCACATCAGTTTTAGTGACTTAAATAGCATTACACATTGGTGCATTAGATAGATACACAATTAACTATATTTTATGCTCAATATAAAAGTATTCTATATAGGTCACATCAAAGTTCAACCTCAACTAAATAAATATCGGCGGTCGCATTCATGTATTATGAAGTAAATTGAGATACCGAAAGGTCTTCTTCGCAATGGTATTAATGTTTTCTTGAGCATTAATGGTGGCTACAGATCAGACCTACTAATATATAGATTGATCGTTGTTTCACATACGTACTTGGCATCATTGGTTCCATTCTTTATTAGTTCAATGATTTAGATGCTGATAGCATTTCCATCTTCCAATCTATTATTTTCACATTCTGATACATCAAACCATTGTCTTTGTATAGATTATATATACTGCGCCATCACTATAAATAATGTTATTTCTATGACTCCGATCATGTCATTCAGATGGAGATGAGGAGAAAGATAATAACATCCACATAAAATTAAGCTCCTAATATGATTATAATTATGATAACACATACGATATTATTAGGTAGGTAGTCAATATGGATTATTTCCTAATGCTATCGAATTAGGTCTTGATCAGACCAAATCATGTTGGTGCACCAAAATTCTACATTTAAACTTTTGAATAATAAATAAATTAAACTTAATATTATCTTATTTTAGAAAGAAATATCATCAAATATGCATGAAAAATAAAGGATTAGTTTTGTAAGGTTACCCTGAAAAGATCATATCACAAATCATAAAAATAGAAAAAGGTTCATGACATTCACAGAGCATAAAGAAAATGATACAAACATGCAATGGAATACAATATGCATATAAAGATAACATGGTTTGACTCTTACGGGATAGGAAGATGCGTATACTACAAGAGGGCTTTCCAAGGTCACCAAAAGCCAGACCAAAAGTTTACTACAAGATGTTTTTGTTTGCATGCTTCTCTTCTTGGTGATCTCATTGACCTAAAAAAGATTCTCCCCTCGCATGCCCCTGAAAGGAACTCTTGTTATTGAGCCACTATGACTTGTGTTGTTTTCTACCCAATCTGATGAGTTTTAGGGTTTGTGATCGCTTTTCGATGCAAAGTTTCCACAACCTTTTTTGGTAGGAAAGCAAAGTTTCCTTTAATATGTCAACTTGATGCCTCAAATATCTATTTTATTTTTTGAACATTATTTTTAAAAATTAAAAATATAGAAAAAAAATTAAGAAATTGACTATTGAAAGTGATTGTTATATGACGGTGTCAATTTTAAATTCCGTATGATAACATAAATGCACTTAACTTCAAAGTGATATAATTAGCCATGGGATATTTTCAAGTAAATTATGGTTGAGAATAGATGTAATTTTTATTATTTGACATATTTAATTAATTAATTATTTATTTTACTAAAACTTATTTTAAAAATCGATTAGGAGTTTGAGTTAACAATATATATATATATATATATATATATATATATATATATAATGTGAAAATTTGATTTTTTGAGCTCGAGTTGATTTGGATCCAATTGGGGTCCTTCCTTCAAGTCAATCTTGAGTCAAATCTTTCCAACAGCAAATGAATTTGTGTCGATGCCTATGAGATTGCATCAGGGCATTTCGTACAATACCAATTTGATGCTCGAGTTAATAAGTGGTTAAGATGATTCGACTAGTGTTTGAGATAAAGAGTTATGCGCTGAGAACATACTCAATGAGCTATTTTGTAATGGACTTTATTAGTCATTATTTTCGTAGTAAGTGCTAGCACCTCTATCAGATATATCTGCAATCATGACTTGTCAAACCTGTGATGTGATAATGTCTATCCCGTTACATCACATGATGCTGGTTGGGTGTCAGTCATCTGACACTGAAGTGTCGATCGCATTGTTATACCTCGAATAATAATATTATTATTATTTTTATTTGTAAAATTGAACAAAATGATGAAATTTGTCATTGATGTTTTGATAAGCCAATATGGTCCGGAACCATATGCACAGTGTTATCCAAGGTGGAAACATCAAGCTCACGAGGTGTCACTTACACGAAGATCGAGATCAAAAGAGGTTTCTCTCTCCGATGTCTAAGTTAGTAATCTAAAATATATAAGTATGGATGCAAGTGGTCAAAAAGGTGATCTCCTTTTTATTACATTGCAGATAAACTTTTCATTACGTGGAATAGTTCATGAAATATTCTTTAGTGAGACAGTCTCTAATTGCTTCCAACAATCTCTCTTTATCCTATTATCTATGTAGGTGACAAGGGAGGAACAGCCCATGATTTTTTGTCTTGGATATTTATTCACGTGGGTGGATGAGTATAGGGTAGCCTCTATTTTCTCCTTTAACCTGGACACTATATGACGGTCACGTGTTGGATGACGATTGAATGATGGTATACTCTCTATCCGATTGAAATTATTGGTTATCATTTTTTTTAGATATATGATTTTAGTAAAAAAGAAAGAAATCTCAAAGTGCTACTAATAATAATTCAAAACAAAATTTAGGAGCTTCAAAATCTTCTCTTTGTCCCTAATCCATAACTCATAACGATCGTATGAAAGATATAAAGAGAGGATAAGACAAGTCTAAATTTCTTGTAGATCAGTATCTTTATAGCTTTCGGATCTGACAACAGTACATTTATAGATAGATAAAGGCCTTTAGAATAGCATCAAAAGGTATATATCATATATTCGATATATTATTATTTGATTTTATTTTCTGACATTAAAGTATTTTATATAACAATAGCATATTATGATTCTTATGCTTATAATTGATGTCAGAGTGATGTTTTAAAATAAAATACTTTATATTATAAAAGTATTTTAAATCTATTTTGTATTTAGATATGTTTGTTAGTAGCTCACGAAAAGGTATTATTTGGTTTTGATTTATGATGCTTGAACGATATATTTGTATTGTCAATATACTTTTATATCTAGTCCATTCTATCACATACTTATAAGCGATGTGAGATTCCTGATTTATTGACCACTATCGATAATTTGTTATCGGTGATAATATTATTAAGGGCAGTAAACTTCAGCGGTCGCTAGCCTAATCACGAGCAACGACTGCATACGCAGCAAAAGCACCATAGATTGCAACAATCGACAACAACCAACTTGCCTTAGTCGCAAGTGGTTGCAATAACACAATAACTATCACTGCATGCGACAACTACATCAACGCCATTGCAGTGTTTGCTGGTCATAGCTGGCATCGACTGGATGCCAAAGGCCATGGTTCCCAATGACTACGTGATAGACGATCGATGCATCGCTGGCGAAACCCACATGTGTAGGTAGGACAACGGCCACGCCACGTGTGTAGGCACAACGACGACCACACCTCGCCCAACGCCAACGGAAGGAAAATGAGAATTAGGGTTCTTAGAAAAGGATATTTTTACCCTTTGAATATTTAAAAAATATTTCAATCTATGTTATTAAATTTTATCTTCTAGTGATGCTCTTTAAAAAATAGATATTTCCATTATAATTTTACCCTTTGGAAGTTAAAAATTTCTGACTTATGTCCTCAGATAATTAAATTGTTTACTTTGATTTATTTTAATCAAATATTTTATTTGAACTTAATCATAACTATATTTTGAATGCTTGATTAGATTTAGATTCGATCAATAAGTTTTGACTAAATTTGAAGAAAGTCAATTTTTGATTAATTTTTATTTTGATCAATTTTAATTTTGACGGACCTAATTGGGTAAATGGTTGATTCAAATTTATGAGCCCAATTTAGATAATCTAATTCTAGGACTGTCCTCAGGAGGGCGTAGCAATCTTTTGGGCATGCACGGTTAAGAGCGATGTAATCAATGCACATTCTCTAACTTTCATTAGATTTTTTGACGAAGACTACATTGGATAGCCATCGGGGATAATTTACTTCGGTTATGAACCCTGCCTCCAACAGATGATCCACCTCATTGCTTGTAACACCCCTGATTAGTCATGACGTGAAGCCACCACTGGGCTATGCCTCACATGCACTATGTTAGGGCCTGATCTGGGTTATGTTGGGCCTTGACGAGGATATCAAGCCTTTTAGTGGGGGTGATTGTAACACTCTTGATTAGTCCCACATCGAAAGTGGGCAAGATTAAGATTGACTTATAAGGGTCTGATGAGTGTATTATTATTAACTTCAGTTTAAGCATTTTGGTCAGTGATTTAGACCAAACGAAGTTGATAGGCTAGTTAGCCCATCAGGTTCGGGTCGTGACATTGCTGACCACTCTTTGTCGATCGGGAGTGAACCTTTGAATCCAAGTAACATTGCCTTGACTCCCAAGGATCACTCCTCACTTCTCTAATCCCGGGGCGAGTTGAAAACTTTACGTTGAGATGATAGCTCTTAATTTGTTGAGAGTGGGGTGGCCTAGGATGACGTTGTACGCTGAAGGGAGTCCGACCACCATGAAGGTAGCCATCACAATTTTGGACCTCGGTTCTTCCCCAATGATGACTGGTAAGGTCGTACTACCAAGGGGCAAGATAGAATCTTCGGTGAACCTGGTGAGAGCCGAGGTCTTAGGGACGAGGTCTCTTTTGGTCAAGTCGAGCTTTTGGAAGGCATTGAGATACAAGACATCGGTTGAGCTTCCGGTGTCTACTATTATCCTTTTGACATGGGCATTGGCAATCCTGACTCAGATTACCTATGCGTCATTGTGGTCAGGGTGCTCAGCTTCTCCCAGTGTGAAGGTGATGTCAGGCTCGTCTCGTTGCCTAGGACACTTTTCCACGATTGCTTGGGTGTACGATTTTCGTCCCGACGCGCTATCGCCTCCGGAAGCCAGACCACCGATGATGACATCAATCAATTTTTCTACGAGGCCCGGGGGGTTGCGGGGAAGATTCTCGTTGCTCACGGTCGAGGTACTCTCCCCATAGCAGCATGATGTTAAGGTCAAATATTGTCTTTCCGTTTATATTTTACAAAAAGAAGAAAAAAAGAAAAAGCTATTATATTGAGTTTTGAATATAGTTTGAAAAAAAATCTAAAGGAATAATTTTAAGTTTCTGTAGAGTATTCGTCACTATGATGATTAACTCTCAAGCTTACACAAAATAATCATTGGAATATATATTAATGATGTCAGGTGCTATGTCTATAATTTGATTAAAAAAATATGTCAAAAAAAATTTTCATCCTAAATAAAAGTTTAATTTTTCTTCGTGCGATTTTTTTGTTTGAAAAAAGATTATCATAATTGTTATATCGAGAAAGATGTTTATTATAACATAACATAGTGGATTTTGTATAATGAGAAGAATGTTACAATCAATCATAATAGATTGACTCCATAACACAGATGATCAACTTGCAATGGCCAAAGCATTTTATGCTTCTGATTACTTAGGCCATCAATAATGTTACTTAGGAGAGAGAGAGAATAGGAACAGTGGATTTTTTATATTCTTCTAATTAATTCATTAAATTGCAAATAAAAAATTATTATTAAAACTAATATTATATTAATAATATCGGTGTTATCTCAAAGTGCTACCTCATCATCTCGAGAAATTTTATTTACTGCGGAGGAACAATAGATTTTTCATACTCTCTTGATTAATCTATTCAATTTTGAATAAGATAAACTATTATCAAAACTAATTAATAATATCAAATATTTTAAATAATAAAAAATAGTTTGTGATATTTAAATATAAACATATTCAAATATATACAAGTATAAACACAATCAAATATATCCAAATAGAACTATAAATCAATAATTTTCTCCATGAACATCATTTTTTTCAATTTTCATGCATAGATATAGGTGCAAGATAGATCTTATGTAAATAATATATATATATATATATATATATATATATATATATATATATATATATATATATATATATATATATATATATACATGTATATATATATATATATATACATGTATATATATATATATATATACATGTATATATATATATATATATATATATATATATATATACATGTATATATATACATGTATATACATGTATATATATACATGTATATATATATATACATGTATATATATACATATATATACATGTATATATATACATATATATACATGTATATATATACATATATATACATGTATATATATACATATATATATATGTATATATACATATATGTATATATATACATGTATATATATATATACATATATATATATATATATATATGTATATATATATGGCATCTAGCAATACAAAATTAAAAATAACAAATGTAAATCTTAATTAGAATTTAGAACTTTTGATGAAATATTTTATATACTTTTACTATTATTTTATTTAATAAATTTTTTAGATATATGAAAATGTTAATATAAGATTAATTTAGTGATTAATTTTAGAATGTTAAAGTTATCGGTGTTGGATTTAATTCTCAAACATGCATATCATCGACAAATATTACTTAATATAATATAATAATAGAAACAGGTGAGGACTGTTCCGGAGATAGGATGGGGAGTGCTCTAACTGTCGCCTTCTCCGTTCCCGTCGCAAAGGGGCACATCCGCGAAGGATTCTTTTGACTTCTTTAAGTATGAACAAAAGATCAATATTTTACTTTTCGATATCCAATTGAAATTTAGGAAATTGATAATACCACAATCCTTTTTGCTCATTTTCTATTCATTTCCATAAAGATCTTTATGATGTAAGGAATCTTAGAAACCGCTCCCTTTAATTGCATGTACAAAATAGAAGACATATTGAGGAAGGTCACAAGACATGCACAGCATGAAAACGAATGGGATAGTGGTATAGTGGATAAGAATCGATTAACGGATGGCCAGCCTGCGGTGGGATCTTCGTAGAACCCTACAGCTCCCCGCAGATCGGATGGCTTGTGGTCATCGTGCTCTTTCCACGTAAACTCACTTTCGGATCAGTGTCTACCGATCCATAATTAAGATATTGTCGTTGAGCTTTGGTCTATATATATAAGAGATTGCAGAATCTATTGCATCGACACAGAGAGAGAGAGAGAGAGAGAGAGAAGATGGAGGGACAGGGAGAGAGCGGTGTGTCGGCAAGAGGAGCGAAAACGTATGCCTTTGCCTGTGCTATCATCGCTTCCATCATCTCCATCTTGATGGGCTACGGTGATCTGTTCTCTCCTCCTCCCTCCATCTCGTTCCTTTTTAATTGGTTGCGTGCATGCAATGCGCGCGTGTTGAATGATGATCGATGGATGCGCAGATACCGGAGTGATGAGCGGCGCCATGCTGTTCATGAAGGAGGATCTCAACATACAGGATGAGCAGGTGGAGGTGCTTGCGGGGATCATGAACATATGCGCGTTGGTCGGATCCTTAACCGCCGGGAGGCTGTCCGACTGGATCGGCCGGCGCTACACCATCGTCGTTGCCTCCATCATCTTCTTTGTAGGGGCGGTCTTGATGGGCTTGGGCCTCAACTACGGCATGCTCTTCTCCGGGAGGTGCATCGCGGGCGTCGGGGTCGGCTACGCCTTGATGGTCGCTCCTGTGTACTCGGCAGAGATCTCTTCCCCGTCCTCCCGCGGCTTCCTCACCTCCCTCCCGGAGATCTGCATCAGCGCCGGCATTCTGCTCGGGTACGTCTCCAACTACTTCCTGCGGCACCTCCCGCTCAAGTACGGCTGGCGTTTGATGCTCGGTGTCGCCGCGGTGCCTTCGGTCATGCTGGCCGTGGGGATTCTGGCCATGCCGGAGTCACCGCGGTGGCTGGTCATGCAAGGCCGGCTCAGGGACGCCCGGGAGGTGCTGCTGCGAGTGTCGAACACGAAAGAGGAGGCGGAGCTGAGGCTACGGGAGATAAAGGCGGCCGCGGGGGTCGACGAGAGCTGCACCGACGACGTCGTCGAGCCGGTCGCCACGCACCGCGGGGAGGGCGTCTGGAAGGAGTTGCTGCTCCGGCCTACCCCTGCGGTGAGGCGCATCCTCATCGCCGCCCTCGGTATCCATTTCTTCGAGCACGCCACCGGGATCGAAGCCGTGGTGCTCTACACCCCGAGGATCTTCAAGAAGGCGGGGATCAGCAGCAGGAGCAAGCTCCTGTTCGTCACCATGGGCATGGGGGTCACCAAGACGGCCTTCATCCTGGTGGCCACCTTCCTGCTGGACAAGGTGGGCAGGAGGCCCCTGTTGCTGACGAGCGTGGCCGGGATGATCCTGTCCCTCTCGAGCTTGGGGTTCGGGCTCACCATGGCGGATCACAGCCAGCAAACGCTGCCATGGGCGCTCGGCCTCTGCATTGCCTCCCTGCTCTTCTTCGTGGCCTTCTTCTCCGTCGGCCTGGCGCCCGTCACCTGGGTCTACAGCTCGGAGATATTTCCCCTGAGGTTGAGGGCACAGGGAGCCAGCATGGGGGTGGCTGTGAACAGGCTGATGAATGGAACGGTGTCCATGACCTTCATCTCTCTCTACAAGGCCATCACCATCGGTGGTGCCTTCTTCCTCTTCGCAGGCATTGCAATCGTGGCCTGGATCTTCTTCTTCTTCTGCTGCCCCGAGACGAAGGGGGTGTCCCTGGAGAGGATCGAGGAGGTCTTCAGCAAGGGATGCGATGGAAGCTCAGTGGCCGAGGACGAGGGAGTTGCCATGGCGAATGTAGCTTCTCCAAATGGTCACGTAAAATCATCCGAGTCATGATACCATACTATTCTGCTTCCTCAAGATGATATATGTAGAAATGAATAGAAAATGACAAAGCCGATGCTTGGCTGGCTTTTATACTTAGATTTTATCGGTGAAGGGTGGTTGGCTGCTCCTCCTTAAGCTTTTAGTATCATCAAATGTTCATTTATTGAATAATCTTTCTGTCCGTTATGCCAAGGAAGAACAACTAGGAGTGCGGGGTCTGTTAGGGTAGGGCATGCTTTAAACATATATGGGATGGGATGGGGATTAAACATATATGTTATCAAAAATTAATGCTACATGCGATTAAGCGTGCGACCTTTTTTGAAATATGATCGAGGGCAACAAATTATTCAGGACCGATGACACGATCGAGGGGAAGCTAAGAGGACGGGTTTGGTCGTCATGTACCGATGGTCGACTCATTTAACTTTTACGGTGATCATGTTCTAATTGGCAATCGCATGAAGGGATAGTGTGAGCTCTTGTGTGCGTGTCGATTACAATTACAAGGGACGATCCACGATCAAACAATTCAAGAAACCAATGCCTTCTTTATCAAGCCTCATTGGCCTTTTTTCATAAGTTACTCATGTCTTTGCTTAGATGGGTTATTCAACCCATGTGGTTGGGTGAGTGAGTAGCATGTTATTTTTTCTATTAATAATTAACTATATTTTATATATAATATAAAAAATTATTCTATATAGGTCACATCAAAGTCTAATCCTCAACTAAATATTGGTGGTCGCATTCATGTATCATAAATAAACTTAATAGTTGAAGTAAATTGAGATACCGAAAGGTCTTCTTCACAATGGTATTAATGTTTTCTTGAGCATTAATGGTGGCTACAGATCAGACCTACTAATATATAGATTAATCGTCTCATGTTTCACAAATGTACTTGACATCATTGATTCCATTCTTAATTAGTTCATTGATTCAGATGCTGATAGCATTGCCATCTTCCAATCTATCATTTTCACATACTGATACATGAAACCATCGTCTTTGTATAGATTATATATACTGTACTGTCACTATAAATAAAATTATTTCTATGACTCCAATCATGTCATTATGAGGACAAAGATAATAACATTCATGAGCTCCTAATGTAAATAATGTGGATATAATTATGATAACACATACGATATTCTTAGGTAGATAATCAATATGGCTTAGAAATGAATGTCCATAAATTATTTTCTGATGCTGTCGAGTTAGGTCTTGATCAGACCAAATCAGGTTGGTGCGCCAAATTCTACATCAAGACTCTTGAATAACAAATCAATAAACTTAATATTGCCATATTTTAGCAAGAAATATGCATGAGAAATAAATGATTATTTTCATAAGATTATCCTGAAAAGATCGTATCATAATTCATAAAAATAAATAAAGGTTCATGACGTTCACAGAGAACAAAGAAAATTATGATCAAGCCAGAAATATTTATCTTTATAAGACAATTTATATAAACTATTTGTTGTTATTCCTCGTCTCGAACATAAAAGATATGTGGCAAAACAAAAAATAATAACAAAATGACACCACCCTCTTCTCTTCTTCCATGCGGAAACAGATTCGGCTCCTTTCATGGATAGGAATCTAAAACTTGCAGCCGCTCAAACGATCAGTTTAAGCTGCAAACACGCAATGGAATATAATATGCATATAAAGATAACATGGTTTGACTCTAATGGATAGGAAGACACGTATACTACAAGATGGCTTTCCAAGGTCACCGAAAGCCAGGCGAAGTATACTTACATATTTTTTTGTTTGCATGCTTCTCTTCTCGGTGATCTCATTGACCTAAAAATGATTCTCCTCTCGCATGCTCCTGATAGAAACTCTTGACCTAAAAAAGATTCCACTATGACTTGTGTAGTTTTCTACCCAATCTGATGCGTTTTAGGGTTTGTGATCGCTTTTCGATGCAAAGTTTCCACAACCTTTTTGGTAGGAAAGCAATGTTTCCTTTAATGTGTCAGTCTCAAATATCTATTTTTATTTTTTGAACATTATTTTTAAAAATTAAAGATAAAGAAAAAAATTAAGAAAATGACTATTGAAAGTGATTATTATATAGCGGTGTCAATTTTAAATTTGATATGATAACATAAATGCACTTAACTTCAAAGTATAATTAGCCATTAGATATTTTCAAGTAAATTATGTTGTCAGTCTCAAATATCTATTGTAATTATTATCTTTTACTAAAACTTATTTTAAAAATCGATTAGGAGTTTGAGTGGAGAACTTTTTTTTTCCAAGTCAATCTTGAGTCAAACCTTTCCAACACCAAATTAATCTATGCCGATGCCTATGAGATTACATTGGGGTATTTTTTACTATGCCCCTTCGATGCTTAAGTTAATAAGCGATTCAAATGATTCAACTAGCATTTAAGATATAGGGTTGTGCATTGAGAACATACTCAAGGAGCTATTTTATAATGAAATTTATTAGTCATTATTTTTATAATAAGCATTAGTACCTCTTTTAGGTTTATCCGTAATTATGATTTGTCGAACCCATAATGCCTGACTCGTTACGTCACATGACGCTGTTCGAGTGTCGTCGATCGTCTGACTTCGAGGTGTCGATCGTATCCTTATAGCTCAAACAATAATAATATTAGTTTTTAAAATTTTATCACCTTTTGCTTGATTTGTAAACATGAATAAAATGATGAAATTTGATATATCATAAAATAAGGCAAATGGAAATGTCTTGCTGACACAATTGACAACGAAATGTAACAGTAAAGAGCTGAAGATAACGCCGTCTACAATGACGCGTGCTCGTTTAGGCCGCGAGCTTAGGGCTACAAGACAATTGGACGTCACATTGGTTCCCATCTTTGCCCACCAATCGCATCAGCGAAATGGACCACCATTTTCCCGTGAATGTGGTCCCACCGGATTCCACACCCGTTGACTTGGAAAACAAAAATGTGTTCTTAATTTTCCCACCACAATTATCTGAATAACTTTGCCGATGATTGACATAATTTGGTTTCGATTTGTTTGCAAGTTTGAATCGTGACACTTATTGACTTGATTTTTATCCTCTCTCAATTATGGATCATATTATATGGGATATTTTGGTCCCATAAAATCATCCGTGATAGAGATAATATTCAAAATTGCTCCACCTTAATCATAATAAAAATAATAATTTTTTAATTATTTATGATCAGAACTCTCGAATTATAAAAAAAATCAAATGTAGGAATCTTACCGGAAGGTAAATTTGATTTTATCTAAATTAAAAAAAAAATCTAACTCAAATATTTATTTTTCTTTCCGAATACATCAACTTAAAAAAAGTATAGTAGGAATCTTACCAAGAATGGACAATGATAAGACTATTTAACCTCATATAGAAGAGTATGAAAATCAATGACTTATCAGTCCGTTAGATCTCTCTTATCCTCAAAAAATATTTTTTAAAATTTATGTGCTTCAAAAAATAAAAATAAAACTATATGAGTTAAGATAAAACAGTAATTTTTATATTATCTGAATTCAAATCAAATCTAACTCGAATATTTACTTTTCTTTCCAAACCTAAGTTGCTTTGGTTGGGTTGGATCGGATAGGTAGACTTTGATACGAGAGTTGCCCAAATAAAATTCATATGGAACATCGATCCATCAACATTGCTCGCTAACGATGCTGAAAGTGGTATTTGATCGATCTCTAAACCCAACACAACCGACCAGAGACTCCAGACATTGCCCGGTGGACCAGGCCGTGTTGACTCTACCAACCATGGCACATGGATCCATCAACATTTTTTGCGCTAGAAGGAGGGCCATGTCGCAAGAGCATCTCGTAGGAGCCCTCCTCGAAGGAGAACCACCGATCGGTCACCACTCCGTCGGACCCGGAGATCGGCCCCTCCCCACCCTCGGGGACGGGGGAATCTCGGCTTCAACGTCAGATCGATACTGGCGCTTGTTCAACGACCCGGGATTGTCACCCCTCGGACTCACTGTAGGCCCCCCGGTCGTGTCGCCCGAGGCTTTCCTCAACCTGACCAAACAAGTATAAGCAATGGCGGGGATGATGCAGACTCTCGTCCCACTCATCCCCTAGATCTTACAGCCGACTACCCCGACCGACCCTACCCGGCAAAGGCCGGCCAGGGAACAAGTCAGTACAAGAGAAGCTCGAGATAGAATGGCAGATCCGAGAGGCTCGCCCGAGCAGAGTGCACCTGCGCCCTGCCAAGTCACACCGCCCCGCCCTGAGCCTGACACCATATCGTCCGACTCGGCGGATGACTCGTTCAGGATGCAACTATCCTGGGTCAACTATCGCCTGGATGAGTTCCAGCGAGAGCTTCAGAAATCGCGGAGCGAGCCGAACGAGGGCAGTTCGGTCGGATCCCCCTTTGTTCAAGAAATCCAAGAAAAGCTTGTACCCCTCAACTTCAGGCTGCCAGATTTGGAAACATATGACGACGGCTCCAACCCTGCGGAGCATGTCACCGCGTTTCAGGCTCAAATGGCCCTCTACGACACTTCCGATGCATTAATGTGCCGGGCGTTCTCGACCACCTTTAGAGGATCGGTATGAACATGGTTCAGCCGGCTACACCCGCTCTCAGTCTCATCCTTCGACTAGCTCGCAAAGGAGTTCGAGCAAAACTTCCTCACCAACGTGCTGTCACAGACTTAGCTGGTTTTGCCTAAGTCGTGCGACACCCTTGTGTGTCCATCCGCAAAGGTCAGCCTCCCCGAAGCCTCCAATGGTCCCTTAGGACTCACAAAAGAGAGAACAGGATAGAGAAAACGCCTCACTCGGGATCCACAAGCAAACATCTCCGAAAACACTGCATAGACAATGCAAATTACAAACAGACTCTACAAGCTCTGAATAGTTGCACAACAAAGGGTAAAATGATCCATTATAGATCAAAAATCTCTCACACGTGTCCACATGACACAACCTTTATTTATAAGCCTAAAGCGGCCACCAACTTAACTAAAATGGGACTATTAAGCCTTCAACCGTCCCTCTACATACTGTACAAAGCATAAACATACCAAAAGACACGGGCATACATAAGTATTACATCAAACATCATGTTTAGAAGTTTGTCAGTGCGACCCAAGCCTTCCATCGCCACCCTGCTGGCGTTATCTCAACACGAGGGTGAATCGCTCTCCCAATTCGTGGCGCGCTTTGCCACGGAAATCCGGGGATTCCCGGACGCTCACCCTCTTGTAACCATGCAGGCATTCCTAAGGGGCTTGAGGCCCTTGAGGGTCTTTTGGTCACTCATCGAGAAGCCACCAGCGACCATCCCCGAGATGCTCCAGCGCGCCAATCAGTACATCGCTGCTGAAGCCCTAATGGCGAGGAGGCGCGAGGACAACAAGAAACTGAGGATGGAGCAAGTCCGAGAAGCGGCTCTAGCGCCCCCATCGCAAGCTCGCAGGAGGCCCTATCAGCTCGTGTCAGAACCTGCGTTGCCCCAATCAGCATGCCACATGGCACGATAGCACCGCTCACGATAAAGAGTCTCCCGCCGGTAGACCTAATCCCGAGATCAACTACTCGACCAACGGGATCGGTCTCCTCTCGAGCCACACAGCTCGGTCCCCTGACCAGCGACTGGCCATTATCATCCTGCCATGATACCGTCGCTAGAGGATCGGCCGCTACGTCGGCCTAGCTCTTGCCCAAGCCGCTCCAGATCGGTTCCCGACTTGCGGCTCGTCGGCCCAACTCCTGCCCGGGTCGCTCTAGATCGGTTCTCGACTTGCGAGCTGCCGGCCCTAAAACTCAAGCCCGAACCACTCCAGATTGGTTCCCGACTTACGGCTCGTCAGCCCAACTCCTGCCCAGGTCGCTCCAGATCGGCTCTCGACTTGCGACCCGTCGACATAACTCTTGCCCGAGCAGCTCCAGATCGATTCCCGACTTGCTGCTCGCCGGCCCAACTCCTACCCGCGTCACTCCAGATTGGCTCCCGACTTGTGACCCGTCGGCACAACTCTTGCCCGAGCTGCTCCAGATCGGATCCCGGCTTGCGGCTCGCCGGCCCAACTCCTGCTCGGGTCGCTCTAGATCGCTCCCGACTTGTGACTCGCTAGCATCGAAACCTGAGCCCAAACTCAGTCACTCGGCCTGCAGGACCAACCTTCAGACCGAGCCACGCCTCACGGCCAATCTAATGCCTGAGTCATATCTCGGCCGACCCAATGTTCGAGCCACATCTCGCGGCCAATCTAATGCCCGAGTCGCATCTCGACCGACCTAACGTTTGAGCCACGCCTTGCCTAATGCTCGAGTCGCATCTCGACCGACCCAACGTTCGAGCCACGTCTCGCGGCCAATCTAATGCCCGAGTCGCATCTCGGCCGACCCAATGTTCGAGCCACGCCTTGTGGCCAATCTAATGCTCGAGTCGTATCTCGGCCGACCCAACGTTTGAGCCATGTCTCGCGGCCAATCTAATGCCCGAGTCGCATCTCGGCCGATCCAACGCCCGAGCCACTCCTCGCGGCCAATCTAATGCTCAAGTCGCTCTAGATCGATTCTTGACTTGCGACTCGCCAACCTAGCTCATCGCTCGAGTCGCTCCAGATCGATTCTCGACTTGCGACTCGTCGGTCCAGTTCATTGCCCAAGTCGATCCAGATTGGTTCTTGACATGCGACTCGCTGGCTCAGTTCATTGCCCGAGTCGCTCCAGATCGATTCCCGACTTGCGACTCGCCGGCCCAGTTCATCGTTCGAGTCACTCTAGATCGATTCCCGACTTGCGACTCGCTGGCCCAGTTCATTGCCCGAGTCGCTCTAGATCGATTCCCGACTCGCGACTCGCTGGCTCAGTTCATCACCCGAGTCGCTCCAAATCGGTTCCCGACTTGCGACTCGCCGGCCCAGTTCATTGTCCGAGTCGCTCCAGATCGACTCCCGACTTGCGACTCGTCGGCCCAATTCATTGCCCGAGTTGCTCCAGATCGATTCCCGACTTGCGACTCGCTGGCTCAGTTCATCGCCCGAGTCGCTCCAAATCGGTTCCCGACTTGCGACTCGCCGGCCCAGTTCATTGTCCGAGTCACTCCAAATCGATTCCCGACTTGCGACTCGCTGGCCCAATTCATTGTCTGAGTCACTCTAGATCAGTTCCCGACTTGCGACTCACCCCGGCCCAGTTCATTGCCCGAGTCACTCCAGATCGATTCCCGACTTGCGACTCGCCGGCCCAGTTCATCGTCTAAGTCGCTCCAGATCGATTCCCGACTTGCGACTCGCTGACCCAGTTCATTGCTCGAGTCGCTCTAGATCGATTCCCTACTTGTGACTCGCTGGCCTAGTTCATTGCCTGAGTCGCTCTAGATCGATTCCCGACTTGTGACTCGCTGGCTCAATTCATTGCCCGAGTTGCTCCAGATCGATTCCCGACTTGCGACTCGCCGGCCCAGTTCATTGCCCAAGTCGCTCCAGATTGATTCCCGACTTGCGACTCGCCGGCCCAGTTCATTGCCCGAGTCGCTCCAGATCGATTCCTGACTCGTTGGCCCAGTTCATTGCCTGAGTCGCTCCAAATCGATTCCCGACTTGCGACTTGCTAGCTCAGTTCATTGCCCGAGTCGCTCTAAATCGATTCCCGACTTGCAACTCGCCGGCCCAGTTCATTGCCCGAGTCGCTCCAGATCGATTCCCGACTCGTTGGCCCAGTTCATTGCCTGAGTCGCTCCAAATCGATTCCCGACTTGCGACTTGCTAGCTCAGTTCATTGCCCGAGTCGCTCTAAATCGATTCCCGACTTGCAACTCGCCGGCCCAGTTCATTGCCCGAGTCGCTCCAGATTAGTTCCTGACTTGTGACTCGCTAGCCCAGTTCATCGCCCAAGTCGCTCCAGATCGGTTCCCGACTTGCGACTCGCCGGCCCAGCTCTTCGACCAAATCACTCAATACCAATCCCCGACTCACGACTCGCCGGCGCCAAGCCTGAGCACAAGATCAGTTACTCGGCCTACAGTGCCAATCTCTAACTCGAATCACACTGCTTGGTCCTCTGACCGACGGCCTACCAATATTGCCTTGCCAGGGCGCCGCCCAGAACTGCCCCACGACGAGCCGATCCAACTTCCCCTCGCAAGCAGTCCACATCAACGGCGTTCCGATCTATGCGCACCTCCACGCGTCGAGCTAAAGACCGTATTAAGGTGTGGCTTGATACGTCCCGTCCCGGAAAAGCTTGGGATGGCGTCGTTCCGCGCATTTCGGAGCGGCGACCATACAAAGGTATCGCCTCATCTCCCGAGGATCGGCCGCTACGCCCGCGTACGACCGACCCTCATACAGTAGCATAAAAGCACCTGGCCGGTATCCGGCCAGGAAGGAAAGAAAAGACTCCAACCCGCCACTGACTTGATCGTCGGAGGGACCAAAGTCGGGAAACACCCGACAATGGTCTTTTTTGCAGGAAAGCTGTCATTGCAGGCAAGAAGGCGCTCGTCAAATCCCTACCAACGACGCTGAAAGTGGTGTTCGATCGATCTCTAAACCCGGTACAACCGACCAAAGACTCCAGATATTGCCCGGTGGACTAGGCCGTGCTGACTCTACCAACCACGACACATCCATCCATCAATAATATGTATGCCATATCAGTTTTATAAAGACAAACAAGTCATTTCCAAACCTTACAAGGATATTTTTGTAAAAATACTTAGTAAAAATATAATAGGAGTTTACTATTAGCAACCCTTTTACTATTTATAATTTTTTTAAAAAATAATAAATTATATTTTATTATTCTTGTAATTCCTTTTTTATCTTTTATTTTTTTTACTCAGCAGTCTTATTTGCGTACGCTATTATCGTTGGCTCTTTCCATTACTCATTTATTTTATTGAAAAGTTTGTAAAGGTCCGAATTAGAATATTTTTTAAGTTAATATAATTGATCTATTAAATATTAAATTAATATTAATTGATCTATGTATTTTTAAGTTAATAATATTAGCTGATCTATGTGTTTTGAATTATTACAGAATGTATATAATTTTAAAAATATTAAATTATTATAATAAATATTAAAACTATTTTTTCTCTTTTTTATCTTTAATTTATTTTATTTCATCATATATCTTTTTTTATTATTTTAAGTCACATTGAACAATTAAGAGGAGAAGAAGAAACAAAAAAAAAAACTGTTGCAGGTAAAAATCAAAACTATTTTATTAAAGTTAAATTACAAATTAAAGATATATATGCTTATTTATAAAAAATAACTTAAAAATATTTATAATTCTTAACCTGGAATTATAAATAAAGACTAATCTTCTAATAATACTAAATATCTGTTCCGTATGCGTACTGTACATGCCGACGCTGCAGGTTGTTGCTCAATTATTTGCAGACGAAGACTTCCACGCCGTCTCCAAGTCAAAGCATACTGCAGTCATCAAATGACGCGTTGCATGGACTACTAGTCAATCCCTCGCTTCCTCTCTCTGACTCTGCGACAGAGAGAGAGAGAGAGAGAGAGTGTGTGTGTGTGTGCACGCTGCTCACCACACGAAAAACAAATGGCGTGGGGGCGTTGAACACTATGTGAACTGCTACGTGATCTAATAATCGAATCGAGACAGCTGTTGTAATGTACTTGGTGCAGATCCATGCGCCTACGAAGACGGTATGTGACAACTCAATACTTGGAGTAATCGATCCTGTAACCCACTCCAACCTCATCAGCTGCTTCGGTGAGGCCGAGCTCAGGCTTTTACTGCGATGACAGGCGGATGAGGAGGGATGGGACGCTAAACAATGCATGCATCTCCAGTAAATCGGCTGCAACAGCGACGGCAGGAGGAAGAAGACAAGCAAGCGTCCACACACGCAACCAGCTGCGCCTACTCCGAGCCCATTTTTCTTTCACCATGGTGGCGACTGCGAGGGAATCAAGCGACTTCCTCTATTTAATCCCTCTGAGGAGGCCACACACCCACCCACCGTGCATGGCCACTTAGCCTCACCGCATCATCTGTGGAGACTGCAGCAAAGAGATCGGGCATGGGTGGTCAGAGTGCAGATGCCCGGGACTCCTCGCTGGAGACCATGGGGCCGCCGCCGCCCAAGAGGGGATACAACAAGTACGCCACCGGCTGCGCCATGCTTGCCTCCTTGGCCTCCATCCTTTTGGGCTATGGTAACACAATCGCTCTGTTCTCTTGTCGTCATCTTCTTCTTCTTCCTATGAGACTCTGTTCGTCCCCTTTGGAAAGGAAGCTCACCTTGTTTGATGGCAGACATTGGAGTGATGAGTGGAGCTGAACTGTTCATCAAGGACGACCTCAAACTGAATGACACACAGATTGAGATCCTGCTCGGGGTGCTCAACCTCTACTCCCTCGTCGGCTCCTTCGCCGCCGGCTTCACATCGGACTGGATCGGACGCCGCTATACCATCGTCTTTGCCGCTACCATCTTCTTCACCGGGGCCCTCCTCATGGGGTTCGCCACCAACTACGCCTTCCTCATGGTCGGCCGCTTCGTTGCCGGCATCGGCGTTGGGTACGCCCTCATGATAGCCCCGACCTACACCGCCGAGGTCGCCCCGGCCTCCTCCCGGGGCTTCCTCACCTCCTTCCCCGAAGTCTTCATCAACTCCGGCATCCTCCTCGGCTACGTCTCCAACTACGCCTTCTCGCACCTCCGCGAGTCCCTTGGCTGGCGGCTCATGCTCGGCGTCGGCGCCATTCCTTCCGTCTTCCTCGGCCTCGGCGTGCTCGCCATGCCCGAGTCCCCTCGGTGGCTCATCATGCAAGGCCGGCTCGCCGAGGCCAGGAAGGTCCTGGAGAAGACGTCCGACACGCCGGAGGAGGCGAAGCTCCGTCTGTCGGACATCAAGATCGCCGCCGGCATCCCCGAGGACTGCGACGACGACGTCGTGCCCATGCCCAAGAAAACCCGCAGCAGGGGTGTGTGGAAAGACCTCTTGGTCCGGCCAACGCCTTCGGTGCGGCGAGTGCTGATCGCGGCAGTCGGGCTTCACTTCTTCCAGCAAGCCTCAGGCATCGACTCGGTGGTGCTCTACAGTCCCAAAGTGTTCGAGAAGGCCGGGATCCAGGGGAACACGAAGCTGCTGGGCACGACGGTGGCGGTCGGCTTCACCAAAACACTCTTCATCCTGGTAGCGACGTTCCTGCTGGACCGTGTCGGGCGGCGGCCACTGTTACTGACCAGCTTTGCAGGGATGATCTTGTCACTGGCCGGCCTCGGACTCGGCCTCACTGCCGCCGAACACCACACCGACGGGCATCTCCCATGGGCTGTCGGGCTATCAATAGCATGCGTTCTGGCCTACGTCGCCTTCTTCTCCATCGGCGCCGGGCCGATAACATGGGTCTACAGCTCGGAGATCTTCCCGCTAAGGCTGCGGGCGGTCGGTGCGAGCATCGGGGTGGCGGTGAACCGCGTGACCAGCGGCGTGATCACCATGACCTTCATCTCTCTCTACAAGGCCATATCCCTCGGTGGCAGCTTCTTCTTGTACGGCGGCGTCGCGGCCGTGGCGTGGGTCTTCTTCTTCACTTACTTGCCGGAGACCCGAGGGAGAACCCTCGAGGACATGGAAGAGCTCTTCGGAAAGGAGAAGGAGGTGGACAAGCAGACGAAGGAAGAGAACAGAGTTGAAATGGTCAACGCAAGTAACCGTAATGGTAATACACGATGAATTGATGGATCTAATCGCAAAATTGTATGAATCAGTCAAGGGCCTGACTATGAAAACAAAAAATATAATGGGTGTTTAGGTATTTGTGTGGGTTAGGAAAGTGTGTTGGCTAACTCGTTTGTTATCCATGGACACATGTAATACCGGTGGCCAAGTATTTCTCTATCTTAAGTCTTGAAGGTGGAAATGTACTTCATTTCTCTTGTGTGGGATATGCTGTGACATCAACTTCGTTTACGTGTTGTATCTTCTTAATAATGTCTCTCGTGACACATTTATTACCCCATACTTGCAGGCAGAGAGAGAGAGAGAGAGAGAGAGAGGTCTTCTGATGATAAGCCTCGAGCATGTGGTTGTTTGGTTTCTGCATGTGGGAAGGGAAGACTTTTCTTCCCATTTGGACTGAACAATCGTGAAGGAGTATTATTTTAAGGAACATGTTCAGATGGCTGGGCAGAAGGTCTCACATCGTCATTAATCTTTTCATTTCAAGATCCAAATTCTATCTTGGATCGAGACAGAATACAAAGATGAATTCTCGATCCTTGTACGTGGGTTTCTTAGTCACAGTCAAAGAGTCCAAGTTCCTTCTTCGATTTCCGGTCAAAGATGGAGCGAGCAATAGTTTTTGAATTCTGGCCCAAGAATATGACATGAATGATGTGATATAACTACGAATCAAGCAGTGTTCTACGTCAGTGTGTGCTCCGCGAATCTGATAGGCCGCCACTGACAATAATGCAGCAGAGACTACGGAGCTTGATGAGGATGCTCGCTTGATGCTGCGGTCACTGTTGTGGCTGGAAGTTGTGGCCGCCGCGGATGAGCACGTCATCCATCATTGCTCATTGTGGCTCTCGCGGTCGACTCGGTGACTTATGCTTGTGGTGGACTAGCAGCTTTCATACCGAGAACGAAGTTTCTGATACATTCACTTTGCAGGAATTCTTCTTTCTCAGCCACACATTAATTCGATCTCCAGGCATAAACATAGTGCAGCTTTAATGGTTAGAGAGATCCAAACGACAGCCTCATTCTTCTCTCCAGAGCGAAACTTCCAAGCACGAGCTTGGACTAAGGCAGCCATGTCGATGACGAAGACTGACCAACTTGCCTTGGACCACTCCGTCGTCTGCTGTGACGATACATGTTGAAAGATCAAGACCTGTCCCCCTCGGTCTTCTACCTGCTTCTTCACCACAAGTCTTTCATTCAATAATTTAGGCCACCTGAAGCAGACCACAAACTCCAGAGTGTTACTCTACTGAGATAGCTCGCTCTTTTCATCTGCAACGCAGGAAATCTCCTACCATGGCGCAGCCGGAGAAGCCTAAGAGGAACATGTATGCCTTGGGCTGCTCTTGCTTGGCTTCCATGACTTCGATCGTTTCGGGCTATGGTAGTCACTCTGATCTTCTCATGCTTTAACTGCTAACGAGCTATAAAGTTCTCATGCACGAACTGCTATCATCTACAGACGTAGCAGTGATGAGCGGCGCCAACTTGTTCATCAAAAACGACCTGAAGATCGACGACACCAAGATCGAGATCCTCGCCGGCATCATCAACGTGTACTCCATCATCGGCTCGATCGCGGCCGGGCGAACCTCCGACTGGATCGGCCGACGCTACACCATGATCCTGGCGTGCGCCATCTTCTTCACCGGCGCCCTTGTGATGGCCCTAGCCCCGAATTACGCCATCCTGATGGCGGGTCGCTTCGTGGCCGGCGTCGGCGTCGGCTACGCCTTCATGATCGCCCCCGTGTACGCTGCAGAGGTGGCCCCCGCCTCCTCCCGCGGCTTCCTCACCTCGTTCCCCGAGGTCTTCATCAACTTCGGCGTCCTCCTCGGCTATGTCTCCAACTTCGCCTTCGCCGGGCTCCCGGAGCACCTCAGCTGGCGCATGATGTTCGGCGTGGGCGCGGTGCCGCCCGTCTTCCTGGCCCTCGGCGTCCTCGCGATGCCGGAGTCGCCCCGGTGGCTCGTCATGCAAGGCCGGCTCGGCGAGGCCAAGGCGATCCTCGCGAAGACCTCCGACACGCCGGCGGAGGCGGAGCTGCGTCTCTCGGAGATCAAAGAAGCTGCCGGGATACCAGAAGGTTGCACCGACGAGGTTGTGCCGGTGCCCGAGCGCAGCCACGGGGAAGGCGTTTGGAAGGAGCTACTGATCACTCCGACGCCGCCGGTCCGCCGCACGCTTCTCGCCGCACTGGGGCTGCAATTCTTCCAGCAGGCCTCCGGCATTGACTCCGTCGTCCTCTACGGCCCCACCATATTCGAGAAGGCAGGGCTGAAGGGCAAGACCGAGCGGCTCGGCGCGACCGTGGCGGTCGGATTCACCAAGACATCGTTTATACTCGTCGCCACGTTCCTCCTGGACCGCGTCGGGCGGCGGCCGCTGCTGCTGAGCAGCGCCGCAGGAATGATCGCTTCTCTGATCACCTTGGCGTCGGTGCTGCTGACCATCGACCACCACCCCGGCGAGAAGCTGACGTGGGCGGTGGCGCTCTGCATCGCCACGGTGCTGACGTTCGTGGGCTCGTTCTCTATCGGCCTCGGACCGATAGCGTGGGTGTACAGCTCGGAGATCTTCCCCCTGAGGCTGAGGGCGCAGGGAGCGAGCCTGGGGGCGTCCATGAACAGGTTGATGAGCGGGGCCGTGACCATGTCGTTCCTGTCACTCTACAAGGCCATTAGCATATCGGGGAGCTTCTACCTGTACGCCGGCATCGCGGCTGCCGGTTGGGTCTTCTTCTACGTGTTCTTGCCGGAGACAAGGGGGAGGAACTTGGAGGAGATGGAGGAGCTCTTTGGGAAAGCATCAAAGAGTAGGGAGAAGGCGGAGGAGAAGGGAGGAATTGAGCTGGTAAAGGGGGATGGAGGTGAAAGCCATGATGGCAGGAAGGATTAAGGTAGCAATATTAATGGCCACTGTGAAAAGATTACTCATTTCAATCGTAATATGGCTTGAAGTGGTACTTAATTGTTGCACTCATTAATACCAATCAATACTACGTTACTGAATTAAAATGCTATCCGGATATAATGTATTATCCTTTTAATCGTCTGTTTGGTATATTCTCTTAATATATGTTAGTGAACAAATGCACCGTGGCTGGTGAGTCAGCACGGCCTGATCCACGAGTCGATGTCGGAAGTCTTCTGTCGGTTTGAGCTGGATGCCGAGG